>NC_090937.1:854780679-855091346 GCF_040938575.1 Ambystoma mexicanum
GGGTGCAATCGAAGAAAGAAAGTCTAGAAAGGAAAATTATGGAGGAGGAAGAACAGAAATTAAGGGATAAAAGAATGCAAGACGTAGAGATGAAGGGATACGAAGGGGAAATGAGAGAAGATATATGAAAAGAAAAGGGGAAGAAAGAAAGCAAAGAGAGTTTGACGATGAAGTGGAATGAAAGAGAAGGCAGAGAGCATGCGACATTGATCGTATGGAAAAGGAAGTAGTGGATCCTAATCCAGTAGTGGCATGGGAGGACTTAGAAGAGTTCTTCCCGACACATGAGCCAATACCAGGTCCGTCTAGAAAACATCTAGAGGATGAGTTTGACTCTAGAAGCATTGGGGATGCAATCGATAAAGTCTATCATGATATGAGGACTAAAAAGGAACTGAAAGGAAAGGGTAAAAATGATCAACTCAAGAGTACTCAGTTATACGACAAAGAGGGAGGCTTATGTAGTTTTGAGCCTAAAGAGTTGTCTTTACATAGACTTACTCTGAATAGAGACGAAGAGGAGAGAAGCCAAACAAGCTGGGGACAGGATATGTCAGACGAAGACAGAGGAACCTTCAGTGGGGAGGAGGGAGGTAACACAGGTGGCCCTGAAGGGTGTTTTTCAATGGATAAGGAAGTAAGATGGTCGGATCTAGACCTACCCATATCTCGAGCATCAGAATCATTAACGTGGCTAGATCGCCCATGGTGAGAGACTTGCCACCTTATGTGAGCAGTTTAAGGTCGCTGCCAGGAAGAAGGCGGTGCAGAGCCATTGTTCCTGCTATGGATAGACAGACTATTGGAGGCTAATGCGAGTTTGGGATTTCACAGTTTCCCTTGCTAGAGAAAGAAGGAGCCAGATCACAGTATATACCATGGCCACAGATGGCAGATGGATAAGGATAATTTAAGATGTAAACTCCTGAGTTTAACTTCCAGTGCTGGAAAGTGATACATGAATTACAAGAAATGACTGGGGGAAACATGTTAGCCATTGGGGACGTTAAAGGTCGCCTAATCGCTATCCTTGGGAAAGGGCTGATGACGTTTGGTCAAGAGCTGGGTATTCTAGTGTTACTACGGTAAACCGTGCTCATGATGGAGCACCATTCAATAACTGTAGGGCGGCAGTCTGGAAAGCGCTTAGAGTGCTGTATCCGGACATGTCAGATATGGGAGCTATAATGGTGAAAAGGGTGCAGGAAGGGGATGATCCTCTTGTTTACATTCAGAATTTCCAAGAGCAGTGATCTTTGGAGACATGCAAGGCTTGGGGGAAATCCATACCTGTATTTTACCATATATTGTGCCAAGGGCTGCCAGAGGCAGTACAGAAGAAGCTCAAGAAATTGGTGGGCATGGAAGCAAAGCAATGGTCAGAAATTCAGCTGACCATCACACATTACTGCAGACTGTTGCAAGAGAAGAATCTCAAGAAAGACAATGCTAGGAAAGGTGAAGAGGCGAAACTAGTGTAAAAGAAATTGAGGCAATGTTGACTAGTAGAGAAGGGACAGGTTCACAGCAAATAGCAGGCATGCCACAGGTGAATAACAAAGGCAGTACGATCAAGGTAATCATGGATTTTGCCACGAGGTAGGGGAGGCTTTTCGAGATAGAGGCTTTCAGAATAATCAGGAACATTTCCAGAATAACCAAGGTGGGTTTCAAAATATGCAGAATGACAATCAAGGCATACAGGAAGGGCAAGCCCAGAGACATCCTATATGTTGGACATGTGGTATGTCAGGGCACTTTGCTTGCACATGTAGAAGTCAAGGTTTCGTGCAAAATGGGCAATTCTCAAGAGGGGGGACTGCATACCTGCCTTCATACACTCAACATAATGGAGATGGTATTGCTCAGAATCAAACAGTGCAGCAAGCACAAGCGCTGAGAGTGCATCAAGATTTACAAACACAGCAGACAACAATGAATCCGCTGCAAGAGCAGTCACAGCATTCACCCATGCAGATACAGCAAAGCAAGAGCATGGGACTATTGCTGATTCCTAGAATAGGGGGGTCCCTGTTGATGGATGTAATCCTTGTACAGGTACACAAATGAGGATGTACCAACAATAGGACAGCTCACTGGGAGACCTGATGTGTTAGATACTATCAGTGATGCCTAATCCTCAAGAGGAACTGAGGGTTGACGTCAATATAGGAGGCAAATCCTTTTCTTTTTTAGTAGCCACGGGTGCAATACGCTCATGTATATGAGAGGGGAAATTTACAATGTCTGGAAATGCCATTAATACTCAAGGTTTCACAGGATCTACAAGTAGAGTTCCTTTTACTGAAAAGTTGCCAGTCTCTATAGGAGAATGGGACATGTCTGTGCTGTTATTATAGTCAAGACAGACAACCGTCAATATATTAGGTCGAGGTTTAATGACCAAACTGAACATGATGATTTCTCTCACTGAGGAAGGCATAGTGTGTTTAACACCAGGAATACATTATTTAAACGTGAGTGACTTTATTATGGCCATACGAGGAGTACCGTTAGAGCCAGATGTTTTCCACTATGGAGTGTGCATTCTGTTAACATGGCTACCAGGCTTAGTGGGCAGAACTATGAGAATACCTGATGAATTTTTATTTAGGCCAAAGTTACCTATGGATGAAGAGGAAGGACGAGTCCTTCCTTTAGAATTACAAGCAGCAATAGTGCGAGGAGAAATGGCTTTGCTTGATGGAAATGATTATGAAGGCAGACGATGGAGCACAGTGATTGCCATTGAGGAAGGTTATATATTGACTGACGTCACTGATGAGGATATGTTTAGAGATCATCCATCAGATGATGAAGTGATATTCGAGATGAGTATTACTTACTGGGTGAGAGCAATTAAACATGATGTTCCTCCGAAAATAAAATGTTAGCTCAGAAGCGCCCTGAGTATTCCGATGAAGGCATGGCGAAAGTGCTAGTTTCATTATGGACAACAGGCCCCTATGACGTAGGCCTATTGAAGGGGGCCGAAGAAGTGAAGATTAAATTGAAACCAGGAGGAATTTTACCTCGAGCACAACAGTATGCCATGTCTTGAGGGGCAGATTAAGGTATTTTTAAAACAATATCCGCCATGATGGAACAGGGTATCTTAGTGACGTCAGAGTCACTGTGTAATAATGCGCTTTATCCGATTAAAAAAGTAAGGGGGGGTTGTGGCGTTCAATACATCTCCACCCGATTAACCAGATTGTAGAGGCTGAGTTTCCTCTAGTTCCTAATCTTGCGACAATCTTATGTAGTATCCCTGTTGCCGCGCGATATTTCATGTTTACTTTCCGGCTAACTCGCCTGAAAAGCACTTGTTTACCCCAGGTGTACTGTGAGTCTCCATCGATTTTCAAGTCCTGCAGATGGACTTAAGCAGTATTGATTTGGAAAGTGTTGTATTGCAGTACGTGGATGACCTATTGGTCTGCAGGACCTCAGAGGAATAGTGCAGACACGATTCAGTTCAATTGATGATTATCCTTGCAAAGAAAGGATATAAAGTAGACAAAGAGAAATTGCAATATTGTCAGGGGGAATTGTTGTACATAGGACAGTTAATTTCGCATGAAGGAATGAAAGTCCCTCCTGAAAGAGCTGAGGCTATTTTGAAAACTGTAAAACCACACACGATAAAACACATGCAGAGACTTTTGGGATTATGTAATTATGTGAGAGCATGGTTCTTTGGCTACAGTTCATACATAAGGCCCTTGTTGCAAGCTCTAAAAAAAAGCACATGCAACTCGAGAGAAAATTGTCTGGATTGAGGAAATGGAAGAAGGGTTTGATGAGTTGAAAAAAGCAATTTGCACAGCTCCAGTTTTAGGGATTCCCAACTATGCTGATGAATTCCTTTTGTTTTCCCACATGAATGGCACTGTTATGACAGCAGTACTCACCCAGAGAACCACGTTGGGTTACAAGCCCCTTGCATATTACAGTGGGATTTTAGACCCAGTAATGAGGGGTCACTTTCCTTGCGAACAATCTTCGGCAGCCGCCGCGTTCGCTATTGAGAAGGCTGCCAGCATAGTAATGGGGTGTTCTATGACGTTATTTGTTGAATATGCTTTGTTTGCCATTTTGGAAAAACCCAAAGGCACGTTGACTTCTCAAAGGGCTTCTGCCTATTAGGTGGTTATATCGAATCCAGCAATTAAAATAGTTCCATGCAGAACAGTGAAACCTGCCATGTTTGTAGCAGAACCACTGGCAGAGGACGAACATGCACATGATTGCTCGAACTATGAGGAGTTCTATAACGAGCGCCCAAGGGTGAAAGAAAATGCATTGGCAGCTGGGGAGATTCTCTTTATTGACGGTTCTTCGAGAATCGATCAAAAGGACGGACAGAGATTAACAGATGCCGCTGTGGTAAAGCACACGGCCAATGGAGAATTTGAAGTATTGATAAGCACGACTACCGTCTCTCTTGTTTTCGGCACAGGCTGCTGAATTAGTGGCACTGATTGTCACGCTCGAGAATCACACAGACCTGGAAGTAATCGTGTACAGGGACTCCGCCTAGGTGATGTCGACAGTGCATGCAGGGCTAGCATGTTGGAAAAGGAGGGGCTACCTCGGAGCGGATGGCACTCCAGTGCAGCACGCAGCCTTATTGGACAGACTCATTAAAGCACTACAACTCCCAGTAGACATCGCAGTCATTAAATGGGCAGCACCCACTAAAAGGGCAGATTTTTATCTCACATGGAAATCAAGCAGCAGTTGAGGAAGCGAAACGCGTTGCATGTTCAGATATTATGACGTTTGAGACACCTGATGTGAATGAAAGCATGGTGGTGATGATGAGTGTGTCTGATTGTTATAGCAATTTGTCTAAGACGCAGCTAGTAAAAATTCATGGGGAAGCACATCAGAATGAGAAAGACCTGTGGACGCGGAGAGGGTGTTCTTTAAACCTTTCCGAAGCATTGTCGCACTGGTAAACCGGTGATGCCTGTAGCCTTATTAAGGGTGGCGTTGGAACAGCTACACTACCCTGCACATGTCACTAGAGAGAGCGTCGCCACAACAATTGCAGAGGATTGGTTTGTGCAGAATTTAGTAGAGCACGTTGCATTTTATTTAGTAAACTGCATTTTATGTCAAAAGTTTACCGCTGGGCACACAATGCGTACAGTTATAGAGGAGTTATCCCGAGACCTAATGGTCCATTTCAGCATTCACATATCGACTATGTCCACATGCTGCAAGTCTGTAATGGATACAGATATATGATTGTAGTGGTATGTCCTTTTTCAAGGTGGATGGAGGCTGGTCCATGTACATATCCAGACTCCACTTGCACAGCGAAATATTTAGTACGTGAAGTGTTTCCTAGATGGGGAATATGTGAAGTATTAAGATCAGATAATGGCCCTTATTTTGTTAATGAAGTCTTTGAACAGATAAGCTTGTTGCTTAGTATAAAGCATATGTTTTCATCGGCTTATCACCTGCAGGTGAACATAATCTGTGAGACTCAACGGTCTGCTTAAACAAAGAACAGCCAAATTGAAGCTTACCTTGAAGAAAGGATGGTTGCATTGCCTACCACTGGCATTGTATGCATTGAGAAATCCACCAGGTTCCGACCACCATCTTACCCCCATGAAAAAGTGACAGGGAGGTGAATGAGGACACCCCTCACACCTCCATCTAGAACTAGAAGTGATGCCAAGACGACCGCAGAATTGTTAGGAAAGGAGTTGCGTGATTACTTAACATGTATGACTACAAGTATCTCTGTCATTTCAGATCAGCTCAAGCGAAAGGGTTGTGGGGCACAGAACTCAGAAGGAGATGTTACAACATCTGGATGTGAAGAACTACGTCTTCCCAAACTTTTTCCCGGTGATTCGTTCTTGATCCGCAACTCTACTCACAGATGGCACGAGCCACGCTTTAACAGCCCATTCATCGTGCAAGACGTAACGCCATCGGCAGTGAAGGTGCAAGGCAGACGCGCATGGATAATCTTGGAGATTTGAAAATCTACTCTGGAGAACCCCCTGACCCGCACCCCAATCGGAAGCAAGCAACGGGGAAGAACCGCAGCATGTGCAGACTAGGTCCATGACGAGGAAGGACGCAGAAGCTGTTGAATAGACAGATAAAGAGTACATTGGACTGTGGCCTTGTTCACGGCACTCTTTTCAGCTACTTAAATAAGAGTTCAAGGAAACTATTTGTTCTTGAGCCACAGGTGTTTGTTGACATTGGACTGAGACATTCTTAAGTCTTGATCAAGAAGGAAAGATGCCAGGTTTGGAGTTCCTTTTCGACGACTGGAAGAGGGAACAGTTCCCCGATTCCCTGATTCCTTTCTCACTGAGTTTCTTTTCGGAGGTACACATCGTAAAGCCTGATGGCCAAGTATATAGGCTCGTTTTAGGCTTACAGTTTTTATGTTCATTGTGCACGCATACCCTGCAATTGTGGGGAGAAGTACTAGCGTTCACCTGTTCCTGCAAGATCCTAAGAATGGTCCAATCGTGAGGAGATTTCTCACAGCAATAAAAGAGCAAATTCTTCAGCTCCCTGAGTAAAATGTGGAAAACGCAAATGCCCCTATCAGCTGATACTCTGCATAGAGTGGTCAGCTTGGTGTTCTATTATTTGATCGAGGAATGCCTGCATCTTGTTGGAAGACAGACTGATGTTCGCACCTTCTTGAGAGATCCGAGGAATAACACAGCACTTAATGAAATACTGCGACACATAATAACACAGATGAACCTTTATTCTAAGAGAACCCCGACAACTGAATAAGACTTTTTGGAGGAAGAGATCCAGAGTCTAAAAACTGTAGTCTTCTACTTCTTGCTGGAGAGGCATCCACATTTCGTCTGGTGAAAGGATGATTCTTTTCTCTTCATTGGGAACTTTGTTCATCGTCCTACAGTCAGCCTGCTGATCGAGGAACTTGTGGAGCAGACTCAGCCGCTTCCAGAGTATTGCATGATGTTACCCAATTAAAATGTTTTTTTCCTTCCTTAAAAAAAGTAAGAATGGGCAGCATCAATCGCAACAACATTATGGCAGATCACAAGAGACTTCCACGATGTGCAAGAACCTATTGTTGTTTATACATGCATTTTGTTCATAGTGATCTTACTTTCACTTACAGTACGTACTGCTTATTATCTAGACCTGGGGTGCACAACATACGGCCCACAGGCCATATGCGGCCCGCGGTATTGTGCTTTGCGGCCCCCTCAAGAATAGGACTTTCCTAATGAAGTGCGGCCCAGAAACCAAAGCTGGCCGCACTTCATTATGAAAGTCTTTTGAAGCCTGACATGTTGCTGGCATAGGCGAGGCGTCCCAGGAGGGGGGTAATTGCCTTTCTAATTGATGGCCTGTGCCCCTCCTCCCAGACTTCTGGCAAAGAACTCTTGGCAAGGGCCTTAAAGGTGCTCCGTAGCCCAGCCATCATTCGCGCCTAGCAGGCGCCATTTGCACTGCCTGTGTTCTTTCCTCTGGCCTGAAAGGGACATCACGGGAAGCAATGGGCCATGAATATCACTGGGGTGGGGGCTATCACTGATAAAAGCAGGCTAAACAACAAAAGACATTTCCAAACTGAAACATGCTTCTGGAATTTACATTCATTCGTGTCCTTTGAAATGTGTTTATTTTTTTTGTCTGACTGTCACAAATACCCTGTTGTTTTTGTCCTTTCCTTTGTGTTTTTTCACAAGCTATATTTCTAAAGCTGCTGTATGCTTGTCAAGCTGCGTAATCACAAATAAATGCTTCTTTTGCACTGACAGCAGTTATAACATGCGAGTTAACGCAATACCTTGGAGAGGGAAGGGTGGAAGAATAAAGGGGGTGAGTAAGATGCCAATCCTGATTAACTAAAAAAATGTATAAACCAGGATGACTAACAGTTGCCTTCAGTGATGTTTTCTGTGGATCCTGCAACTGAGAATGAGGAGTACATGGTTCCAATGCCCACGCCTCTTTCTGAAGCACAGAATGGCTTAGTTTTCTATTGTTGTACTGATTTGTGTTCCACATGTTCCTTAAATATTGGCCTTACTGTCTAGGTTGGGATGCGTGTCTTTACTATGTCATTCACTGTGCCATACATTCACTTTTCTCCATTTACCGCTTTAGTTCTTCCGTCTTTCACTTCTAACATTCACCAAGTCATTATAGGGAGAGGACCTCTGCACCCCAGTAAAACACTGCATCACCTTCAAAACAATGTGCATAATGCACAGGGCAATCAGCGGAAAAGGAGCAGAATTCCTACAAAAGAAAATAAGTCTACAAACCAACAAGACCCCTCCGATCAAGCAACGAAATCCGCCTAGAACTCAAACCATACCTTAAGAAAAAACTTGGAGGCACCTCCTTCTACCACTTGGCCGCAAAAACCTGGAACAACATCCCAAAAGAAATAAGAAACACTGAAGATCACCTAAAATTCAGGAAATCACTAAAAACCTGGCTCTTCAACACCACAGACTAAATCTGGAAACCAAAACCGAAAAAAGGATGACTAAACCGGAAAGGACACGGACATCCCCTACCCGAGAGGGCAACACCCACGGCACCTGGACAGGTGATACCGGATAGACTGGAACACAGGCGGCACGCACGGAAACTAAGTCAACTACCCCAGACAATCCCATGAACACTCTCGCCCAACCCTTAGTTAACGCCAGGCAACACAGTGATGAGGAATTGTCGAGATATTGGCAATCGCCACATTACCTGAGAGGTTGACATTGGCAGGTGCACTGGCCACAGGAGTATGAAGGGAGAGTAAGGGGAGCTATGAAAGAGCATGTTAGAGGTGGGGGCCAGAGGAGTAAGGAACCTTATATGCCAGTCGGACCCAGATCAGGACAGAGCCGCATCAGGGAAGACTACGCAAGCCAAGTGCCTCAATTCAGGATAGAGACGCAAACTAACCAACCCTACTAACCATTTCCCTTTCTGCATACACCTCTCAAACTCCAAACCAAACACAACCAAAACCTACAGCACAACAAATCGCACAAACTTCACTACATCGCAACAACAAAACAAAAACACACATAGTCTTGCACAACAGTACACGACGACTACTGGCCGCAAACACCCCAGGCCCAGCCAACGGACCCACCGGGCTGAGGCCGCCACAGCACATCACTGCTCTCTTGCACTTTTCCTGCTTCCTCCTACTAACTCAACCTCCCCTCCTCTTTCAGAGCCGCCAGAGCGCCAGGGGACCACTCCGGTGGTGATAGTGCACGGTACAAATGTCCATTAACATTAACATAACATCAGGAAATTAAACTGTTGGTTCATGGGTGGCAATTGTTTGATTTTCACTGCGTGAGCAAACATTCCCCCACCCTCACCCTGAATATAAGCAAGCTACCAGTCCAACATATCCCCTTGCCGTATAAATTTTATAGCACTTATTTTTATAAGGAATTGCAAAGTCATAGGATTTGCAGCCAGTTTTAAATATATAACATCTTAGCAACAGTCACTCAACCTGCTGAGCTACCCCGGTAGCCTTCTTCTGTAGCACCTGTCTGAGTTCATTAATGTATTCAAAAATCACTATTACCAACAGTGCAGTTCATGTCCATGACTTCAAAGTCAACAGTATTTCATCTCCATCCACACCGACCCTGTGCATACATTCTTTGACGGTGCACCAGTGGCACTTCTCCATAATGGGCAAGGTTGCACCAACCCACGGCTCTAGACAGAGAGGAAGGGAGAGGCTGTTCCAGAGTAGGGAGCCAGCCGAGGAAAGAGATCGGCCACCAGCTTGCTGTTTAGCAAAGCGCTTGACACACAGAGAGTTGGCACTGGAGCAGCATAGAGATCTGGAGGGAGAGTATTTGGTGAGAGCCTATTGTAGACACCGTGGTCCCAGCCCCAGAAAGCCTTAAGGATGATGCAGAGGGATTTGAATTTAATCCTTGCAGCAACCAGGAGCCAGTGGAGACATTTTAGGGCTGTAGAGATGTGGTCCCCGGGGTTGAGGCCAAGGATAAGTCTTGCAGCTCATTGGATTTTATCCAGTGAGCCATGTAAAAAAAGGGGCATTTTGCTTCCCCAACCTTGCATGGCCCATTGGGGATGCTGGCTGATGAACTGCATGTGTGTATGTATGAGGGAAGGGCTCCTGCGCCTCCTACCACATACAAAGGGAGATGGGCTTTTAGTCATCAGCGCTCCGGCTCTTGGGTTCATGTGCACAAACAAGGAAGTGCTCTTTGCTTCTTGTTTATGCTACGCAGGAGCTGTAGCACTGGGAGGAAACATCAGGACCAGAGCAGAAGGTAATTTAATTTAAATTGTGTATGTCATTGTGTGTGCTTGCGTTTTAAAATTATTCCCGGGGTGGAGGGGAGGAAGACCCCCTGCCACCCCAACACCTCTTGATTGGTTTGGGCTCCCTTACTACACTCCATCACACTGGGATATTTGGGGGAAATATTTACACCCCTCCAATTTAGTACACAATTTTATCAGCACTAGTGCTATAAAGCATGGTAGTAAGCAGTATAGATAAAAACTATATTGGTTATATTTTCTTTCCATGGCCTGCACACACCACCTTTGTATGATGCTTCAAATAAAAGTATTGTAAAGAGAACATTAATTTATTGCCCCGGTGACAAAGCAATGTTGATAGTGGGTATTGAAGTCTTTTGTGGCAGTACTTCTGAAAGCAGAGGTGTTTTGTGGTGGCGTGTGGAGTCATGTAGTCATTAATGTGGGCAGATCACTCGTCAGCCACATCTGCAAATCTCTTTTTCACCTGCAGGACAGCCAGTTCTGTTAGGTTATTGCTGCTGGGCGTGCAGGGAGGATTTTGTTCTCACACTATTGATAACATGTTGAAGGCCAGGACCAAATCAGTTTTTCTTCTGGCTTGTTAATAACGTGTACTACAGAATTGAAAGTACAAACAGCAAGAAAGACAAGAAGTACACTTCAACATGCCCATTTGTTCCCCCACATACTTACTATAAATGTCTGAGAGGGGATCGTAAATTCACTATGTGCCCCACCTGGCTACCCCACACACACAATCTGGCCCCCGGTAGAAAGCTTGTAAGGTACATTTGGTCCTCTGGCAAAACTAGTTGTGCAACCCTGATCTACACTCAAACAGAGCAAAGATTCCTATGCATCCTCCTATGCAGAAGGAGGGTACAGATGTGAAAACTACAAAGCAGTCGAGACCTTATGTAATTGTTCCTACTCTGGAGGTACCTTTAAAGGCACCTGGTCCTGTGATGGATAAACCTGTGTTACCTTTTTGGAGGGACTTCACGTATGGAGGTTGTAGTAGACTCTCTGTGGCCGTCATACACTGCTGCTAAGAAAAGGCATCAGGATAGGACAAGGCTTCTGCAACTTTCTCCTACACAGGTAGCACACTGACAAAAGTTTCTATGATTGGTTCAGTAAGAAGGAATTATGCTTGACATACTTCATGAGATGATTATAGAAGCTCATAAGAAAAGAACAAGACCTAAGGGAAGTGCAAGGGAGGATGGTCATGAGTTAAATGATTACCTGGATAGTACGGCACACTTGGGGAATAACATATGGTATCAGCATATGAAAGAAGTGGGAAGGAGCTCCTCAAAGGTGGAATGCTTTGTATGTGCACTCCTGCCTTATAGCATGGGGAAGTCTAAGATCTTCATAGCTATTGAAATAGACGTCCATACGGCGCATTGTCTATCACACATAGCACTCTGTCGTACAAGGGGCCAGTTCATGGGTCAAACAGCCTATCTCAAACGGGCAACTCAATGGCGAGATCCAGATGAAGATGATTATGTCCAAGACACAAACACAAGAAATGGGACCCACACTAAGAATCACGTGATCAGATATGAAAAGCCTGGAGTAAAAGGAGCTGAAATCAGATGGGAAGTAAACAGAAGACTTGAGAGTCCAGGAACATCTGCAGAAGAAATTCATAGATGGAAGAACGAAGGCCAGATGCAGATTTGGGGATCAGTGCAATCACCAGATTGATGGGAAGAAGGAGTGGTAATCTGCAGAGCCTGGGTGGTCATTGGTTGTTATCAGCCAACCATTGACATAGTGTAAAATGGATGCAAGCCTCTATGGCCAAGACCTGCTAAGCTACTGACCTGGGTTGAAGATAAAGGAGGACCTTTGCAGATAGTGCCTTTGGAAAGCGCAAAGCTGGGCTTCAGAAAGAATGGCACAAGAAAAGTTGGAGAGAACCAGAACAGTGGTCGAATCTTTGATGTACCAGGAATGAAAATTGGAACAGCAGTGATTATGGATCACTATTGGGCTTGTGGATCCAGAGCATATATGAAGCTACCCAAAGACTGTTGAGGGCGATGCTCACTAGTGAATGTTCATGTTCCAGCGTTGGTGATTGCTAAAAGTGACTTAAGCCTTGACAGTTTTCCAAAAGCAGATTCTCACTTGAGGAAGAAGAGATCTGTGAAGCTGATTAATCGGATGAAGAGGGAGAACTATTTCTCAGTCAAGTCAATAAAAGCTTTTGACTCCATTCCATATGAGCACAGACTGTTCAGCCAGACTGCGTCGATATTCACGATGATCTTCATGCCAAGAAGTCAAGTTGGAGCAAATACCAAATCCTTCCGTCTCTTAACAAAGCCACTGTATTTTGCTCTGACCCTACTGCCCTAATTTAGATCTACAACCATACCATGCTTACAGCATTGAACTCCATCGCTCCTATTAAATTTAGGAAATCCAAACCACGTGCACAACCCCACCTGACTCTTGCATAAGAGATAGCACGTAGTGCTCTAACATACAAAAGGCCCTTCTAGACAAAATGGCCACCCTCCAAACTAAAAGACCAGCAACCGACTCCCCCCACTAGTGCTAACTCCCAGGCCATTCCTAATCACAAACCATTCCGTTTCTCTCCACTTACCATCGCTGAAGATGAAAGCATCATTAACAAGCTCAAACCTTCCAACTGCCAAGGGGACACCTGTCCAGCCCCTATTAACAAGGAGGCCTCCCATGATCTAGCCCCATACATTACTGCCTTTATTAACACGTAGTTCAAATCGGGCATATTCAATGACAACCTAAAAGACGCCTGGGTCATCCCTTTGCTCAAAAAAAGTCACTCAATCCCAGCATACCAACTAATTAGAGGCCTATCACGACTGTCCCTTTTATGTTGAAAATACTGGACAGAGCCGCCTACTTGCAGATTCAGAACTATCTGGAAGTTAACAAACTCCTTGGCCTTAGGCAATCCGGTTTCTGACCCAGGCACGGGACTGAAACTGCCCTCATTGTTACGCTCACTTGGTATCCAAGGGGACGCCACTCAGCCCGGGTTGGTTGCCGGAATCTTCTCCCCAGTTTTCCTGGATGTTGTCTACGGAGGATGTTCAGCCTGAAAATACAGGAGGGCTGGGTTCAAAACTGGCCAAATGAGGTAAGTATCCTCCCACCACCCCGCTGGACTTCAGCTCCTCTGGGCCCTCTCCTCACCTTGTTGTGGAATTAGGCATGCTCTCCGTCCTGCCTTCTTGGCAGGGGCGCGTTGTCTTCTGTGGGCGTGTGCGACCAAGTTACTTCACTGGCGCGTGCCCGTTTAAGTGTCTCTCAGGTAGCTCTTATTGCAGTAGTTCTGTATAGCGTTGTTATCCTTGCATGCCTTTCTTTGTCTAATAATGTCTTTTTGTTCCCCTAGGTGTGCGGAGCTTCAGCGTAGCGAACTGGTAAAGTTGAGCCTCGCCGATAAATGATGGCGCGTGATGGGCGCTATAATGAGGTGAGTAAGCGCTATGCGTGGTGCTGCCTTATCTTGCTTTTGCTAACCTGTTTTCTTCCTTCCTTACAGGTCGCAGTGCTTCTCCAGCATGTGTGGAACTCTGGAGCGGTGCCGGCCGGGAGGCGACCAGCCAGGTAAGCTTCTTGTGCTGTTTGTAGTTTAGCAATGTCAGAGTATGCCTTTTCTAATATTGTCCTCTTCTTTCCCCTTTCAGGTCTTTCGATCCGGAAGGTATGCAGTGTCCAGAAGAAGCTGTTCACTGGAGCTGAGAGCAGATAACAGGACGGAGATTGCAAGTAAGATGCTGCTAACGATGTCCCTTTTGTCTCCTCTGCAGGTTCGCTTCTCCGAGGCTCGTGGGTATCACAGGACACGGTGAGCGTCACGTTGCAGTCTGCAAAGTATCGCAAAGTGTGCTTTGTTGCTTGGGTGTGGTTTAAATAGCCTCAACAAAGTATTCTGGGTAAAGTAGTCCCTAGGCCACCACACCCAAAACACTATACCGCATAGCTTAGTTCCTAGGAAGCAAGCTATGTGGGTGCCTCCATGTTAGCTGCAGGCCCAAATGAAAAAAGTAGTCCCCTTTTACACGTGTTCTTCAAAGTGTATGAGCCTGGCGCCAGAGGCGCCAGGACTGGCTCGAAGAGTCTTGGGAGTGGGTGCCAGGCCTTCAAGGCCTTAATGGAGCCCTGAGCCCTGATCCTACCTGGAAAGTTGGCTTGCCAGTGGGGGTCTGGGGTAAGGGTCGTGACAGCACTCCCCATAAGGCCCCTCCCATGGTGGTCCTTCTGTTCAGCCCAGGCTTAGTTGGAAAGTTCTGATGAAACTTCTTAATCAGACGTGGTGCATGGATGTTCTCGCTGTGCTCCCAGGATCTATCTTGAGGTCCATACCCCTTCCAATCGACGAGATAGTATAATTTGGACCTAGTGTACTTAGCGTCCAGGATTTCCTTGACTTTGAATTCTGGTTCTCCGTCAACAATTATGGGTTTTGGTGGTGTCATAACCCGTGTCCCGGGTTGCACCGGTATCAAGAGTGAGACATGGAATACCGGGTGGATTTGCAGATTACGTGGTAATTCCAGTTTGACGGCTGCTGAGTTGATGATTGCCTTGATGGAATAGGGTCCTAAATATCGAGGACGAAAGGTCCGGGTTCCCTTGATGGGTACAAATCTAGCTGCTAACCAAACCTTGTCTCCTACTTGATAGTCAGGAGCCCTTCTTCAGTGTTGATCGGCTAATTTCTTTTGTCTGTCCTTGGCGTGAGTGAGATGTTCTTTTGCCTTTTTAAAAGGCTGAGAGATGGTTGCGTGAAGAGTCTTCACTGCTGGCATTTCCAAGCTGTCTGGAAGGTCTAGTTCGGAAGTACGTGGGTGTCTGCCATAAAGAGTGTAAAAAGGCATTTGTCCTGTGCTAAAAAGCAATGAATTGCTATAAGCATATTCTGCTATCCATAGTAAGTCCTTCCAATTCCTTTCCTTGTGGTGCATCATGCACCGTAAGTATTGCTCGAGAGTTTTATTGGTGACTGATGGACGTCGATTTGTGCCATTGCACAACATTTCCTCCAGAAGTTGGACACAAACTGGCTGCCTCGATCAGAGACCAGAACTGATGGGAAGCCATGTAGTTTAACAATGCCTTCCAGGAACACTTTTGCTAAACTGGATGCATCTGGGAGACCCTTGAGAGGAATGAAGTGTGCCATCTTCAAGAACAAGTCGACGACTATTAGAATGGTGTTGAACCCTTGACTGGGAGGCAGGTCAGTGATGAAGTTAAGGGAAAGGGTGTGCCGGGGAGCAGGAGGAATGTCCAATGGTTGCAGGAGACCGGCTGGTTTTTGTTTTTGCCATTTATTTTGTGCGCATATACCGCAGAACTGGATATACTGGATGATGTCTTTATGCCAGGTAGGCCACCAAAAGTTCTGTTTCACCTTGGCTAGGGTTTTGGCGATTCTAGGGTGACCTTCAATCAGTGAATCATGATAAACTGAAATGATTTGTTGTTGTAGTTCCCTCTTGGCTGCGTATAGACGGTCCCTAAAAAAGGGCAATTGGTCCTTGATGGAGTAGTGTTCTCCCTGAGTATGCCATGCAAGTAAGGTGTCGGAATTCATCGCTTGTTGAATTTCCTTTCAGAGTTCGGTTTGCCTCAAGGCTGCCGTGAGACCCAAGAGTTTGTCTTCAGGAATAATGGGTACTGGATCTGGAGTTGCATACACTTTTTCATCAATGCCCATACGGGATAAGGCATCAGCCTTCCCATTCCGGACTCCTGGTCGAAACGTGATTACATAATCGTATTCTGCGAAGAAAAGGGCCCATCGTAGTTGGGGTGAGGACTGGGCCTTTGCTGTTTTTAGATATTGCAGGTTTTGGTGGTCTGTGATTACCGTAATGGTGTGTCTGGCCCCCAGGAGGTAGTGTCGCCAGGCCTTAAAAGCGGATTTAATGGCCAGAAGTTCTTTGTCGGTGATGGCATAATTGATCTCCGGAGTGAGAACCTTCTCGACCAGAAGGCCTCAGGATGTAGCTGGCCAGTTTCAGGTTTTGTCTGTGAAAGAATAGCCCCCATTGCCATACTGGAAGCATCAGTTGCTACGACGTAAGGAAGGTCTGGACGAGCGTGTTGCAGATTGGAGCGGAAGTGAACCTTTGTTTGAGTTCTTGAAAAGCTTTTTCCGCTTCTTTGGTCCAAACGAACTTCTTGTTGTTTTTTTCGTAATAGTACTGTGATCGGGTGTACAATCTGAGAGAAGTCTGGGATGAACCGGCGGTAGAAGTTTGCAAAGCCCAGCCTGCTTTGGACCCCTATCAGAGACCTCAGTGTTGGCCATTTCAGAATGGCGTCTACCTTGTGCACGTCCATTGTGATGCCTCCTGGAGTGAGGATAAAACCAAGGAATTCTACTTCAGTGACGTGAAAAAAGCATTTCTCGAGCTTTGCGTATAAGCGATGTTGACGGAGCTTGGTGAGAACAGACCGAACGTGCTTGACATGGTCTTGCTTCGAGGCCGAGTACACTAAGATGTCATCTATGTAAACCAAGGCGCAAACATCAATTAATTCTCTCAGGACATCATTCATGAAATATTGGAATGCCGCAGGAGCGTTGCATAGCCCAAAGGTCATGACTTGGTATTCGTACAAGCCGTATTTGGTACGGAAGGCGGTTTTCCACTCATCTCCACTTCTAACTCGGACAAGGTGGTACGCTCCTCGAAGGTCCAATTTGGTATAAATCTGGGCATCTTTGACTTGGTCTAGCATTTCAGGGATGAGTGGCAAGGGGTAGCGGTTCTTCATGGTGATCTGGTTTAATGCGCGGTAGTCGATGCAGGTCCTCAAGTCCCCTTCTTTCTTTGGTACGAAGAACAAAGGACTGGCTGCCGGGGACTTAGACGGGCGGATAAATCCGTTTGCCAGGTACTGGTCTAGATAGGATTTCAGGTGGAGATTTTCTGGTTCTGTGAGTGCATAGATTCTGCTGCAAGGGATTTGTGCACCCGGAACGAGGTCGATCTGGCAGTCACAGGGCCTGTGCAGCGGTAATGTGTTTGCTTGGTCCTTTTGGAACACATCCTGGAAATCGTGGTATTCACTTGGTAGGGTATTAGTTACTCCCACAGTTAATGCTGCCGTTCTGGGAGTCGTGGGAGTACAGAAGTCGAGTTTCTGCTCTTGGTAATAGCAGGCAGGGGAGCAATCGTCAGGGAAGGTTAATTTCCATGCACGCCAGTCTATCAGAGGATTGTGAGCAACTAATCATGGCATCCCTAATATTAGCCGGAACTGAGCTGCCTTGATGAGATCAAACGAAATGGACTCCCGGTGTCCAACCTGGCACAGCAAAGTTACCCCGGCTGTACACTGGGTTACTGGTCCGGAAGCGATTTATGTCCCATCCACAGTGGTTACCTTGTCTGTGGTTGGCTTGGAACATAAAGGAAGCCCCATCTCTGCTGCCAGTTCTTGATCGTTATAATTCCCAACTGCTCCACTGTCTATGTATGCTTCAACGGCATGCATCCTAGACGACCGTTGGTGGTTAATTAAGATCACTGGTATAGCAAATGCGAGGTCAGTGGCTCTTTCTTCTCACTCAACAAACTGACCTCTGTTTGCCGAGCTTGGTAGTTTTCTGACTCCTTAACCTCATCCTTCTCTGTGGCCCCGACTGTTCTCCTTGGAGGTTTCACTGGGCAGTCCTTAAAGGAATGGTTCGGTCAAAATATTTTATTGCCGGGTCGGCCATGTGTTTTTAAGCCTAAGTCGCTCGATTTTAGAAAAATGTCCTATGGACCTTACCCGAGTTTTCGTCCATTAAACGCACGCGAAAACAGGCACCAGGGAGCTGCCATTTTGTGATAATCCTATCATTTCCCCCATCGCCCTGGCTGACGTGCTTTTGCGGCACTAAATCATAACCCCCGCCCCTGAGCCTGTCATCAGCAGATGCGCACCGCCCATTTCACAACGCCAAAGCACGTCTCGTGTCAACATTCGCTGCGCTTCGGCTAATGACGTGTCGCCATGGAAATGGCAGGACACCTCTTTCCTCAATAAGTATAAACAGACCGTTTCACAACACACAGCAGCAGATTTTCGATTCCATTCCTCTCTCTGTATTACTTTTGAGTATTCTGTGACTCGTTTCTGTGCTCTGGTCAGCTACCTTCATTGCTTGTAGCCCGTGTGGACAGATACTAGTACCACCGCTATCAATTATTTTAGTTTGTGCAACACACAATGGATACAATAATGCCCTACATGTACGAGCCCGAGTATACCGAGGAGGAACTACTGGAAAGGGAAACACGCAAAAACAATGGGGCTTCGGACAGCAGTTGGCAGGACGAATCAACGGATGAAGACACTGGACCAAGTCGCATGGATGGTGTTTCCACCTGGTGCACATGCAATTGGTGCGAGCTAATGCCGACCGAGGAGGAGAACTGCTGCTGCTGTGAAAACTCGGGATGCGTGGCCTACATTTCGGAAGGCGAGCCACGACCGCAATGCATCACCGAGCTGCCAGACTTCAGATCAGCCTGCCTCACACGGCCTGTGTTGAGGATAATGATGGTGCTTATGCACGAACTTTGCGCAACTGTTCGTCCTCGTAATCCGAGTAAGTATACTCTGCTTGTGATGCCACTACTATTTCATGGTCTTCTACTATATCCAAAATTACATATACATACAATTGTAACGCATGAAAGTCGTTCAATAGTGTGCAGTGTCTAGATAGCATTTGTCCGAGCAGAATGCCATTAGTTACAAGAATTGTCATTGACAACAAACGTTTATTAAAATTATCTTGGTCATTTAAAAACAGTTTGTTTCATTCCTTTCCACAGGTGGTACAGGCTGGTGGCCTATCGTTCCTTTACATGGTGGCTTCACGGGAGGCTTTGACACCGCGTTCGAAGAGTGACACCCGCCTGTGCCGTTCGTGCCATAAGAGAAACATTCCCGAGTGACAGCGGTCAGTACAGGGGATTTTCTCTCGCTGTGCTGCAACCTGAACTGTACAATGTGTAAACTTTTGTACTTTTTGTGTCATCAAAATAAGCTACAAAATAAAACACCACATATATTTTAACAACGGTTGTTTCGATTTTTTAAATCAATCAAGTGTGTCTCCATTCAAGGATGGACGTCAGACACCTGTGCTCGGAATGGGTGAAGTTCAGGTCGCTGTGAAGCGGGGTGGTCACTGTCTAAGCTAACCAAATATATTATCAATAATGCATGCACTAAATAACACTTGTTCAAAGTCTTTCAGTCGGTTATGTCTCTATAAAAGTCACACATATATCAATACTATCAATGAACATTGGATTATACAGGCCTTAGGTCGTGGGTCTTGACCACTATAATACAGTGTTTGAAGTGTGGGTCTGTGCTCACAAGAATCTCCGATATGTGGCATTTGTTATTGATAGGCAACGATATACTGCAGTAGGGGTCTAATGTTAGTTGGGGATCTGCTAGGTGGCCATCATGGCGTGGTCAGTGGTCTGGCACATGAAGAGAATACCTTGCAGGGACACAGGGTCAGAATGGCAGTTACTTTCCACTGGCGAGGGTGCGTGGGCAAGGACACGTTTGTGGAGGTGAACGAGCCATGTGCATGGTTCAAGCCGGTTCACATGCAGGACCGTGATCTCAGAGAGTGATGTGTTACATTTATTAGCTGTTGCAAATACCTCTGGAGTTTTCCAGTCAGAGTGGGAACGAGGCTGTGGGCTATGTGCTCTGCGCGCTGTACAATCACAGTGAGGCCTGGTCACAAAAATGGAGTGGAAAGCGGGTAAAAAAATGGATGCCCCGTGTCTTTTAACATCACATAAGGGCAAGGGACGGGCGCAAACGGCCAAGGTGCCGAACAGCATGTACACTTCAAAAGGTATCCCACGCCCAGGGGCCATCGCTCACATGGCCTCCTCAGACCCTGTGTCTCCAGGCAGGCCTCCCCCCTGCAATCCACAAGTGTGTCTCCATTCAGCAGTCTTCCTGTGCCTTATCTGCACGCCCCAGGCCCATCCATCCCACCCCCTCTATCAAAGGCGGTTCGCACCCTGGGATGAGCGCTGGCATGGGGGGCTGTGACGGGCGCAAACGGCCAAGGTGCCGAACAGCATGTACACTTCAAAAGGTATCCCACGCCCAGGGGCCATCGCTCACATGGCCTCCTCAGACCCCGTGTCTCCAGGCAGGCCTCACCTGAGGCAGGCCGCCCCCCTGCAATAAACATAATACCACGACATACAAAACGTCATTCATTCACAAACACACCCCTGTTTCTAATACTTTATAAACCACTTGATATGTCTCATGAGAACATCTTTGTGCTTTGCAAGTCAACTCCTGAACCTTCTACCTGAGAAGCACTGAGATCTATGCTAATCTGCTCGTCGCCGTGCTATCTGTGACCGCTTCGAGCAAACTCGTCAGTGTGCTACCTGTGGCCATCTACCTGTTCTCCTGCAACATACCGCTCGGCCTGCTGAATCCAACTGTTTGTTGGTCAAGGTAAGGCCATGTATCCTAGTCATATTTCGGTCATTTTTACATTTCAATCTATTTGCTATTACAGTACCCAATAGAGCTATGGTCATTGGTCTCATTGCTATTGACTTGAGTTTCAATTGTTATGCTATCAATAGATCTATTTATTTTCATCTGTGTCAATTGTCATCGAATTGCATCCATCGGGGGTCCAGTCTATAATGTAAGCATGGTTCCTTTTTGTGCAAGACAAAACAGAAATTTCTGTAACTTATGCAAATACTAAGCCGCACATGATGAACTGGTATAGTTCCGGCGACCAAAACAAACCTTGCATTGAGCATGGTATGGTTCATTTACTTGTTTATGACATTTTTATTCATCAAGGTTTTATAATAATCTTGATATTTACTTTTCAGAATTTTCAACAATGCCTGCCTGTTCTATTAGCGGTTGCCCTTCGAAGACCCATGCTAAATCTGAAGGCACTACAATGCATGTATTCCCGAAAACTGTTGATCGAATAAGAGAATGGGTCAGACATTGCGGATATCCACTGGATGAGCTGGAAAGTAGAGTCCAACAAGTCTTTGAGGACAAGAGGGGTGATCGATACCGCATCTGCAGCCGGCACTTTCCCTCGAACATGTACACCACATCTTAGTTAACAAAGAAAAACGAACGGCGATCGACACGAAAATTGCTCGCAAACGCTATTCCCACTCTATTCATCCACAATCCGCCACTGGTGAGTCAAGTGTCAGTTTTTAGCTTTAGGCCTTGCAGTAGTGTGTAGGTAGCCGAATGGATTCATTGATATTTTAGGTGTTGTTTCCAATTTGTAATACTTTCGACATTGATATGAGTGTATAGCTTTTTGAATAATGACATTTATCGACATATTATTTTTAGATTTCATAACCCACAAACAAAATCTATATATGGGCACAGGGAACTGTGCTATATTGCGCATTACTCAAGTATTCTGTCTCCTTACATGGCAATTTTAAATATTGGCATTTCATTATCAAACAATAATTTACCTTTACAACTTCTTGACTATCCCTTGAATCTGAAGAAAGAACATTCTACTTCCGTCACATGCTCGCAGTTATCAACCACTTCTAGCGCGTATCAGGTAATCATACTTGGCTAGTCCGCTACAGACTTGTTTTATGCATGTCAAGTAATAGTTTGTATGTATCGTGTGATTATTTTACCAATTGTTTGGTTAATGCTTTCCAATTGATATACACCTTAGTTGTCGTCCCCTGGTGTTTGTTTTCAGTTATAATTAGTGTTATCCATACTAATGCAAGTACTGTCTTTCAGGGAGATGCACATTGACAACAGCGCTAGATGTTCTTCAGCAGCCCGAGGTATGGATACTGACAGCTCAACTGACCGTGATCATCAGGACTAGAACACTTGTCGTTTGATTGTTCTACACCATGTTTCATTTGTGGTTAGTCGTTGATATGTACCTGTACGGTCGACCCCAAGCCTGTGTTGTGTTTTCAATATTGTAATCCTTACTAATGCAAATACTATGTTTCAGGCTGTTGTTGAATCGTCAACCCACGCACTTGATGCAGAGCCTGACATTCAAGTAATTCCGGTGGAAGCAGGACCATGCGGATACGAATCGGCGCAACAGCTTTCGGAAGTGCGCACCACATTGACAACAGCCCTAGATATTCTTCAGCAGCATAAGGGAATGGATACTGACAGCTCCATCGAGCGTGATCATATAACGTGATTCCATTTGCTATACTTTCTTCCCTATTAACGCAAGTACTGTGTTTCAGGGAGATGATGGAGCTTCCATTACAATCACAAGATCACATTTAGATGATGCAGATGTAAAGACATCGGAGAAATAAGTCGATTAAATCTGATCATTTTAAAATATTCCTTGATTCTTTTAGATAATGCAACATTTGTGGTTATCTCTTTATATGTACCTGAGCCGTCGACCCCAAGTGTGTGTTATGTTTACGATATTGAAAACCATACTAACGCAAGTACTCTGTTTCAGAGAGTTTCTGATGCCTCCTCTTCAATACAATCATTCGTGGCAGTCCATGTAGAGCCAGAGGTATGTATACTGATATCTCCCTCGAACTAGGTTATCAGAGCTCGAATACTTGTCGTTTGATTGTTCCACACAATGTTTAAATCATGTTTGGCTATTGAGATGTACATGTGTGTTCGTCCTCACGTGCGTTTTACGCAAACAATATTTTGATACACAGTAATGAAATACTATGTTTCAGGGAGTCGATGGAGCCTCATTCCGTGCTGTCTACGCGGATACAGAAAATATAGTTGTTGCAGCGCAAGAGGAAGGGGAGACATGCAGATACGTATCAGAGCAACAGCGTGCAGATGTTGAAAGTCGAGTCAAAAAAGTTGTAAAGAAAAGAAACCAAAATAAGGTTAGTTACAAACAATTCATAAGTTTAGACATTTTTTTGTGCTGGGGACTACTTTATGTTTTTTTCCAGTCAATTGTACTATACTTTATCTTGTGTTTAAACTGAACATCCCTTTTCCAATCTGTCCTCTAGTTACCCGTGGGTCCACAAACTATACATACACAGACAGTGAAGCGAATGAGAGATGTTGATTGCCAGACCATTTACACTATGGAGGAACTATTAATTTAGACGCAGCGTGTTGAGACTCGGGATGCTCATGTCCAAGGGCCAGAACATGAAATGAATGTGTCCGGAGAATCCAGCAAAGTTTTGTTGGACCATTGCTACAGTAAGACCGCACTGCCGCAACAACATGATACTGGAAGTATTGAAGATAGCTCTGAAGTAGTTGCAGATCAATTCACACAATCTACACCCGCCAAAAAATTGCCACCAAAAAAGCTGTCGACATTGCTGTGTTCTCCCATCAATGTTGAAGTAACAGATGTTGAAATGACAGAGAATGAACCAGCAGCAGCATTCACTGACGCATCAGAACTTGATAGCAGCGATATTTCTTTCAAATGTGGTGAGATGTCCTCAACGTCACAGGCCGAATCAACTTTGACGCAGGATGACAGTCTAATGAAAGAGGACAAATACATAGTATTCGACAGTTGTTTGATGGATATTATAAGTATGCTGAAATGTGGGCATTCCGTCAGAGGGAAAGTATGTGGGAAGCCATTGATTCATGTGACTCGTCAAAAACAAGGCAGTAAAGTCACAATACATGCCGCCTGTAGATTACATCATACGTTCTCATGGTCTGCACAACCGATGCTGGGGAAACTGCCAGCAGGCAATCTACTGTGTGCAGCTGCATCACTTTTTAGTGGCTCCAGTTTTAGAAAGTTAGAGTCTTTCTTTCAGTTTGTGGGACTCCATTTCATTTATAAAACGCAGTACTACAAATACCAACATGATTATCTGTTTCCGGCCATTAGTGATGCTTGGAAAATTGAACAATTGTCTCTAGCAAGTACACCTACCACTTTCAGGACATGGATAGTAAGAAAATTGTGAGTTCGGTGGTCGTGCAGGTAACACAATGTACATCTTCAGTGGCCATGGAGAAACTAGGATTTATAAAATCAGTGGAATATCTACAATTGAGGGGAATGCACATCGACCTCATAGCCACGGACAGACACGTTTCAATTGCCAAGACAATGAGAGAGCAGTTCCCACATATTAAACATCAATTTGACGTATGGCTTCTTGCTAAATCAATCGATAAGAAAATCTCGGCTGCAGGGAAAAAAAAAGGTTTGGAAAGTATTTCACAGTGGTCCCAGTCTATCAGCAACCATCTTTGGTGGAGCTCCAAAACTTGTGAAGGGTCAGTGGAAATACTACTTGAAAAATGGCGGTCACTGATGCACCACTGTACCAACGAGCACATCTGGTCAGAAAACCTACATTTCCACCAATGTGAACATGGCCCTTTATCCCCAGTGGAGGCACTGAAGAAGAAGTGGTTGAATCCATCTTCACCGACACACAAAGCCATTGAGAAGATTGTTTTCGATAAAACTCTATCAAGAGATTTGAGGGGACTGACAGAATTCTGTCACACAGGAGGTTTGGAGGTGTTCCACAATGTGCCTAAAGTACAGGCCAAAGCACTTGCATTTCAGCATACAGGGCATGAGACATGGGACTCTACTTGCCGCCTTGGCCCATAACGAGAATCTCGGCCGTGAACAATCTAGGAATAAGGGTAATGTAAGGATGCCTCGCTACACTAAGGCCTTTTCAAAAAGAAGTAAGCAATGGGTGATCAAACCAGTCTATGAGGAAATGGAGTTCGACTTTGTCAAAAGCCTTATTGTTGCTCTATTAGAGAAGCACAGATATGGAATTTTGAACGTTTCTGTGCACAGCACTGATCCATTGCCACCCAACATTGCCACTGTGCCATGTCCACCCAAAGGAGAGCTGGTTGTGAAGTACAAATCCCGGTTTAAATAATTGTAATACTTTATACTTTCACCTGACCTTCCCCAAAAAATTCAAAGTCTCAATAGTTATGGTTCTTTGGGGCTTCAAAGCTCGCAGACAACGAGGACAAAATTGGGGCCTTAGAACGCGCCAAGCGAGCCGTTGCAGATGGGAGAGAAGCCAGTTCGCATTTGCACATTGAGGCGCACTACATAGATGGATTCGAAACTTCAAGTACTCACAGATGGCTTTACTACGGGATGTTGCAAAGAAAGCATGTATGCTAATTTCTAGTGAAGGTCAGCGGCTTTGATTTTCAGCTCGCGCCCTGAAGAGACCCACAACTCGCACTGGCAGTATAAGGTTCTATTGTTTTTTGACCTTGAGAGACAGGGACCATGCAGAAAGAACTTTATTTGAAGGGGGGATGGGGGGTGCAATAACGTTTGAGACGATAAGGCAGAAAATTCTTAAACTAGACCGAGTTTCATGTTAGTTCAGTATACGAAAAATCGTTGTCAAGAGCACAGTGGGATTTACGGACTGCATTACGCAGAGACACAATGGAAATTGGAATTATAATGTAAGTAACTCTTTAGACGCTTTTATACCGGAATGAAGAATTAATGAATGGATGCATGAATAAATGAATGAATGAAGAGCTTTGAAAAGGTTTGTGGGATCGTCCTTGTAGCGGGCACATGGCATGCAGGTCCACATTCCACACGCATGTAGACAAAAAGTCGTTTCTCATTGTGTACCAACCTCGATTTATTTAGTTAGTTTTCGCATTGATTTTAGAGCCGAACATACTCCATTGCACTATACTTGAAAGCAAATAGTTTCAGCTCGGCCGTAATAAATAAAATGAATAATATTAAAAAAGATCGGCTGGCGAGACTAATTATAAATTTATGTTTTCAAAATACGTACATACACCCGTTTTGCCCCTGCCACCAGTTTCAGACACCGGCAGACAGTTTTTTCAGTCGCCAGCTGCAGCTTAATGTAAACAACTGCACCATTCTGATGATCTTATGGGATGATCGCCAAGGGTCCATATGCCCCTTACGCGGTACTAGCGGCTAGAAGCAACATATCAACCTTTACGCTGGCTTAGTGCCTACTTGATGGAACAGCTTTGCGGTTCAACGTGCGACAAAAGTGCCTCTTTGAACGAAAACAAAAACCCTGTGTACCATAAAGGAACAGCGCGTGACTCACGATAAAATGTTAAGGATTTGCGGATAGAGATAAAAGAAAATAAATGACTTTCGGAGTTCATATGTCAATTGCTGAATATTCTATAAACATTTAATGTCAAATAAATGTACTTTACCAAATTTACTGTGTTGCTGTTTGATTTTAAAGTACAGTTTCATATTCCGAATTGTGGCGTGCTGTGTTGTGAGCTGATCTGTGTTGGTTTCCGGGTTCTGTGTGAAGGTACGTAGAAGACGACTGGGTGCGTTTGCCTACGCAGCACAGTAACGTCACGGAGAGAGGCGGGGAATATGAATGTTTTGATAATGTCAGGCTCAGGGGCGGGGGATATGATTTAGTGCCGCAAAAGCAGGTCAGCCAGGGCGATGGGGGAAATGATAGGATTATCACAAAATGGCAGCTCCCTGGTGCCTGTTTTCGCGTGCGTTTAATGGACGAAAACTCGGGTAAGGTCCATAGGAAATTTTTCTAAAATCGAGCGACTTAGGCTTAAAAACACATGGCCGACCCGTAGGGGCAATAAAAAATTTTGACCGAACCATTCCTTTAAGGAAATGTCCTGGTTTTCCACAGTACAAACAGAGTTGTTGTTGTCTTCTTTTATCTCGCTCTTGTTTTGTTAATGGAGGTCGTATCCCTCCAATTTGCATGGGTTCTACAGTGTTTTCTGGCACACGTGATACATTGTCCCTGGGTCGAACACACACAGCCAGAGTGTCCGTCCTAGACCAATCTGCTTTTCGATCCTGCAATCAGTGGTCTAGTTGCATGATCAAATTGATGAATTCGGTACAGTCTCTGGGTGGGTCAACCACCTGGGCTAGAACGTCCTTTAATTCACCTCGTAGGCCCAGGTGAAATAACGTGGTTCTTTTGTTTTCAGGCCACCTAGCTTCAGCAACCAGTCTATTGAAGGTGGCAATGTACGTTACCAAGTCTTGATTCCCCTGTCGGAGTGACAACAGTTCGTTGTCCACTGCTTGTTCTTGGGTATGGCGAGCAGAACGTTTTTCCATTTCTCTCTGGAACCCCCCAAAGTCATGTAACAAAGGATGATCATGGGTTACCAGTGGCACCGACCAGTCCGCTGCGCTACCACTCGGGTATGACAAAACAAAAGCTACCCGAGCTTGGTCGTTTGGAAATGCTCCAGGCCTACAAAGAAAATGAAGGCGACACTGATTTATGAATGCTGCATACTTCCTTGGGGCGCCTGAGAACCATTCTGGTGGTGCCAGGGGAACTGTTCCGGGTAGCATAATTTGTACTGGAGTGGGGGGTAGATGGATGATAAGGTGGGGTCTTGTGCCAACGGGTTGTTTCTGGGCAGAGGAGTCTGTCCTGCCTGTGATTGCAAGAACTGCCTACCGATCTCTTCAGTGCGATCCTTGGTTACTACTAGGTCCCTCCGGAGAGCATTAGTCACTTGCCCAGCAGAATGAACTTCAGCACGCAGTTGTCCTATCTATTGAGCCAATTGGTAGGCTTTGTGTTCTGTTATGCTCACCTGGTATCCACAGGGACGCCACTCAGCCTGGGTTGGTTGCAGGAATCTTCTCCCCAGTTTCCCTGGATGTTGTCTTCAGAGGATGTTCAGTCTGAAAATACAGGAGGGCTGGGTTCAAGACTGGCCAACTGAGGTAAGTATCCTCCCACCACCCCGTGTGACCTCAGCCCCTATGGGCCCTCTCCTCACCTTGTTGTGGAATTAGGCGTGCTCTCTGTCCTGTCTTCTTGGCAGGGGGGGGCGTTGTCTTCTGTGGGCGTGTGCAACCAAGTTACTTCACTGGCGAGTGCCCGTTTAAGTGTCTCTCAGATAAGTCTTATTGCAGCAGTTCTGTATAGCGTTATTATCCTTGCATGCCTTTCTTTGTCTAATAATGTATTGGTGTTCATCTAGGTGTGTGGAGCTTCAGTGTGGCAAACTGGTCAAGGTGGGCCTGCTGATAAATGATGGCACGTGATGGGCGCTATAATGCGGTGAGTAAGCGGGGTGCTGCCTTGTCTTGCTTTTGCTAACCTGTTTTCTTACTTCCTTAAAAGGTCATGGTGTTCTCCAGCGTGTGTGGAACTCCGCACCGGTGCCGGCCGGGAGGCGACCAGCCAGGTAAGCTTCTTGTGCTGTTTGTAGTTTAGCAATGTCAGAGTATGCCTTTTCTAATATTGTCCTCTTCTTTCCTCTTTCAGGTCTTTCAATCCGGAAGGTATGCAGTGTCCAGAAGAAGCTGTTCACTGGAGCTGAGAGCGGATAACAGGATGGAGATTGCAGGTAAGATGCTGCTAACGATCTCCCTTTTGTCTCCTCTGCAGGTTCACTTCTCCGAGGTTCGTGGGTATCACAGGACACAGTGAGCGTCACGTTGCAGTCTGCAAAGAAACGTGAAGCGTGCTTTGTTGCTTAGGTGTGGTTTAAATAGCCTCAACAAAGTAGTCCAAGTAAAGCAGTCCCTAGGCCACCACACCCAAAACACTATACCGCATAGCTTAGTTCCTAGGAACCAAGCTATCTGGGTGCCTCCATGTTAGCTGCAGGCCCAAAATGAAAAAACTAGTCCCCTTTTACACGTGGTCTTCAAAGTGTATGAGCCTGGCGCCATAGGCGCCAGGACTGGCTCCAAGAGAGTCTTGGTAGTGGGTGCCAGGCCTTCAAGGCCTTAGTGGAGCCCTGACCCTACCGGGCAAGTGGACTTGCCAGTGGTGGTCTGGGGTAAGGGTTGTGACACTCATTGACCTAAAAACTCAGATTGAGGTGCTGAAAGTTAACGGGAGACTGGCCCTGCTACTCCTACTAGATCTTTCAGAAGTCTATGATTTGGTCAACCACCAAATTCTCTGCAATCACCTTAAATCAGCTGCCTACTTCTCAGACTCTGCCACTTCCTGGATTAGATCCTTTTTAGATAAAAGATCTATGAGGGTTTTCTCCCCGTCATCATCTGCTGAGCCTTCTCGTATCCATTGCGGTGTCTGCCAAAGATCTTGTGTGTCACTGACACTCTACAATGTGTTCACCAAACCACTCTATGATGTCCTTCACTATCTGAGTGTCACATACACTAATTACGCAGACGACACCCAGATACTCATCCCTATCACCGGTGACCACACAGTGGATTCTAAATATCTGAATGACGTCTACACTGTCATTCAAGCATGGATGGCGCAAGGCAAACTCTGCCTCAATGATGACAAGACGGAACTCCTCATTTTAGGATCCCATCAACGTCTTAACAAACTTGACCCATCCTTCAAGTTATTTACCATTGACGGCAACACGTCAAGGTCTCCAAGGGTACTAAAACCTTAGTACCTTGATTCTACTTTATCGCTGTCCAGACAAGCCAATGCTGTCAGATCAGCATCTGCCTATACCTGCAAACTTATTACAGCTTGCAGACCCTTCCTAACGACGGCTAATTGCATCACCTTGGCCAGAACTCATATCATGTCCAAGATTGACTATTGTAGTGCCTTGTACCTCGGGACAAGCCAGAGCAATCTAAATAAACTGCAAGTCACTCAGAACAACGCCACAATAGCTGTAAATATTCCTAGAAATCAGCACATCTCTGATCATAGATACAATCTACGTTGGCTCTCTGTTGCACAAAGAATCTCACTGAGAACGCTCGCCCACACTCACAAGTGCCTAGCGAATTAGGCCCCTCCCTACATGGAAAACCGATTTACCCCTCACACTGCTACTTGACCTCTTAGATCTGCCCAAGTTCATAGCCTCTCCCTTCCTAGATTTAAGCTGCAGAAAGCTGGCGGGGGGAGCTTCCCAGTCCTAGCCACTAGACTATGGAATACCCTACCTAACCATATCAGAGCTGACCCATCTTTCCACAACTTCAAGCGCAAAACCAAACTGTGGCTCACAGCTCAAGACATTTGAGACATCCTGTCACTATACCCTGTTGCTTCTTATGTCTGACCCTCATCGGGACTGTACCCTGTATCCTACTTGTATGTAACTGGTAAACGTCATTGTGTCTTAGCCCATTCACATATCACTGTATCTGTACAATACTTATCATGCCTGTACATACCTTTCTGTACTTTTACCTTTTATATGCCTGTAAACATATCTTACTGTACTGTACATTCATATATGATGGGGTTCCTAGTGATTGCAACGACAGTCAAAGCATCGACAAACCATACCATTGACAACAAAGCTTCTAAAAAATAAACATCAAATGCATTTTTTGATGGGGGGGGTTTCCCCCCAAACCCCCTTTTTAATTGTTGAACACACATTTTTACTAAACTAAACCCTTTACCATTGAAAAAAATGCATTTGATGTATTTTTTCGATGCTTTTTTTCAATGGTATGGCTTGTCGATGCTTTGTTTTAGATGCAATGACCGGATACCATATGATATGTCTGTAAACTACCTTTATCTGTAACACGTAATTTATGATATGCACGCAGATGCCTTTGGGCCAGGCGCGCTACATAAATATATAAATAAAATACAAAAATTAAATAAAAAATACAAATACAAATGGCTGCAGATTACTAAATGGGAATTGCTGCAGACAATCAACACTAACATAAAGGGATTCAGTGCTATCAGAGAAGAGATGAGAGCCATACGACTGATGACTGTTCAGAATAGATATGTCCTGGACATGATTACAGCTGTGGATGGAGGTGTTTGCGCAAATCATGTTTGCGCAAACACCTGGGGGATCATGTTGCATGTTTATACCTTCTCATAATGACGAGAATGGCACCTTAACAGAGGATAAAGAGATGCTGACGAAGCTACATGTCCAGATGATAGATGAATTGGAAGACATTGCTGATGATAGCTGGTTTGGAGCAATCCTTTCTTGGGTTCCACAATGGATGGCAGACATGTTCAAGTTCCTTGGAGCCCTGATAGTGTTGGTGTTGCTTGGAATCTGTGTGATTAAGATAATACTTTCACAATGCAAGAAGACTGCAAAGAAAGCCATAGGAATGAAAATCATGATTGATGTTGAATCTGGATGGAAGGCCAGAGACTTGACATATGAAGAAATCAGAGACATTGTGGAGGCTGGCATTCAAGCACCTGGGGGAACGAAGTTCCTGTATCCCAAGAATCATAAGATGTATGTGGGAAGATGGATCTATTGCAGTCCAAGTGGACAGTGAATGCTCATGATTTGGAACAAGGATGAGCATGTGAAATCAGCTGGATGGCTGAAGGGAGTCATAAAGATATGTATCCCAAAGAAGCATTTCTTCAGACGAGCATGTCTAGATGTGAAGGATGATGGGAGATTGGTCAATTAATTGCCCAGAGGGGGGAGTGTAGAGAAGGAGCCAAGTAACGTCTCCTCAACCACCTCTCCCATATTGTCTATATGTTGGGAACCAGAATGTGAGACACGTGCAGTACAAGTGAAAATACTGATATCAAAGAGGATCCTGGAAGCAAGGTTCCCATTGAGAAAGCCATACCTGCATACGAGACAGTATGATGGACATTCGAATGAAAACCCAGAAGAAGCAGAACAGATGTCAGGAAGAGAAGAATGGTGACGTCACACAGAGTCTGAACTGACGTACATAGAAGAGATGCAGAGGCAAGAGAATATGAATATTCTATAAGGCATCAAGAAAGTATCAAAGATAAGTGACAATCTTGTGCTCAAGATGAAGAAACTTATGCTACAGAAACGATGAAGATATCAAGTCATTTTACACATGTACATATGCAAAGAAACGCAAGCAGACAAAGTATACTTGAGGCTAGCTTTATAGTGAATAGATTGTGATTGCGGCATGCGCCAACGTATACATATATGGGAGTGAGTAAAGAATGGATGCTTCCACTACGTGTTATAGCAGAGCTGCACCAGAAAAAGAAGGCCTTTCCAGTGTGTCGCAGTTAGAAAAAGCAATTGGATTACAGGAGTGAATCTCAGAAGGGCAAGGCTGGATGAGCACCAAGAAGCCAAGGCCGTTCAGGGCTGAGATGAGCAGACATTAGTTACAATCGTGTGGAAGAATGAAACTCCTGTTCAGGAGGCATAGACAAAAACAAGGAAATTGTCAGAGGTCTATTAAAAAATAGTATTTTAAATGCAATAAAGCTCGATTTTGTGGTCTTCAGTCATGTGGAAGGATGAAGTCGGACAAACCTGACGAACCACACCTACGCACAGAGGCAGAGCGTGTCTTCACTCCTCTGAATTCTCCAGAGCAAAGAACTCTCCCAAGGACAAGTTCAAAGCCATAATTGACAGCAGACCACTGAGGTGATGATAGATGATTATGCTAATTGGTGGGAAGCTATGGTTATGACCAGCTCAGCAGCACCTGGAAGTCTAGCCTGCAGGCTGCTGACATAGGTGCAAGAGTACTGACAGGTGTAACAGAGCCAACCGATTGTAGGGGGATGCGTAATTAAGGGTCCTATAGTTTCTGTAACCAATGGGAGGTCATATATTTAGTGACGTTCATGGTGACCTGTTTAAGGGTAGTGCTTAGTTGCCCCACCTGACGTTAAGGAACCTATCACTCTCTTAGAAACGTATGGAACGTATGCTTAGATGTTTCCTTAGACCCAATCACAAATGCCACTAGGTTTTTGTAGTTTGACACGTATGATGACGTTAGTAAATATGTAGGTTGATGTCACCTATGACAAGTTCTTGTTATAAAAGAAAGCTTTTTTAAGATGCATTGAGAGACCATGCTCTGAGACTTCCATTGATGTCTGTTGTACTCCCTGTTTTAGATAATTGAAATTAAAACAGTCAACCTTTTTGCCAACTACCTTAGTTGTTCCTATTATTGATGTTTGAGTAACTTCTACATCCCCATTCATCTCGTAGTATTGTTACCTCGTCTTAAAGGGCTGGGGTGACTCCGCCAGTTCAGTTGCAATTGTGGGGGATCAAGCAGGAGTGGTGTGGGTGAAAGCAGGGTACCCAGGAGTAAAATTGGACGATGACATACATGATGGCACGCCCTTTAATAATATCAGTGAACAGGTGTGGAAAAATAGCTGTAGAGGGGGCGGCGCCTTCAAACATGCATGCAGAGGTGGGGGAACAAACTCTGGCATCTCCGGAAGTGAGAATAGCAGCATTTTGGCCAGGAGGAGAACAAGGACAGTGAGGTGGTGGACTGCAGTAACCCTACCCTGAGTGGCAGCAAAGAGGTCAGCAGTGGGGGAGGGGTGGCTTCCGAGGAGGAAGGGGGGATTCGGAGGTATGGGACCTCAAATCGCAGGCATGGGTCCCTCACTATGTTGGAGCTGTGGGAAGTAGGGACATTTTGCAAGTGAGTGTAGAAGCAGAGAAGAGGTGGTATATGGCTCCTATACCAATTATCATCCACCATCCCAGCCCCAACCACAGGTGCAGCTCCCACAACCAATCTCCATACCACAGTCCACAGGTGCTGCAGCCACCAATGCCCCAACAGAATGCAATGTACGGGAGTAGTATGCAAGCAGCCAACGCGGTGCCGAATGACACAGTCGTACCCTATGGAGGAGTGAGCATGATGGGGACCAACCCTTTCACGTTCCCACGTACTAACACATGCCCTGACTAGGACAGTCCACAGAGAACTCTTGCCTGCCCAGTCCTGTCCATGTTAGTCCACCCTGATGAGCTACCTTGGTGGGCACTGACATAGGTAAAAAGCAATTAGTCTTCGTGGTTGACACAGGTGCCACTAAATCATGCATCAGTGAGGGAGGATTCCCACTATCAGATGAAAGTCTTGATATGCAGGGCTTCTCTGGGGCTGTCGCAAAGGGTTCCCTACACAAAAGAAGTGGATAATCAAAATAGGATGGAAATTGATACATGTAACTCTGTTGTATTCTGAGAGTTCCCTCATAAATTGGCTCGGGTGGGACCCGCTAAGCAAGTTTAACAAGAACATTTCCTTCACAGACAGTGGGGTAGTGTGTGCCCCCCAGAGGCATGTGTGTCATCAGAGCTATGATTATCATTCACGTGAGGGGGGAGAGGGTGCGAATAGTGCACAGTGTTATACATTGACCCAACAGTGCCTCTTAAAGAAGTTACTGACGCAGATTTATTTGACGACAAACCAGAAGATAGTGAAATTGTGCTAGCAATTTCCATCCCTTGTGAGATTATGGTGCAGTATTCAAAAATATAATGCCTCTTGATGGTCCTCATGGCACCACCCCCTTTCACTGACACAGACTTAGAGCAGGTCCCTGAAATACTATGGATGACAAATGCACATGATGTGGGGCTACTGCAAGGAGTGACCCCATTACAAATACAACTGAAGCTAGGCGCTTTGCTGCCTCGAGTGAAAAAATACCCTTTATCAAGAGAGGGTGAGGATGGCATACGAGACACTATCGTTGCCCTACTAAACCAAGGGTTAATTGTACCATCAACCTCCCCATGCAACCCGGAGATCTATCCATTAAAGAATGCAAAAAAGCGGGTGTTGGAAGATGATCCAGGTTTCGTGTCCCCTTAATGACATTGTACAGGCAGAATTTCAATTTTCCAAATCCTACGACAATACTTTGCAACATCCCTAAAGAGGCAACCCATTTTACGGTAGTGGATCTTAAAAACATATTCTTTTCTTTTGCCCTGCACCCCAACTCACACTACCTCACTGTGTTTACACATGGGGGAATGCACTTCAAACACACAAGATTATCACAAGGGTACTGTGAGACCCCCAGCATTTTCAACAGGATACTACATGCTGGCTTAGGTAACATTCAGGTCCCTAGTATCATTATTCAATATGTTGATGATTTACTATTGTGCAGCATCAGCAAGCACCAGAGCAGACAAGATTCGATCACACTCTTACAACATTTGGTCCGCAAGGGATACAAAGTTGATACAGCAAAATTACAGTATTGCCTCCAAGGGGTGGTCCACGTGGGCCAATTGATCTCTGTGAATGGCAAGAGAATTATCGCTCATCGCGCAGTCTCTGTGTGCGCCACCCCACAGTCCAAGACAGTGAAGGAAATGCATACATTTCTGGGCCTCTTCAACTATTGCAGGGCATGGATACTTAACTATGCAGCATACAATAGGCTCCTCCTCCAGGCCCTCTAAGAAGCACAGAAAGGGGACAACAGTATAGAGTGGACAGAAGACATGCTCACACAGTTTAATGGTCTCAAGGAGGTCATATCAACAGAACTTTAGCAACTCCAGGTTACGCGCAGGAGTTCTTCTTATTCTCCGGTCAGCTGATAACCACAGTTCTGACACAAAAGAGCACCATGGACCATAAGCCACTGCCCTATTATAGTGTTATGTTAGATTCGGTGATGCAGGGCCAATTTGCATGTGAGCAGCCGCTCGCTGCTGCTGCTGCACTTGCAATTGAAAAGAGTTCAACTATTGCCACGGGGTGCTCCGTAACCTTGTAAATTGAGCATGCAGTTTTAGCAATATTAGAAAGGTCAAAATCTACTCTGACGACACATCAACCATAGGACTGTGAGATTATCGAGTGCAAGCATTCACATTGTTCGATGCAAAACAGTAAACCTGGTGACCTTTTTGACAGAAATGTGCTCTGATGAGGACTTGGCCGACCATGACTGTGTAACATTTGAGGGGGAAGAAGATAATATTCCAAAAGCACACAACAGACTAGCTGGAGTGGGGGGGATCCTCTTCATTGACAGGTCAGCAACAATTGATCAGGACACAGGATTACGGCACACTGGTGTGGCAGTGGTCCGCTTTGTGGATGGGTAATATGAAACACTAGTGCAGAAACAATTACCTATGCATTTCTCAGTGCAGGCGGCAGAGCTCATAGCGTTTACTGAAGCATTGTAAGTGTCCCAGGGGTGTCATGTCACCATATATTCGGACTCTGCATATGTTACCACCACAGTGCATGTGAGCCTGGCGCGACGGAAAAGGAGAGGGTTCAGGTGGGCTGACGGGGCTCCTGTGCAACATGCCACATTATTGGACAAGCTCATTCAGCTACTAACACAACCAACAGTAGTGTCGGTCGTCTAATGCACTGCCCTTACAAACAATACAGACAAAGTCTCACTCGGCTATGCCGTGACAGATACAGCAGCAAAAACCACAGCGTATCTCCCAGTGCCACACATTTCAGAGTATCCCCTATTAACCGCCAATGCACAACAGTTATCACTACCTTATAGTGCCCTACCACTTGCGCAAATAATTGAGTTACAGGGTCGTGCACCACAGGAAGAGAAAGACCTTTGGATTAAAAGAGGGTGTAAACAGTCCCGACCAATTTGTTATGCAAACAGGACATTTCTGGGAAAGAGGTAATGCCACACAAGTTATTCCTGGTTGCATTCGACCAGTTGCACCATCCATCTCACATTTCCAAACAACACATTGTAGCACACATTCCGGAAGACTGGTTTGTCCCCAACCAACAAGAAAACTTAACCAACATGATCCTACACTGCACCACGTGTCAAACTTATAGTACAGGTCTAACATTAAGAATGATTAGAGGTACTCTGCCCCACGCTACTGGGCTGTTCCGTGAGTTACAGATTGACTAAGCGGATATGGGGGGAAAAAAGCTGTGGAGCACGCTACCTCTTTGTAGTAGTTTGTCCCTTTTCCCGATGGGTGGAAGCAGGACCGTGTGCAAATCCAGATGCAAAGTGCGCAGCAACATTTTTGGTGCAAGAGGTTTTTCCTCCATGGGGCGTGTGTGATGTATTATGGTCCGATAACGGCATGCACTTCTTTTACAAATCTTTTAGAGAAATGTTGGATTTATTGGGCACTAAGCATTGGATGTGTACCATTCATCACCCCCAGGCCAATGGCGTTATGGAACACATAAACGGCCTATTGAAGAGAAAATTGTCAAAACTTTGCTTTCGTACCAGACACACCAGCAACATCACCCCCTCTGCAATTGTTCCCTGGAGACTGTATCTACATCAAAAATGTTGTCTGCTGCTGGTGAGAGCACAGATATAAGGGACAGTATCAGGTTGTATACGCAGTAAAAGTAAAGGAATTACGCTACTCAGTGCATCTATCAGATGTGCGCAAAGCACGCCAACCTAAGGAAAAAATACAAGATTAACTTGCCCTCCTCGGACCTTAATAATCACTAATAAATTCCACCCAATTGAGTTATACCCTGATCCCTTCAAAAGTGCCCAAACGCTGCTATGCATTACATTTGCACAGGAAGTGTACTCTTGCATTTCCCCATACTCTTTGCTCTCTATCTCTCTCTTTCTATTTCTCTCTCTCTTTCTCTCACTCTCTCCGTCTCTTCTTGTTTTATAATATATTTCCTTTATAGGTGATTTTTGCAATGGACTCCACTGGATCGAACAACTCTGTGTATGTTCTAAAGATTACTGTGTATGATACAATGTTGAAATGTTCTTATTCATATATATATGTGCACTATGTTATATCGCTGCAGTGTTTTTGGTGTCCATGTTCGGGCTAGGAATACCTTGAAGTTGCATTTTTATATGGGGTGAACATATAAAAGGGGGGCAATGTAACATCAGTATTGCTAATATTTCATTAACACAATAATATTGCTAACAATGTTTCTACGATTAACAAAAAACATAATGTTACATTTCACACTATGAATACTACAGAGGACAAAATGGAAACGTGTACAAGAATAGCCATGTCATTATTTTTTCCTAATGTGTTTTCTAACATGATCACAAATTCATGCTTCATAAATGTGAACAGTTGTAACAGTTAAATATTCAAAAAGGGAAGCAAGGAGGGCCAAATATTATGCCTACAGAGGCTTAGGACTGGAATAATAGAACAAGTGCACCACCCTGAACATTCCAATAGCTGGTATGCAGACATGAGCTCGGTAGGGAGAAAAAGAGTGAATGGAAGCTGTTGATGTTTGTTCATTGATACTGCAATCATCTTGGGGACCCAAGGTATTGTTCCCACAATAATTACCAATTCTAGAGGCTCAATGCCTAGTTCATATGGCACTTTGTAGGTTGCAAGGCGCTTTCCAGGCGCAGAGTGTGCAACTAGAAATTGTGAAACTAGACCAGTCTTTATGTGCTTAAAAATCCTAAAAGCATCCAGTGTCTGCGGAAACCATACCTGACAGTGCAAGGGGTAAAATATGTGGTGAGCAAGTGGCAAGAAACGTCAATACGCTGTGCTGCAGAAGGACTGTTGGGGTTCAGAGACAAAGTATTGGCCCGAGTGAGCAATGCATGTGCACCATTCTGGAATGGACATATTGCAAAACTGACATGGATATAAGCAACGGAAAAGCCAGTGAAAGTGCAAAAGGAAGAGACTTATGAACTATGTTGTTACAATGAAGGATTGCCTGCAGCTCTTGCCATCATGGAGGGGCTACCGCTCACTGGCCACATTGCACTCAGCATTTCTTGTGATCCCTGAAGATCACCTTATAGTGGGATTGAAGGACTTGCTTGCCGTAACATCAAGTATAACAATAGGGGTGCCCACCAGAAGCCAGGCACAGCCCCCATCTTCTGCATCCTGCCTGAAAATGAAATCTGCGCAGGTGAAGAAGGTCGAATGACCTGTCTCGAGACCCCTCTGAGCTTCTCAAAGAAATACCTGATGAATATAGACTGTTCAGTAAAGAAGAAACTTTTTCTGCATCCCTCCTACTGCCTGGGATCCCGACAGTGGCAAATGCCAAATGGCTCCAAATAGTGAGGTGGGGGGTCATACAGCTGGCGAATGACCTGGATGAAGGCCTCAACGCAATATAAGTAGAAATGCACGCCATGAGATGGATGACCCTCAAGAAAAGGTACGTGTGATCGACCTGCTCACGGTCATGGAAGGAGGAATTTGTTGCAAAATTGGTGATTCCTGCTGCACATTCGTACCTCCAAATGATACTGATCACGCAAATAATAGGAGCGCTGCACAAGCTTGATTCGCCTATGCAAAGTGAAGCTAGCAAAAGAAACAATGACAGGTTTGAAGACATTTTTGCCTGGCTACCATCCTGGATGGGGACTATCGTGGGGATGCTGGTGCCCGTTCTCGTGTTTGTATTGGTCTGATTTTGTGCCAAAGCAGTACCTAACAGTGCCAAGATGATGGTTTCAATTGGGGGTTCTAGTGCACCTTGGGGTACAATAGATAGTGCAGTCTCGGGAGGATAGCTCAGGGGCAACGTGTTCGCCTTGAAAGTAAGACGCCATGGAGCAACATGAGTTTGATCCCCGGGTCCGCGCTTAGAAACCTCTGGGTATTAAGCGCATTATAAATAACCTATCATATCATATATCAGTCCAGACAGATGACCCAAACAAACCATGCATGGGGAAAATAGATCAACGTTTGCATCCTCCCGGCACTATCACCACACCCCCACCTGATTCCAAGAATTATAATGAGCATTGGGGGGATTTGGCAGGAGATAAGGGCTGTATATACATGACTTGCACAGCGAGTATGCCCAATCTGGCCATAGTTTATGCCATGTATGCAAAGCATGGGTTCCAAGGGAGGGGTTGCTGCCTTATTTAGAGGGTAAGAGGTTGGAGGAAGAAAGGTATAGGGGAAATTCTGGGGCGACTGGGGAGTTTGGTAATATAGAATTAACAAAAGGGGGGAATGTTGGGAAGGAAACGTGATCTTCCGACACCCCAAAGTGCTTCAGAATAAGGCAAAGACCATAGATGCAAATGTAGGAGACCAGGGAGCGGGGGTGCCCTTAAGGGCCCCACATGATCATATTATTGCATGCTTTTAGATGTAGTGCACACACGGAGGCAGACGCAATCTAAGAAATTAGCATCCATATTAGGATGCCAGCCCTAAAAAGCAGCACGGCAGCCAGCCCCCACGAACATGTAGAAGAAACCAGGTTGGATCTTGGCAAGCGATAAGAAAGGCCAGAATCACACAGATCCATAAACCCTTCGTTGTTCTAAAATGTTGCCTCTGTTCCCTGGGAAGAATGTGCTCTGCAAGGCAACAGGAGGTGGACTGCGTGTCTCTGCATGATACTACTCCAGGAAAAGGAGGGTATGGGCCTCCGAACCCCACCAGTCCCAAACCTAAATTATGCATCACCATAATCCCATAGTCCCTAGACCACTGATTACCATGGTCTCAGCCAGTCCCAGACCCCTGATCAATCATGAAAGTTCAGAAATCAAGGTTCCCTTACCTTCACTTCTAGGTCACAAGATTTGAGCTGCAAGTTGCATGGGGGTGGAAGACCCTGGAGACGTGCCGGCCTGCCTGGGAGCGAGTTAAGTGTGTGAGTTAGTGTGGCCTGAGTCCCCACCCCCGGGAGCCTGTCTGCTCATAGTGGGTGCACTGTTGCAGAGATAGAGAAGTATTGTTTTGTTTTGCAAATAAATTGCCAATTACTCAGCCTTGCACCAATGATGGATGAACATCGCCTACGTGAAGGAAGATGGACAGACGGGGCTGGGACCCATGGCTTGGCATCCCATATGCAGCAGGCCGCCCATGTATATGGTCTCGCCAACCAGCCACATGGGTTTTTACTTTATATAATGGCATCACTGATGATGACTTGTACCCTCATAAGGTTCTGCTTGTGCAGATTCTGGAAGAACGTTCTTTGTTGGCGCACCTATTTTTGTGGAAATAAACTTTGTTATCCTTGCAAGCGGTGTATTGGGCCTTTCTCTCTATCGGGTTGTATTTTTTCTGGTGTGGGTGTCTAGGGGGGGCATTCCTACATTGCCTAGCCCACAGAAGGGTGATCCACACGATTCCACCCCACACGACTGTTTGTCAGTGAGTGACTGTCTGGTAATGCCCATACTGACCTCACAGATGTACCAATGCCCAACCCAGTTCACAAGTAGTTTGTGGATGGGTAGTGTTTTAGAAATCGGAGTGGGCAGGTGGTTGCAGGTTACACAGTCTGTGCCCCCGGTGAAGTGGTGGAGAGTGGCAAACCACCCAGCCCAGGTGTCAGAACTAGTGGCCATTTACAAGCCTGTCGACTAGTGGCTGGGATGTCTGTTAATGTTTATACTGATTACAGTTATCACAATCCACAATGCGCCTTGGGCGTAGCCCACGACTTTGGCCAGCTCCGGAAAAACAGAGAGGCTTCATGACTTCAACCGGTACTTCCATAAAAACCAGTGTGTCCACTCTTTTAGATGCCATAATGCTGCCTGAGAGGTTTGCTATTGATAAATGTGCTGCCCACCAGGTGCTGGATGATTATATCAGCTGTGAAAATGATTTGTCTGATCAAACTGCCAAATTGGCTTCCACATAAGAGGGCAGTGATGTGTATTTGCCAGTTCAAATAGTGCAGGAGATGACTCTGTATAAATCATTAGAAGACATTGCACACATGCAAAAGAATGCGCATCTAATGAAAAGGATAATTGGATCAGAAAGGGTTGCATGAGGACTCTGTGGCAAAATGAGCAGGGTTGGTTAGTGGCTCCAAAAATACTTCTGTCACACCTAATCAGGATGTACCATGAGCAGGCATAAGTTGCTAGGGAGGTTATGACCGTGCTGGTTGGACATTCCTGGTTTGCACTAGAGTTCACCACTATGGCTCAAGAGTACTTTCAAAGATGTGTAATATGTCTACAGAATAATGTGAGGGAAAAGTGTGCCCACAAGACCAGGAGCACACTCTCCCCCTTATGGCCCATTTGTGAGTTTACAGATTGATTTTTTCAAACTGCCAAAGTATAATCAGTGGCAATACCTGCTAGTAATAGTGGGTGTATTTTCAGGGTGGGTGGTAGCTTATCCCTGTAGAAAGGCAGATGCACTGACTGTTGCAAAAATACTGATTCAAGACTGTGTGCCCAGGATTGGAATATCTGTATGTATTAACAGCAACCAGGGAACCCATTTTGTTAATAATATCATCAACACACTTTTGTCCACTTTGTAGATTCAGCATGACTTACATTGCCCTCACCATCCTCAGGCAGCAGTGCGATGACAGTAACATAAATATACAGTGAACAGATAACACAGTGGAAGCAGCTTAGTGGGGAGGCTTGGTGCTCAGTCAGTTTTTTATACTGGCTTTAAAGATAAGGAAGGAGGGTTCCTGTCTAAACGGTTGTATACTAATTGACCTTTTCACAATTGACCTCGGGAGAATTTACCTAATTTAGAAGGTTAATTAGGACATATATGCGGGGGGAAACCCCCTGCAGCCCTCCACCCAATCCAAAACCTCCAGCAACCCCCCACCCAATCCCCTTATATTATTTATAATCCAAAACCAACCCAATACATATATAAAATAACTTAAATGATATAAAGGTCAATTGTGCAAAAGGTCAATTGTAAAAGGTTAATTTGGGTAATACTGTCTAAACGGGATCGGGATAGAGTTCCATCGTTTGGCCGCTTGGATAGGGAAGCTAGCTCCTCCGGCTGTTTTGAGATTAAATCTTGGTACCACCAGGTTGTGGGAGTGGGATGATCTGGTATTATGTGTAGGTTAAAGTTTACATATTGTATCAGCCACGTATTTCGGGATGAGTTTGTAAGGCATTTGTGTGTGATGGCCAGGGTGCGTAGTGTGATTTTGTCACGGATGGGTAACCAGTTGGCATTATGTCTGTGAGTGGAAATATGGCAAGATCTGTGAAGACTAAGTGCTGCTCTCAGAGAGTTATTCTGGAGAACCTGAAGTTTATTTAGATTTTATTCAGAAGAACCCATGAATAATGTATTGCAGTAGTCAAGTTTGGATAGAGTAAGTGCTCTAGCCAGCGTTAGACAGCTGCTTGTAGATAAGTAAGATTTGCAGCTATAGAGCAATTTATTTGTGTAGGCCGTGGAAGATGCCACACTGCTTACCTGTTTTTTAAGAGAAAGAGTTGAATCGAGGTAGACCCCTAGAGTTTTTATCTCTTTAGATACATTGATTGTATTACCGTCAATGACGAAGGATGAGTATCTCAAGTCAAGTTTATTCAGGCGTGCCCGAGTACCCACGATCATTAACTCGGTCTTGTTGTCGTTGAGGCAGAGACTATTGGTAGCCATCCAGGCTTGGATTTCGAGATAGATGTTGTTTAGCAGTTTGGAATCATGGTCATAACAGCCAGTGAGGGGGATGAGGACTTGAGTGTCATCTGCATAGTTGGTGTAGATGATACCCAAGTTGTCCAGGTGATCAAAGAGTAACTTTGTAAATATATTGTATAATGTGGGTGACACACAAGAACCCTTAGGGGCCCCGCAGTGTATCGGTGTTGGATCTGCTGAGGCCCAAGGGGAGAAGACTCTGGTGGTCCGATTACATAAGAAGGATTTAACCCAGTCGGAAACATTAATGGAGAATGCTGCCGCTGTGTTAGGGTGACTGGTGAGAATTTTGTGATCAACGAGGTCAAAGGCAGCAGATAAGTCGAGGAGTAAGAGGATTGCTAGCTTACCATTGTCCTTCTCCTCGTCCATTTGGATCTTTAGATCTAGGAGGGCTGTCTCAGTTCCATGTCTGGGTCAGAAGGCTGATTGTCTAAGTCCTAGGAGTTCATTCTCCTCTAGGTGCTTCTGAATTTGCAAATAAGCCACCCGATCCAGAATTTCTAAAAGGAACGGGACGGTGGTGACGGGCCTGTAGTTAGTGGGGACATTTGGATCAAGGTTGTTTTTTTTATTTTTAGTAATGGCATAACCCAAGCTTCCTTAAGATTGTTGGGTACTTGATTGGATGAAAATGAGGAATTTATCAGCGTGGTGATGAAGGTGGCTAGGTTTTTTGCTCCCTCTTTAATCAGGGTGGCGGGGCAAATATCGCCTTGGCAGTGGGAAGGTTTTAGGCTTTTTATGATTTCTTCAACTTCCTTTGAAGTTACTTGTGAGAATGAGAAGGGAGTGCAAGGATGAGGGGTTTTTGCTGGGTCAGGGGCAAGCTGGGAGCCGATAGTGAGGCTTGCCTTTTTAGCGTTGATCTTATTTTGGAGTAGAGTGAATTTGTCTGCGAGAGCTTGCTGGATTTTAGTACTCTGCGTCTTTGTTGCAATCTTGTGTGGGCGGTGCCGGAAAAAAAATACTGGCGGCAGCTGTGCCTGTATTACCGCCAGCCTTGTAAAGAGGCCCATGGTCTTGAAAAATACATTGGAAAAACTGTGTCAGGAGACAGGGTTGAAGTGGCCAGAAGCCCCATACTATTTCTATTTAGTATGTGAAGTACACCTGCTAAGAAAACTGGTTTCAGTTTTTATGAAATTCTTTATGGAAGACCTATGGGATTGCCTGTAGCACCACCAGTGAAAACTGTACCATATAATTTGCAATGATCAGAGATCGATTGTTGGAATATGTCAAGACATTATTGTCTTCTGTCAATCTCATTCACAATCAGGTTCAAGTTGCTCTGCAACGGGAACCAAACCCTCCAGGTCATTCCTTACATCCCGGTGACAGTGTACTGATAAAGGTTCACCAGAGAAAGACAGATATAGCGCCAAGATGGAAGGGGCCCTTCTTGGTATTATTAAACTCAAACTCGGATTTAAAGGTTCAGGGGCACCTAACATGGGTGCATATGAGTCACTGCGAGCAGGCGGTAGCTCCTGCAGTGTAGTTACTGCTGTTTTGCTAATTTGCCTATCTGTGCTGTGTGAGAAACCAGAAGGTGTCTCACCCACTAAAGCCCGGGGTCTGTCATCCAGGAGGCCAGGACACGGCCATCGCTTTTGGATCCAGTTCCTGGGGTGGACCAATGCGGGAGGATCACCTGGGCGAGGGGTCTTTGGGTGAGTGCGAGTGGGACACCTGCTGGTGAGACGCGGTATGCCCTTTCCTGTAACTCCTTTATTCCATCCTACCCAGTAGGATATTTAGGAACTCTGCCCCCCGCCCTCCTTTTACAACACAACCACTTTCTCACGGACAGCCTGCTATAAGGGAAAACAGACTAACACCCAAGCCCTGTACCTGACATGTCCCAATACTATGGTCAGGTGAGGTCAGGCAATTATCGACAATCACTCACTCCTGACTTCCATTACACTTCCCCACATGGATAAAAGGAGGAGCATGAGACCACACTCTGAGCGAGGAAAAGCACACGAGGAAACAGCAGTTGCGAGACGGCAGCTGAGCAAGAGGGCAAAGACGACAAGAACAAAGGGTATTGCAAGGAGGGAAATCCCCTTGACCCTTTCAACAAGGAACATTACTTTCCAGAGACCTTGAGAATAGAAAGCATGAGACCAGGAAACCAGGCTGAAGAATCCTGCATTGTGTGTCGGAGATATCCGGGGCCCTCCCACGTCAGTAATCAATGCGGGGAGAATCACCAGCCGCCGTGGTACCGTCCTTGGCTCCAAAAACAACGCAGCATCAGTGAAGTCAACACAGCCGGTAAGTTGGTGAGATGGATACAAGACCGGTCTGTGTTGAAGCCAAGGTGGCAAGTAGCAACATTGTATGGCGAGCGCTGGAACGAACATTGTTAAAATGCATATGATAAGAAACGTGAATGAAGTAAAACTGCTGATGAGTGATTGAACTTTTAAAGCAAGCTACAATACCTTTGACGGAGTGGTCCGGCACCGCGTGCATGCTCAATCGAATGTCTCTGTAAGGTATCCCGCTGAAAAGTAAAAACAGTAGATAAATTTGCTTCGAGACGGTCAGAGGGAGACCATTTGAAAGAGAGTGAATACATTTGAATTGGAGTGTTCCTGCGACGGGTCAAGCAAAACCCTGTGCACAATCAAAAGTCTTCGATTTTGATGAAATAGAGAAAGTTGGGAAAAGTATGTGAATTTGGTCTGAGCCCGGCAGAGGGAGACCAATTGAAGGTGTTGTGTTAAAGCAGGTCTGAACCCGGCAGAGGGGGACCCGGGGAGAACCAAAAATCACCCAAGAATTTGTACATGTGAAATCCATTTGAAAAAGGAACTTTGATGTTTTTCATGTTGCATCAGGCCTTCTGAAATAAGAGACTTTGAATGGCAAAGATACTTTGGCACAGAAGGCCCTGATGTTGAAGTATTCAACTGCATCCTTGTGCTAGAGATGCGAGAGACTGTGCTAAGCTTGAGTGTGCCGCCTTGTCCTGTGCTGAAAACATGAGGAAGGGAAGCCAACGGCTTGAATATCCTCACATATCATTCTTGAACTCTTTTCTTTTGCATAAACATTGTTTCCCACACAATTTGTATTCAGAAGTAAGGATTAGCAATAGTTTTATTAGTGTAGGCCCTTTTATTTTGACAAGACACCACTAGGACTGTGTTATTATTATTTGATGGTCGTAGCTTGCTCCCATCTTTAGATTTAGGATTAGATAGGCATTTTCAAACCCAATTGAAGTTCAATAAACACCCGTGAACTGTGATCACTTGTGTCTGTCTTATTGTTTGATACCATGCCTTCCTTACATACGGTGCCAGGAGAGGAACGTGACTCAATTGGGACAAATTGGGGGACCCTACATTTCCAGAAGCTTAGTTCCAGAGCCTCAGATCCCACTATCAACATGAAAGAATCCATAGGCTTTGATATCTGTATCAGCAGAAAAGCTGCTATCCCTCCAGGGAAAAGAGGAATGATTCCCACAGATTTAGTCGTGAAACCCCCTCCTGGGTGCTAATTAAGATTGGCTTCAAAATCTGGCCCTGGCCTGGAAGTTTGGTCTGGATGTCCTAGCGGGTGTCATAAATCACGACTTCCGGGGAGGCATAGACATAGAGGTTCTCCTTCAGAACCATGGCGACATTCCATTTGAAGTACATTGTGGGGACAAAATTGCAAAGGTAATTCTTGAAAGGGCTCTATTTCCCTGCATTATAGGGAGCAAACCAGCAGAAACTGAGAGAGGTTCTTTAGGCTTTTGGGAAAGCTGATGAACCATCTATCACGGAGGCAAAAAGGGAAGAAGAACCTACCATCCTTCTTGACCTAGCCTTTGCCCAGCAAAATGATCCAGCCCTTGCAGAGGCTTTCTTAAACCTGATTCCTGAAGGGGAAGGGTTAGAGAAGGGAAGTTCTTTTTTCTTCCTAAGACAAGGATTACTGTACAGAAAGGAAACCTTCTGTTTCTTTCTCACGTTCATGTAGCTTCTTGACAGACAACCAGGCTCACGGTGGCCTTGACTCTTGGTGCTGGGCCAGCCAGCCTTTCCTGAATTCTCCTTCACCATTAGCTATTTTCCAACTGCGCCACACTCAAACACTTTTCATTCACTGGGTTCAAGTCTTGCTGAAGTGCATTGTGGAACATCCAGATTCAATACATTCCTATCTATACATTGGAGCATCGTCGCAATCTATTCACTACGTAGCCAGCCTGAGGATAACTTTGTCTACTTGCATTACAGCATCTGTACACGTGTAAAATGACTTCATTTTCTTCACCATTACTTTCCAAAAGCATCTTCATTTCGATCCTGAATTGTTGCTTAACTTCGACACCTCCTCTTCAGATCTTATAGAATATCTTTGTTCTTTCGTTGTTTGTGTCTTTTCCAGGTGCATCAGTTCTGCTTTTCATGACGTCACCAGCCCTCTTTCTCATCCATTTCCACACTTCTTCTGGGACTTTGCCCAGAAGCCCATTATTTCTTTGTGAATGCATATAGGGTTTCCTCAATGGATACCTTGTTTCAAGAATTCTTTCTGGTACAGGCATCCTCACTGGTACTGCATATGTCGCAATTTCGGTTTCCAACATATAGGCAACATGGGGGCGGAGCTTCTGGTAGGGATATTTGGCTCCTCTTCTACACTATCCCCTCTGGGCGATTCATAGACCACTCTCTCATCAATCTTCACATCAAGACATCCTTGTCTGAAGAAGAGCTTCTTTGGAGTCCATATTTTTATGACTCCCTTCAGGCATCCTGCTGATTTCACATGTTCATCAACACTCCAGATCATAATACTGCATTGTCCATTGGGACTGCAGTAAATCCATACTCCCACATACTTCTTGTGGTTCCTTGGATACAGGAACTTTTTTCCCTCAGGTGCATGAATGCTGGCCTTTATGTAGTCTTTGATTTCTTCATTTGTCAGCTCTTTAGGTTTGAATCCTAATTCGATATCAATCACAATCTTCATTCCCACTGCTTTCTTCACAGTCTTCTTACATTGTGTGATTATTATCCTGATCACACAGAACCCAAACATGATCATCACCAAAAGGGCTCCAAGGAACTTGAAAATGTTTGCCATTCATTGTGGAACCCATGAGAAAATTGATGCAAACCAGCTGTCATCTGCAATATCTTCCACTTCGTCTTCCATCTTGACGTGTAGATTTGTCAGCATCGTTAAGGCCTCTGTCAAGGTGCCATTCTCATTGTTGTGAGAAGGTATGAATGTGCAACATGATTCTCCGATTTTGGCAGAAACACCTCCATCCATAGCTGTAATCATATCCAAGACATATGAGTTCTGAAGAGTCATCAGGCGTATGGCTCTTAGCTCCTCATTGATAGCATTGAATCCCTTTCTGGTGGTGTTGATCGTCTGCAGAAGCTCCCATCTGGTTATTTGTAACCATTTGGTGTTTGCCATCATCTGGATACGAGGCTTAAAGATAACAGTAAAAACTGAAGCAGTCTTACTGAACAATCTGTGTTCATATGGAATAGCATCAATGGCCTCTATTGACTTGCTGAGAAATAATGTTCTCTCTTCATTCGATCAAGGTGCTCAGCAGATCTCTTCTTCCTCCGGTGAGCATCTGCTTTAGGAAACTAGCCAATGTTTGGGTCACTCTTCGGAATCACCAATGCTGGAAGATGAACAATCACTATATGATATGATATGGCATTTATAACGCGCCTATACACAAGTGTTTCAAGGCGCGACGAGGCAAGGGAGGGGAACACTGGGAGGACGGACAACGATATAGAACATAGTCCTCCCCAATCTCTGGGCAGCTTCATGTATGCTCTGGATCCTCAGGCCCAATAGTGATCCATTATCACTACTGTCCAATCTCTCATTCCTGGCACATCAAAGATTCATCTGCACTGTTGATTCTCTCCAACTTTCCTTGTGCCATTGTTTCTGAAACATAGCTCTGCACTAGCCAAAGGCACCATCTCCAATCGGCCTCCTTTGTCTTTGACCCACATCAAAAGCTTTGCAAGCCTCGGCCAGAGAGGTTTGCATCCATTTTCCACTCGTTCAATAACTGGCTTGTGATTACCAGTTACTGCCACAGCTCTGCATACAACTATGCCTTCTTCCAATCCATCTGGAGAAAGTACTGTTCCCCAGATTCGCATCTGGCCTCTTTCCTTGCAGCTTCAAGCTTTGTTGTTTATTTCCCACCTGATTCCAGCTCCCATCATGCCAGGTTGTTCATATCTTATCACATGATTTCTGGTGTGTGCTCTTTCCCTTGTCTTCAAATCTTGAACATAATCATCTTCATCTGGGGCGGACCATTCTGTCAACCATACTGAGGATGCCGTTCGACCCTTGAACTGATCTCTTGTATGACAGAGTGCAAGGTGAGTTAAGCAATGAGCTCTTTCGACATCTATTTCAATAGCTATGAATATCTTAGACTTACCCATAGCATAATGCAGGAGTGCACATACATAGCAATCCTCCTTAGAAGTGTTTCCCCCACTTCTTTCATGTGCTGATACCACATGTTATTCCCCAAATGTGCTGTACTATCTAAATAATCATTTAATTCGTAATCATCCTCCCTTGCACTTCTCTTAGGTCTCCTCTTCTTTGGCAAATGATTCCTTACAAAATGATCATGGAGTAAATCAAACACATACCTCCCTTCAAAGGGATGCCTGGGGGTACTTGTCATAGGAATATGTACCTCCATAGAAACAATCACATAAGGCCTTGGCCTTCTTACAACGTCTAGTTCCGCAAAGGTGACTGGAGTTGAAAGGATTAACGGAACTCCTTCCCTTCTGGAACCATTAAAGTATACAGTGTGGATCAATAGAAACAGAAAAACGATAATGGATGCTGAACAGACATAGATTATGCACCAATACATTAGGCTCCACCATCGATGTTTCTCCACACGTCATTGGCTCACTTTCTGAGATTGCAATCTGCTCAATAGACCAAATTTTTGCATGTAATTATTTTTAAGGACGGAAAAACTATTTTTATTCAGCCATATTTATCCGGTGTTCAGGAAGCTGCCTGATTTGCTCGATAATCTCCACAAGTAACCGGCTGATTGCAGGACGGTTTATAGAATCTCGCATAAACACATAAGTATTGGTGTTGCGCCAAACAAGAAAAGGGTGAACTTGTAGCAGATAGTAAAAGATCATAACAAGTAGTTTGTGGGCATTGTCGTTAGACAGGACCATGTGTGTGTTCGAAGAGATGCTCAGGTAATTGTCTGATTTGTTCTATAGTTGCTGCCAACAAAAGCAGGGTAAGCTCGGAGTATAAATATGAAGACAGCAAAAAGTAGTCTGTGTACATCAACATCTGTCAGCACCATGGGCACCTCCAAAGAGAAACTCAGCGAGAAACAAAAACTTGGGAACTGCTCCCTCTTACAGTCATCGAAAAGGAAGTCTAAATTGGCATTTTTCGTTTTACTCTGGCACTCCAAAGACCAATGTCAAGAACCTCCTGTGGCTGAAGAACAGTAGCTTTCTCACTTCCTGCTGGAATATTTATAAGGAGTGTTTCAGGGGAACCACAGTGCAAATGTACACTTTTGTCTATATACTGGATAGGCTTTGCGTCCTTCTTCCTCGTCATCGATCGAGTCTGCACATGCTGAACTTCTTCTTCTTGACTTGCTTACGAATGGGTTGAGGGTGTGACGGTCTCTCTAGCGTAGATTTTCACATCTCCTAGATGTATCCAAGCTCTTCTCCCTTGGACTTTAAATGCTGAGGGGGTAATGTCTTCCACAACGAAAGGGCCACTAAATCTAGGTTTGTGCCAGTTTTTTGGTGAAATTCCTTATTAGAACCTTATCTCCAGCAAATAATTTAGTAACACATAACTTCTCAAGTCCGGTTGCTGTATTGTCTTCATCTGTGTCCTGAGACCGACACCCCTTCCACATGAGTTGGTCTGAAATGGCAGAGATGCTAGCGGTCATACATGTTAAGTACTCACGCAACTCATTTCCTAACAATTCTGCAGTTGTCTGGGCATCACTCGTAGTCCTCGATGGTGGAGTCAGAGGCGTTCTCATCCGCCTCCCTGTAACAAGTTTGTGGTGTGTGAGGTGGTGGTCAGAGCCGGGCTGATTTCTTAATGCATATAATGCAATGGGCAGCCAATGCAGCCACTCTTACTTTGGTGTCAATTTCAACTTTGCTATTCTCTCTTTGAGCAGACCGTTGAGTCTCTCACATTTTCCGTTGGCTTGCGTTTGATAAGAAGAAGAAAATGTGTGTTTTATGCTAAGCAATAAGCTAATCTGTTCGAATACCTCATTCACAAAATCGGGTCCATTATCTGATCTCAACACCTCACATACTCACCATCTAGGAAATACTTCTCAAACTAAAAACTTCACAGCCCAAGTGGCATCAGGATGTGTGCATGGATCGGCTTCAATCAATCTCGAGAACGAGCACACTGCCACTATCATATACCCATATCCATTACAGACCTGCAGCATGTCAACGTAGTCAATATGTAAATGCTGGAAAGGACCATTTGGTCGAGGAATTACTCCTCTAACTGTTCGCAGTGTGTGCCCAGCAGTAAACTTTTGACATACAATGCAATTTACTACATAAAAAGCAACATGTTCTAACTGGTTCGGTACAAACCTGTCCTCCGCAATGGTTGCTGCAAGGCTCTACCTAGTGACATGCGCAGGGTAGTGTAGCTGTTCTAAGGCCACCCTTAATAAGGCTACAGTCATCACCAGGTTACCAGTGCTGTCTTGCTTCGGAAGGGGATAGAGAACACCCCCTCTGTGTCCACAATTCTTTCTCTTCTTGTGGAGCTCCACCTTGAACTTCCATCAATTGTGTTCGTGATAAACGATTAAACCCTTCATTCACAACCATTATTACAACCATTTTCTCTTTCACATCAGGAGTATCAAAACTAAAAATATCAGATGAGCATGCAACCCTTTTGGCCTCTTCATCTGCGGCTTTGGTTTCCGCATGAAATAAAGTCAGTTCTCTTATTATGTGCTCCGCATTTAACTATTGCGATGGCTACCGGGAGTTGTAGTGCTTTAATAAGCCTATCCAATAATGCGACGTGTTGCAGTCGAGAGCCGTCCGCTCAGAGGTAGCCCCCCCTTTTCCAACGTGCTAGCCCTGCGTGCACGCTTGACATCACGTAGGCAGAGTCTCTGTGTACACTGTCACTTCCTGCCCTACGTGATTCTCAAGCGCAACAATAAGTGTCGCCAATTCTGCAGCCTCTGCTGAAGAGTGAGACAATAGTCTGCCACTTGCTACCACTTCAAATTCCCCGTTGGCTCTGTGTCTTACCACAGCTGAGCCTGAATGCCTTTCTGCATCAGTTTGATCGATCTTTGAAGAACATCAATAAAGAGAACCTCCATCTGCTAGAGCATTTTCCTTTACCCTCGGGATCTCGTCATAGAATTATTCATAGTTGGAGCAATCACGCACTGTCCTACGTATAACACCACTTCCTGACAGTACTGCAACTTCTCTTTATCCACTTTTTATCCCTTGTCTGCCAAAATAATCATCAGCTGAATCGAGTCTTGTCTGCACTCTTCCTCAGTTGTGCTCCAGACTAAAATATCATTTATGTATTGCAGCACAACGCTTGGCAAATCAATATTGCTTAGGTCCATCTGCAGGACCCTTTTAAAGATCGATGGAGACTCACAGTTCCCCTGGGGCAAATGTGTACCTTTCAGCTTGATCTGACGGAACGTAAATGACGTAAGATCCTGAGAATCTTTATGCAATGGGATTGAGAAAAACGCATTCTTCAAGTCAATCACCGTAAAATATTGTGCTTCTGGAGGAATGCTGCATAACATTGTCACAGGATTCGGAACTAGAGGAAACTCTGCCTCTACGATCTGGTTTATGGTTCTCATGTCCTGAATTAAACGCCATGACCCACTCTTTGATTTATTAATAGGATACACTGCAGTATTACATGCTGACTCTGACGTCACTAAGATGCCTTGTTTCATCATAGCTGATATAGTCTTGAAAATACCCTTGCCTGCCTATCAAGACATGGGATACTGCCTTGCTCGAGGTAAAATTGCTCCTGGTTTAAGCTTAATCTTAACTTCTCCCATCCTTTTAACAGGCCTACGTCATAAGGACCCTTAGTCCATAAAGCAATTGGCACTTTTTCAATATCCTCGTCAAAAAATGCGGGACGCTGCCGCACTATCATTATTCATTGTGGGATCTCTCTTCTTTCTATCCTGATCCAATACGTAATGCTAATTTCTAACACTACTTCATCATCTGATGGGTCGTCTTTAAAGATATCTTCGTCACTGACGTCAGTCAACCTATACCCTTCCCCAATGGCAATCACTGTTCTCCATGGCCTGCCTTCATCATCAAATCCTTTGAGCATGGCCAATTCCCCTCGCACTATGGCTGCCTGCAATCCCAGGGGAAAAACCTGTCCCACGTCTTCATCCATAGGTATCTGTGGTCTGAACAGAAATTCATCAGGTATCCTCATAATCTTGCCCACTAAACCGGGTAACTATGTTAACAAAATGTGTACCCCATAGTGAAAAACTTCTGGCTCTAACAGTGTTCCTCGCATAGCTATTTGTCCTGTAAATGCCATGATATATTCGCCCACATTTAAATAATGTATTCCTGTCATTGAACACACTTTGCCTTCATCAGTGTCATTTGTGTCTTTTCCGAGTGCGTCAGTTCTGCTTTTCATGCTGTCACCAGTCCTCTTTCTCATCCATTTTCACACTTCTTCCGGGACTTTATCCAGAACACCATTATTTGTTCGTGAATGCATATAGGGTTTTCTCAATGGATACCTTGTTTCAAGAATTCTTTGTGGTACAGTCATCCTCACTGGTACTGCACGTGTCGCAATTTCCAGTTCCCAACATGTAGGCAATACGGGGGCGAGCTTCTGTTAGGGGTATTTGGCTCCTCCTCTACACAACACCATGACTTGTAATCATACAATTGTAGCTGCTAGTCATTTCAACAATGTCAAACATCCAGTAGGATGGCTATTCTCATGCGGGAATACTACGCTTATCTACATTCCTGATAACATCTCTGGAGGGCCATGTGCAGTAACGCGACTAGCCTTAACCTTGTTTCCTTTGCAGCCAGCATTACCTAGAGTTAAGAGATCAATTTTTGAATCTATAGGGCTAACCCCAGATTGTGATTCAAATGTGCATTTATTGTCTGAAGCAGGGGTTCTAGCTCTTGCTTATTATTTGGTGGAAGTTTGGGGATTAGCTGCTGGGGGCTATACATTTTTGATTAAGTTAGCATGTTTAATAGTGAAAGGGTTGAATCATACTTCTCAAGCCTTAGAAGAATTGCTTTTAGATTGCAAAATTATGAGAAAAGCAGTTTTGCAGAATATAGCTGCTATTGATTACCTGTTATTAAAATATAATTTATATTGCAATGCTTTTGAAGGAATGTGCTGCTTTAACCTGAGTGACCATTCCCAGTCTGTGCAAAACCCACATCCAAAAGTTGAAGGGTTTGACAAAGGAGGTTACTTCTTTTCATTCTAGGAACTGGTGGGATTGACTATTTTCATGGATCCCAAATATTGGTGAAACCCTATGTTATACTTTTGTTTGCATTTTTATAATTTTGGTGATTTTTATTTTGTTTTGTTGTTGTTTGCAATGTATTGCTAGCTTACCTATAATGTTTCGTAGATTTCAGAAACCCAATTTAGGGCCACTGAGCTATGGAAGTCAAGTGTCCAATAGTGGAATGTAATGCATTTAAAAAATGTAATATCTTTGACTCAGATATGGAGTCTATGTGAAATGCATGCTGGGTGCAGCAGTGGACGTTTGCTTCCAATTCTCAGTGAAAACGTAATTTCTGAATCTCGTCTGCAACACTGGAAAAACATCTTGTTGTTGCCCAGGCCAGTTAAGGTTTGTTTTGAAAGGAGTTCTTTCGACCCCCATAAGAAACAGAGAGTGTTTACTTGTCACAGCATTCCACAGAGTACATCGACCAGGTCTCTGTGAAGTGCTATCAGCAGCTGACCTTTGTGGAAAAGTACTAGTCTGTAGTTGTGTAAGTAAGATTGGGGAGCATCAGACGAGGCTGACAAAGAGACGTTCCTGAGAGATGGTGGATGCATCAATTCCGCTTCCAGTCCAGTTGCGCTGTCTGTCTGAGCCAAGCTTGGTGTGAGAAGCTGTCCCGTGAAGTTCCTGGCAGGGATGAAGTGGTGCAAACCTATGCCAACGAAGATGTAACCTTTTTTCTAATCCTGCATTTTATTTTGTAACATTTATTTGAGTTATAAACTGACATATAAGTGCCAGTTTTATAATCACAGAGTGAGTGAATGCATGCGTTTCAAGAGTACATTGACTTCCTATTCTGTCTGTTGGGGAAAATAAGATTTATAGGCTTCCGTGCACTGATATTTGAGAGAGCAAAACACCAACTTACATGTGCTCCGGTCTCCGATGCTCCTTCCGTCTCGCCGCCAACATTAAAATAGAAAAGGGACTAAGTCCCTTTTCAGATGATGGCGGACATTTTGGAACATGTTTTTCATGGGTGCCGGCATCCGCAAAGGAACCTAGTCCCTTATCTACGTTAATGGCGGTTTTGGACATTTTTGTTTCTGCGACAGCAAATGGTCTTACACTGAGCTTATCTCCCATCGAATAAAAAAGAGAAGAAAACTATCCACACCCCGGGAAATCATGGAGTGCAAATAGCTTTCACGCCCCGGCTGCGGCCCGGACATGGGGTTTAACAGCCTGCAACTCAAGCTGAGGCCCTCAATTTGCTCTGGCCTACCAAAGCTCAGACTGGTGGGCCGTTAAACTCCATGTCCACCCCACAGCCAGGGTGTGAAAGCTATATAATACTGCTGTCAGGCAGGTGTCTGAAAACCCTGTCTCTAAGAATAACTCCTCATTTTTTATGGGTTAAGCCAAACAAGGAGCTTGAGAAAGGCTTCTTTTCAGTTATTTAACTGGCTTGGATTGTTCCGGACCCCAATCCCACTTGATTGTTGCCTTTAATAAATGGACCAGGGGCTGAGTGACCTCTGCGTAGTCTTCAATGAACTTTCGACTGTAATTAGTGAGTCCAAGAAGGCTTCTCAATTCCCGAAGAGAGGGTCTTTTAATTTCAATAATGCATCTGCTTTCTTCACCTGGGGTTTGAGACCCTCATGGGTGATTTTGTGCCCCAAATGCTTACTCTGGTCTAACACCATTGTGACTTCTGAAAGGACAATTTTGCTCCTGCTTTCTGCAACTGGACCAGAACATAGCAAATTTCTACAATATATTCTTCAAAGTTTTAGCTCTTGATGAATACATCATCTACATAGGTCAGGTTTCTCCTTTTGCCCAAGTTGGGCATGGCCTTATGAAAGAATATATTCAACTAATTTCCAGAGTTTATATATCCAAAGGGTGTTTGGGTCCATGTTTATTGCGCCCCCCCAAGTTTGTACTGGTCTTCCCTACTCACGGGTACCGTCCAGTAACCATTGGTCAAATCAATGGCTGTGTATACTTTTGACCCTGGGATCTGTGCCTGTCCTTGATTGATGCAGGGAAGTGGCCCTCTTGACATGTGGACTTGTTTGTTCAACTCCCTCTGGCCTGCACATTTTCTCCATTGCCCATTTCGTTTCAGTATCCCCAAAACTGGGTTGTTAAAGATACTTTGTATCAGACTAATTATCCCACTGGATTCCAAGTTCTTGATAATCTCTGTGAGGTGAGTGACTCCATGGATACAGGAGGTAACTATTGTTGTTTAACAAATACTGGAGCCATCAGTGGGTCTGTGGGTATTGTGGTTGAATGAATAGATGTACATCCACAGTCATGCAAATCGACTCAAATGATATCCTGGAAGACCAGGAATACCTGTTTCAGCTTCTGTCTTTGCTCCTCAGTCTCACAAGCATCATCATTGATCCGTTCCTCGACCATCTGCCTGAAACCTGGAAAGACCTTGGGCTTGGAAATCTCAGCGGTATCCTCCAGTTGTGTGGAGAGATCCCTCTTCATGGTGTTTACCCAGACATGGATTCGAGGTAGTTGTGGTTGACTAAATACCACCTCATCTTTTCTGATATCACAGGTTACCTCTTCAACTCCATAACGGCATTAAGAGTACACCATGAAATTCCCCCCATGCGGGTAAAAAATCTTTTCTGGAGGAATATCGTCACTGGTGTCATAACAGTTGTTAGGAATTTGCCCTATAATTTAATCCCCTAAAACAATAGAATAGTGTTGGGCATCAACTGCCATTCCAATAGAGGTGTCAGCACCTAAAGTAATACTTTGAGGGTCGCTGTTATCCACCATGTTCAAATGGTGTTGTCTTCTAGATCCACTAGAAGTGTTGGATATAAATACAAACCTTGTTGTCGGGGGTGAGAGTTCCACTTTATGTAAGCGTCTGCATGATTGAGGTTTTGTCCTTGCTTAATTTTGAGGGGAATTGTGGATTGTTACACCTGTCCTACGATGGTAACGTATTCTCCCATTTGAAGTTCAACCGTATAAGGCAGCAATTGAGCTGACAGAAATGCCTTCTCAGTGCTGTCGAAGCCCATGGGGTTACCCCCCAATCGTGGCCATACTTTGATCAAATCTAGACTAATTGCAGAGATGGAGAATGTCAATACACAAATAAAAGTCAGAAGGGACATCTCTAATGACCCAACTATTATGTTGCCAATGGACATTTTTAGCAAACACCTGCTAGGCAGGAAATGCTTAGAGTTTGGTGTTTTGAAACCCACTTCCCATTTATCAATCAATTTAAATGTGGGAATGGTCAGGGGTCGCTGTTGCGTGACTATCTAAGATGACCGCTGCCTAAGAGGCTGCGGCCGAGGCCATAACATCCTGCTAAATATCCTCCTCCTCGTGGACCTGCTCTCCCTCTGGAGACTACCGGCTATATCCAGAAACTTTGGGCCACCTTTTGAATTAAAAATCATGCTAGAAGGTGACCAGGAGGAGCGGATCGAGATACTGCTGGGCCGCGGCCGCCCACGCCAGCTCACGGTGAGGTGGTGGAGATGTGACCGGCCCGCACCCAGCAGCAAGAACCATTCCTTTTCGCCTCCTTCCACCCCAACTGGCTGCGCCCGCACTTGTGAACACCACTCCCATCATCTACGTGGAGGGCGACCGTGCGAGTCACTGACCGGCTGCCTGAATTGCTGCATCGTACTGAGGACAGGTGCCGGTGCGGGCCTAAGGTGGTGTGTGGTCCCCTGCATGGAACTGGGGGAGGCTGCAACTCTCGCCCTCGCCACACTCCTACCTAGGCGCTTCAGGGCTGACCCTCCATCCCACGGAGCCTGAGGATCCGGACGAGTGGGGCGCTGCAACATTGGAGATATGGCGCCGCCCTGCCGCCGCTCCTAGCCCCCGAAACTGGCTCCGACCTGGGGTGTTGATGGGGAGCGGAGGCACAACGCTGAGGGTCGGCGGCCCTGAGCTCCATTTCCATGCCCAGCTTTCACCTGGAGCCACTTGGGCTGCGACCGCACCCGGGCTACATCGCGCTGCCCATGCTGCACCCTGATCCGGGAGGACGAGATGCGGCTGTGTCCCGGCTTGCTGGAATACTGTGGTCCTGACCCGCACTGGGCTGCCGTTGGCCGGCGGGAGCGAGCACGCTCACGGCTGGAGTCATCTTGCCGTCGGCTGAGTGGGCAGCCATCGGGCCCCCCACCGACCTCGCCGGAGTCCGTCTGCACTCGAGAGGACAACACTGTGAGATACGCAGCGGCGGAACATCAGACGGCGGACCTACCCTGGCTCTATAATAACAAAACAGTAGGGCGAGCGCAGAGTAAATTCCCTTCTTCCCTGAAGGCTGTGGCCTAACCCCCACCCATGTGCCCAGGCCTCGTAGTCTCACCCAAACATAACCTCCCCCTACCCAGGCCGCACCCCGAACTCTCCATACCTGCTTATTTGGGCTGTAATTAGACTTGGACCAAGCCTCTGCCTCCTGCACAACCGCTTACGCGGTGCACCGGTCCTCCAGCAGCAGGCAGTGATCACCCGGTTGGGACACAGGCAGGGGGTCGGCACCCTCAACTAACCTCTCCGCACTTGTGGCACTCTGCGCACCACTACCCTGGACATAGTTGAGCGGTGCGGATCCCACACCCTGGACTGCCATAATTACCTGATCGCTCATCCAAAGCTGGAAGGGTACATAAACTAGGTGGCTCTGCCTACAAAGCATGCCGGCACAGGAACCCCCCACAAACCGGCCCACCATCTCAGCTTCCACAGGTGAGACATATGGTACCCGTCTAGCCCGAACCTCAGAGGAGGCCTGTTGGCTGCAATACACCCCGGATACCCCAGGCAACATTGAACCCATAAACCTGAGAAGTCACAATCAGGCCCCAACTCCAGCAGCACCCAAGCTACCACCAACTAACCTTGCGCAACCAGCAACACATCTGTAAGTGGCAACACTGAGGGGCCAAGGAGCATTGCCCTACCAACAACCCACCCAATACCAACACCACAAAACCTGCAAAAAACCAACTTGTGCCCCATCCCTCCGACCCCAACAACCTGTAACCCTAGCCAGCTACAGAGGGTAAGAGATGCACCACAGTAGACCAGCCCTACACAGCGCAACCGGACCGAGCCCAACACATTACTGTATCCACCAATACTGGCCCAAGTCAGCAGAACGGGAGATTACTGGCGATCACCCTCCTGACATAACAACAACAGACAAGTTCACCAGGTGATCCCTGATAAAGGACCGCCCCTCAAGAATCGGACCTGCACTCCCATTTGACCACCTCACACAGGTCGCTGATGCCGGGAACAGATCCAAGGGCACCCCCACAGCGCGATTCGCCCATCCATCATACAATACCCCTGGCACCTGGGACATTCCCGGGTGGCTGACAGGTGTCATCCCCGGGACACATTGATCTGCGGACAGTACCAACATGGTAAATCCCAAGAAACAGGCCAAAATGGGCCAATTCGCCTGCTCCAACCAACCACAATTACCGCCTTCCCCTTCATCAAGCCAATTGCCAACCCAGATAGATGTGGCTGCTCTGAACCCAACAATGCTAGCCCACAAAGCAGTACTGATAACTTGGGTGCCGAAATAGATGCGCTCACTTGCAAAGTCGATATCTCAGCTGTACAAACCGATAAGCTATGTGGACACATGACCGAGGCTGAACAACGGATAGGAGAAGGTGAGGATAAAGTTTGCACCCTACAACGGGAAGTGATGGACCTGCAGCAGGCCGTAAAGAAGGAAATGGCCAAGAATGACGACTTGGAGGGGAGTTCTAGACGGAACAACATACGCATACTTGGAGTCACGGAGTCCACAGCTATCGACAACATGGAAAAGTTCATAGAGACACTTCTAACTGAGATCCTTGACCGCCCTCCAGTAACATCGCTGTTCATGGTGAAAAGGGCACACCGCTCACTGGCTGCAAGGCTCCTCCCGGGTTCCCCAGAGCACCCGATCATAGCTTAGATATTCGACTACCGGGACTGGGACATTATCCTTCCATCCGCCAGAGAAAAAGCAGAGCTGCGCTGGGGGTCCACCATGATCAGATTGTTCCCGAATTTCAGCCCTGCGGTTCAGGACCAAAGAAACACGTTCCAAACAGCCAAGAACACGCTCCAAAGGAAAGGCATCAAATATGCAATGCTATACCCGGCCAAACTTTGCGTCTAGCACAATGCGTCCAACGTCGTCTTCACCTCCCTGGAGACTGCGGAGCGCTTCGCCTCGACCCTTTCTGGTCCCGGGGGATCCACAAGACGTTCACTGCAACGCCCCTAAGGGGCCATTGAATTGAGATATCCCTCACTGCAATAACCTGATAAGCGAATAACAGGTTTCAGAGGCAATATACCACAGCCTCGGCCTATTGGAGAGCACTAGCCGCCCTTAGCGCTCGACTGCCTGCAGGTAATGCAGGACTGTTATGTTAAGTTCAATGGGAAAGGTTTGGGATAGGGAGGGGATGGGAAAGCCGGTAGGTTATGGTTTCTGGCATGGGTGGGACCGGGATGGGGGGAAGCCAAGTGGTTGGCTAATTTGTTCACTGTTAATGGTTGTTTGAGTAAGAAATAGAATCCCAGTGACTCACGCAAACCACATAGAGCCAATGCACCGAACCAGAATAAAAAACACTACATGGTCCAACAATGTTTAGACCATGTCCTTCCTCGATAGGCTGATTAAGACGCCATGGCCACGCATACTGTAGGGGGGCAGAGGGGATGGCGATGTCAATACTGTCATGAAATATAAGGGGATTTACCACTCTAAAGAAGACACGACTGATTACAAACTACTGCAGAAATCACAGGGTTAATATATTGGGCCTACAGGAGACGCACCTCGCCATAGGAGCCCTTCCTCCTAAACTCACAGGGTACGAGTCATCCTACACGACACACTCCAGAGGGGTTGCTACCTATATTCACGGTTCCTTACAATACAGGCTCAATGAGCAGATTAGAGATAACGAGGGTTATGTTATGTTATTTTATTTATAAGGCGGCAAAGTCTGAAGGCATCCAGGCACCATAAAAGAAGAAAGAAACCCTACCTAAGCCAAGTAGCAGAAAAGATTTAGGCAAACAAAAATGTCTTCAACTGTTTCCTGAAAACCAGAAGATTTGCTGTGTTGCGTTGAAGAGCCGGCAGGGCATTCCAAGTCTGTGTGGCCCGCACATGAAAAGAGCGACCATTTCTGCCAGCTCTTTTGAAGCAATCTATTTGCAGGAGGCAGTCCTTAGCTGATTGAAGTGGTCTTCTGGGGATGTATAATCTCAGCTTGTTCTTAAGATAAATGGGTGCATCACCATAAACGCATTTATGACAAATGGATAAAAGCTTGAACTGAACTCTGGCCGAGACTGGCAACCAATGGAGAGTCCTCCTTGTTGCTGATGTCGGCTGAAAGCACTTTATCTGAAAGACAATTCGTACTGCAGAGTTTTGTATCTTCTGGAGTCTCTGAAGGTCCACCTTCTTGGCTCCACCCAGGAGGGTGTTGCAATAGTCCACTCTTGGTAAGATTATAGCTCAAACCAGTTTTTTGCGGTTTTCCTCTGAAACTAAAGGGGCTACTTGGAGGAGCACTTTCAAGTGATAATTGGTACTTTTTACAATTGCATCTACGTGGGCATTATTTTCTACATTGGCCTCCAGATAAGTACCCAAAGTTTTGACCTTATGTACCACTGGTATCTGATTACTGTCAACCAGGAAACTACTGTACGGAGGATCCAGCTTTTCTCTGACCTGTTTAGGACCATATAGCATAAGTTCCGTCTTTGTGGCGTTAAGGCAGAGCCAGTTAGTTGTTATCCAGCCTTTTGTTTGTTGATCTTTATTATGATCTCCACTAACCTCCAGAGCCAACTGAAAGTCATCTGCATAATTGCAGAAAAAAGCTCTGAATTGTCAAGTTCTCTACATAATGGGATAACATAAATATTAAAAAGCAAATGGGAAAGGCAATTCCCCTCAGGAACTCCACAAATGGTTATCTCGGCATCAGAGGTGCTGTCGGCCCAATGCACTCAGGAGCTGCACCCCTCAAGAAACGACTTGAGCCAGGTCGTTGCCTCTTCTGAGAGACCCCCCACAGTGGACATCCGATGCAGTAGAATCCTGTGGTCCAGCAAGTCGAAAGCTGCCGATAAATCTAATAACATCAGCAGCCCCGACTTGCTAGATTCCAAACCGGATAACATATACGTCTGCAAATCCAATAAGGCACTCACAGTGCCGCGGAAACTGAGGAACCCTGACTGTTTTTTGTGGAAGATACCATTTTCTAACACATGTGTCTGTAATTGTAGCGAAGAAGAGGGTATTGGTAATTGGCCTAAGATTGGCAGCATCATTAGGATCCAGGCCAACTTTTTTTTAGCAGTGGGATGACAGCTACGTGTTTTATAGGAGGGGGAATGTGACTTGTGCGAAAAGAACAGTTTAGAAACCGACAGAGAAAGGGACCAAAGATGTCCTTATGTTCAAGTATAATTGTTGACGGTAAGAGTTCGACAGGACAACTTGTAAGGTGCATAGCTCTCATAATATTGCAGATTTCTGTCATAGTGTGTTCTTTAAATCTAAATTCAGCCTGAGCTAATTGGGAGGATTTCTCTCCATCAACTGGAGATTTAGGGGCGGTATTGAGATTAGACTGTGTCTTCTTGATATTATTATGACTAGAATTGTTGTGACTGTCAGTGGGAATTATTTTAACTAATTCTTGAAGAATTTTCTTTTGAGCCATTTTTTATTTATCAGCAAATGCTTTTTGCACTTTTTTGCAGTCGTCGTTCGTAGGTTTAATGGCCGGGCTTATGCTAGCAGGCTTTTCCCACAACCTCAAGAGTCCAAAAAGCTCTTTTGTTTGGTTCCCCGCTTGGGAAATTTGATTATTGTAAAAGTTCTGCTTTGCTTCTACTATTTTCATCTTATATTCTTTGGCCTTGATTTTCCACATTTCAAAATATTCCATGGTGTTGTCCTTTTGCCAAGTATGTTCCGCCTGTCTTTTAGCTATTTTCAATTCTGTCAACGTGGGAGTAAACCATCTGTGATGGTTTGGAGTGTCTCTAACCGTTCTAACTTTCAGAGGGGCAATCTGATCTAGCATTCTTAAAATGTCGTCATTATAAGTATTAATAAACATATCCGGGCTGTCTGAATTCGGATAGATACATAATACTGGCCGGAGAATTACATGGCACTAAACTCCTACTCATAAATATCTACGCACCCAACACGGACTCCCCAGAGTTCTTTCACCAATGCGCTAAGCACATACACAAATTCCCTGGCTACGGGATTGTTTGGGCCGGGAACTTTGATCTGGCAATCACGCTAGATTTGGATAGATCGACTTCTCTCCAGACGACCCTCCCACTGGCGGTTAAAGCTTGGACCTCTATTTCCCGGTATCATGACCTACATTACACATGGCGCTCCCAACATCCAGATTCTAGAGAATATAGGTTATTTTCGGGAGTACATGGTAGCTTGCCCAGGATCGACTATATCATGGTCACCCCCCCCATCCTTTGGAAAATGACAGAGGCGTCTATCATCCCCGGACACTGTCCGCTCACTCACCGGTTCTGATTCACGTCACAGCTATTACGAGCCCCCCAAGTCATCACCGGTGGAGATTTAGAGCTGCCGCCCTAGAAGATGTGGCATTCCGGTCCGAGATAGGACAGGACATACAGACCTTCTTTCAAGCCAATAAGGAGTCAGTCCCTGATCAAGGTATAATATGGGAAGCATTCAAGGTCTACCTTAGAGGGTGTTGTATCTCCAAAGAGGGTGGGATACTTAAGGCCATTCGCAGATCCATGCGAAAGCTGGAAGATACGATTAGAGAAGGGGAGAACAGGCAGGGCAATGCTGACAACCCGGAGATCCGCCGCAAACTCCAGACCCACAGGGAAGAACTCCTACAATTAGTTGCCAATGAGGAAAGGTACCTTGGAGACCTGGTCCTGGCTGCGAAATATGGTGAGGGGGACCGACTGAGTAGAACCCTGGCGTGGGCCATTAAGAAAGAACAACAAACCACCACCATAGCCGAGATCGAAAGCTCGGAAGGGATCCCTGTCAAAGACCTACAAGGGATCAATGACGAATTTAGGAAATACTACGATCAGCTGTATACATCACGTCCCAGCCCCGACATGATGAATTAACACAGTACCTAGATGAGGTAGCATTGTGATGGGTAGACCCGGACCAAGGCAGCTCCCTTAATGACCCCATCACTGAGGAGGAAATTTGTAAAGCTATTAAGTCGCTCCCTAATGGGAAGGTCCTCGAGTCCTGACGGGATAACAGCCGAATTCTACAAAACATACGAGGACATGGTTATACTCCACCTCTTGGGTATGTATGAGAGCGCCTTCTCCAGCGGTTCCCTCCCGGAATCCACTAGGTCAGCCCTTGTGACTGTACTCCCGAAACCCAGTAAAGACCACCTGCACCAATCATCATACCGCCCTCTGTCGCTTATCAACACTGATAATAAAATGTTGGCTAAAATCCTCACAGACCGCATCCTACCATACATGCCAGCACTGGTCCTCCCGAACCAAGCTGGATTTATCCCTGGCTGCTCTACCCAGTACAACCTGAGGCGCCTCTTTACCATGATGCATAACGTGAACCCGGAAGTGCCGATGGCGTTGGCGGCTCTCGATGCAGAAAAGGCCTTTGACTCCGTTGAGTGGCCCTTCCTCTTCGAGGTGCTCCGAAGGTCTGGGTTCGGGTTAACGTATATTAGGTGGGTCAAAATACCATACACGGCCCCCAGTGCAGCAATATAGACGAACGGCACAACCTCTACACACAACCACCCCACTCGTGGTTCATGCCAGGGGTGTCCCTTCTCTCTGGTACTCTTTGCCCTCGCCATGGAGCCCCTGGTGTGCCATATTCGGGAGCTGCACGCACACAGCGGCATTCGCCAACACACACATCTTACCATTATATCGCTATATGCGGATGATATTCTGCTATATGTCCAACACCCTCTACAGAACCTTACCCCATTAACACAGGAAGTGGTTCGATTCGGAGAGTTGTTACGGCCTCAGAATTACCTGGAGCAAGTCAGAGGTCCTCCCCCTAACCCTCGCCGCACAACAATCAGACATAGGCGTCGGTTTTCGCTGGTGCCCTCAGGGGATACATTACCTGAGAATCACAGTCTCCACTGCACCAGAGGACCTATACAGCCACAACTACATAAAAACCATAGTAGCCCTGGAACAGAAGGTAGAAGCATGAATACTACGCCCCATATCCCAGGCGCCCGCATAGCACTAGCAAAAATGGTAATTATCCCCAAACTCCTATAGATCTTCAATAATGTACCGATGTGGTCCCCTGTGCATTTTTGGTCTCGCGTTAGGAGGATGATGACAAGACTGGTCTGGGCTGGGAAGCAACCTAGGATATCCTATGAGATCCTAGCATGTCCATATGAGCAAGGCGGCCTGGAATACCCGGATATGTACTTATATTACCTGGCAGCCTGGGCTCAATACATCTCTAATACATCGCTGAATGGAATCCCCCCAGCTCCGATGCTCCTCACTCACAACTAGCTTCGATACTCACCGCCCCAAATGCGCTGATGGGCATGCTAACGACCCCGAGGAGGGAAGTCCAACCCCTGGTGGTAACCTGCAAAGCCTGGGATGGGATATGTAAGCTGCTCGAGACCTCCCCCAACTACCTACCCGAACAACCAATCTTCAACGTAGTAGGAATCCCTCTCACACATGAAAGATCCTTTAGAGAACATTTTCAATTACTAGGAGTGCGGTCCCTTGGCGACATTGTTCATAATGACCGATTTATACCCTGGGAGGTGATCAAGGCAAAGGGAGACCAGAATGCCTTGACACTGTTCCAATATTACAGGCTAAGTAATATACTTAAGAAGAAATGGCCAGACTTCCCCGTAACTCCCCCCCCACAACACCCAGCACTGTGCTACATTACACAACCCCTGACCCATAGAAAACTGATATCTACAATTTACAAATTAATCAGAAACAGGAAAAGTATGAAGAACCAAAAGTACAAAGACACATGGGAGTTGACTCTTGGAGAACCCTTGAACGAAGACCAATGGAAATCTCTCTGCATGCAAACCCAATACATATCATTAAACAGCCGATACAGGCTAATCCAGTATAAATTAATTCATCAGGTCTACTATTCCACCCGCTACCCTGGGCAGGTTCTTCCCAGACAGACGTTCTGATTGTAAAAGATGCAGGGCACAATCTGCAGATTTCTATCACATCGCTTGGAGTTGCCCCCGCATCAGACGTTCTGGTCAGATATAGAAGGAGCAACGTCGCTCATGCTACCCTCACCGAGCGTATACTCCCCGAAACTCTGGCTATTAGCCATGATCGAAGGAGGCACCCGCACCGAAAAGAAACTCCTAGGCATGTTTTTTATTTTTATTTACTGTTTTCAGCTGAATTCATCAATTTTTACAATTTCATTTAAGTTCAAGCTTATACAAATTTAAAACATTAATTAACATTACTAAAAGATACCATTTCAATTGCACATTAAAAGAAAAATATTCTCATTTCAGTTACACACTAACTCATAACTAAAAGCGGCATGTAAACATTAAGTTCACTAAAAGAAACAAAACAAACATACTTCCATACAGTTAAATAGTCTAATTTCGTGGTATCATTACATAATATCCCCAACAAAAATATTGCTGTAGATATGGTCGTTTGGTTCGCCATAGGTGATATTTTTGTTGGGGATATTGTGTGGGAGCAGCGTTTGCAGGGGTGTCCCCCACAGGTTCCATGTGTGCATATCGGCGCAAAAATATGGCGATAATTTTTGCATTGCGATATTTTTGCGGCACAATTAACACATGGAACCCATTTAGTTACATGCTCTTTCTTCCAATTTTAACATTTTAAAAAAATGTATTGTAGCAATCCTCACAGTTACCAAAAATCCTGAAAAAATCATTTGCCATAGATATTCAGGAGACATTTCTCTGTACCTATCAATTTTTTTTTTAAATGATTGAGCATGTAATTTTGCTAAATTCGGACATACTGTCAATAAATGTTGTAAGGTCTCTTTATAGGCATTATTCTGACATAAACACCTGAAATGAATTTCCAGTGTTGGCCAAAGATTGAATCTGAGCCTCATAAAGTCCGATCTGTGAGCCGGAGAAGGAGACTATTTCAGATACGATTCGAGTTGGCTAAATTTCTTGAAGCCAAACGGCTGATTATAAAACTCTTGATACTTCATACAACTCTCCCGAGTTTTTATCCAATCTAGCTGGAATAATAATGTTTTTGCCTTAGTCGGGTTAGATAATAGTGTATCTACTGATATATTCGCATCTGTCAGAGCTCGAATTACAGTCAGTCTCCATCTCCTGACAAACAGATCCTGGGATTGAAACATGTGCCTTGAACGAATCCCTATAAGCAAGGTTGACTTAATAGATAGCATGCATTTTCTAAAGAGTGCAATTATTTGCCAGAGATTACAAGCATGTAGGGAAATTATCCCCAGTTCGTATCTAATCATAACTCCAGGAACACATCCTGGCAATTTAAGCATGCGTTTCCAAAATATGAATTCAAGCTTATTCCACCAAGTTTCACCTATTGTATTTCTGGATTCTGTGCAATATAGAACAATGGGAGCTGTCTTCTGCAAAAAAAAGGTTAGGACAGGTAGGAGTGAACATTTTCCATATATACCCTCCACAATAGTTGCTTGTGACATGGACCTTAGCATTTTTTGCTCCAGACATGAATAATGGGCGTTATCATCAGCCTGATCTGACAAAGTCACTCCTAAATATGTATACTGGTGTACACATTCTAACACTTGATTTTGTAGTGTCCATTTACATTGTCGTTTAGTTTTACATTTATTTTTTATGGCACACCTGTATTTTTGTTTTCTTTAGGTTAATTGACAGATGATTTATTTATGCATAGGTGGATAGAGCATCCAACAATCTCTGCAAGCCCTGGGGAGTTTTCGAGATTAGCACAAGATCATCGGCATACAAGATTGACGAGATGGAACTAGAGGCTAATTTGGGTGGGTCTGCAAGAATATCCCAAAAGGAATCCTGGATGTCCGATACACAAACAATTAAAGAGGGCCGAGGCAAGGATACATCCTTGCCTCAGCCCCCTCCAAGTATTGATGCACGTAGTCAAGGAGCCCTGTAGATCAACTCGACTCGAATTCGAGTGTTGGTATGCAGATCTCTGACTAACTGAACCAGATGGACAGGACAATCAGCTCTCTTTAACTTCTCAATTAGAAGTTCTCTAGAAACCGAGTCAAACGCAGCTCTTAGATCTACAAAAGTAAAATACAAGGATTGGTTCAGTGGAATACAGTGAGAGATAATTGCTTTGATGGTTAAGAGATTGATCGCCGTCCCCATTCCAAGTATAAAGCCAGTTTGGAACTAATCACGTTTAGCACATCCCTTAGTCCATTTGGTAAATTCATCCAAGATAAACCTCGAGAAGAGTTTTCCCGGTGCATCAAGAAGGGCAATCGGTCTATAGTTATTTGGACAGGACCGATCGCCCCTCTTGAAAATCGGCACCACCACAGAGCTTTTCCAGGATTCTGGCAGACTGTTAGTTTGTACAATCTGGCTATACAGATTATAAAGAATTTTAGCCCATATTTGTGGATGTTGTTTAAAGGTCCAGTTACTTAGCCCGTCAGGGCCGGGGCTCTCGAATTGCTAGACAGGTTAATGTACATTAAGATGTTTTCTTCTGAGATTTGCAGATGTGCATAACTATCATTGGGATTCTCATTATTCTGAGTACATCCATCAGGAGTCTCGTACATCTTTGAGAAGTGTGCTATCCATTGATGTTGCTTTACGCCATTGATCTTGGCTGCCATTTAGGTTGTGTAACGGCATTAATCAATGCCCAGGTGTCAGAGGCATTCTTGGATAGGATAGTTCTCAACATGTCCTCTCCGTCTCTCTGATATAAGATGGTTCTATGCATTCACCAAAAAGAAACTCCTAGGCATGGCCTCAGTGATGGCTAGAGACCTGGTGGCCAGAGCATGGAGGAGAGCTAACCGCCCCACATTCCTGAAATGGCTGGAAGGCATGAACTTATCAGAACGGAGAGAAACCAGGTACGCCTCTTCGCTCTCCGCCACCAGCCGGCCATTTGACTGCTGGCTCCCATTCAGACAATATCAGGCAGACGTTGCCCTAGCTACACAATCCCCTGCCTCAACCCCCGAGCATGGTTAAGAGCACGCACCTGCGGACATGGCGGTGCTACTCGACGAACTAAGTGATGAACGTAATGAACCATACAATGCCTTATTATGTGACATTGGCAATGCAACTATAACGGAATATGTTTAGCTGTAATGTGTGAGTCTGTAGGGAGGGTGGGCGTTTGCACTTAAGGTAATTGGGGAACCGTTAAGTATGTTGTAACTGAAAATCAATAAAGAAAGTTTACAAAAACAAATGTGGGAATGGTCTGATCTTTTTGGAGTTTCCTGAATAATCCTTCGATGATGAAGCTTTTTCCATTATTCAGATATACTCTGGTGAGCACTGGCTCCTCCCCCTCATTTATCTGAATGGGGAAAGACAACTGTTAGCCCTTTTTCTGAGTATCAGTCAGACTTTGAGTTGGTTTTTCATTGTCTTCATTCAAATGACTTGGGGCATCTTCGAGCTTTTTATTAGTTTAAAATCTCAAAGTATTTCCTTCCAGTGTGAAGTACCAATTGGAACTGGGAGGGAGGTTTATTTACAATAGTTCAGAAGAGTTCCCATCACCAGTTTGTTCTCCTACAGAGATGATGGTGATTAGTGGGACTTGATTGTTCTGGGAGTGAAATTCCACTTGGTCAATAGACAAAAACTATGGCAAAAATTGAAAACGTGGAACTGTCCATCGGAAATCTTGGAGCCTATAAAACAACTTTACAGCAATACTACCATCAAGATCAGGCTCTCTGATGATGGAACGCTATCCGCTCCGATTGCCACTACCAACGGGCTAAAGAAGGGCTGCCCCTTGGCAGCTACCCTCTTCAAATTGTATACCTCAGATATCCCTGAGGAACATTGTTTTCAAACAGCTAACCCACCGAAACTCAATGCTACACTTGTTCCACATCTACTGTAAGCAGATGGCATTGTGATCCTAGATCATACTCCGGTGGCCTTACAAAGAAGCCTTACCCAGCTGGAGAAATACATGAAATGAAATGATCTAGAAATCAACATAAATTCTTAAATCTGCCCAGTTCATTCCCCGCCGTAAGCATTTGGCATGAGCTAGCCACTGAATCACTTAAATCCGTAGTCAAAACTTGACCTATACAGGAAAATCGCCAATACTGATGACATCCCGGCTCTCGACATCCTCCGCAACAGAGAGAAGTCGACAGCAGACACAGTGCTTAATTTGTGGAAATTCACGATAGAGCAAATAATGAGAGAGAAAGAGATAACCTTGGAGACTCTCATCAATCGTCTACAAATAGCAAAGAAACAACTGTAACTGAATGACTGGATAAGAACAATTGCCTCTAAGAACAAGTACAAAATGAATATCAATTGTGACCTAGACATTAGACCAATCAACCAGCTCCCAGCATACTTATCTCTGTTCCCAGATCGAAATATCAGAGATCGATTTCTTAGATTTCGCCTCAACCTTTTACCCACGCGTGAAGCACTTGCAATAACAAGACAAATACCTAACTCTTTGGCATTCTGTCGTTTTTGTGAACAAGAAGGCACAGTCGAGACATTATTCCACATCATTATGGAATGCCCCAAACATCTAAAAAAGAAATCTCTTCAGATAAAGGATCACAAACCCGGGCCCTCCCCTAGAACTTTGTGATCGATGGGACCATCTGCTGGCAGGAGTAAATAAAAATGTGATAATCACCATCATCCATTTCTGGAATAATATAACTGTAAATCAATAAACTGTGAGCATCGCTAAAACTCTAGTCATCCGAAAAAAAGAATACACGTACACCGTAGGTGGGATCATGATGCATGGAGCTATACCCCTCGATGATTGCAAGTGGACCCCTTGACTCTATAAAGGTGGGCAGGTACTGCGGTCCTCAGGTGAAGACTTTTATTAACCAACTTCTGCTGGGTGGAGTCTCATCCCGCTTATATAAGGACAAATCAGCTCTGAAAGGGAGCACCAAGCAACCCCAGAACCAGTAGCGACACAGCGAGTGGTGCAGGTGAGGCGGAGCGGGGGCCCAGGTGAATGAAATCCTATAAATCATGGGCTGTACTAGGGGTGCAGTGGCCCTGGGGATTTACCAACAACTGTACAGAAAGCTGTGCGGCCTCCAGTAAACCTCAAAGCATGTAATCAAAGGCTGAGACCCTTAACAGCCTGTGTGCAACAAGAAGGTGGGGGCTGCATTCTTGGTTAATAAGGTCGCTGGTGGTGAAAAGGAGAAATAATTTGCTGGGAACTCCAGGTGGATTGACACTACTGTGGCGCAAGCGGTCCCTATTGGACTGAGAGACTAAGAATTGAAGGATATAGGCAACGGCTATTGTGTGGATGGAATTTGGTGGATGGAGCTAGTAGCCACTGACGCCGGGGATGGAAGTGATGCCACTGAGTGCTACAAGGCAGTGAGAAGTGGGTAACCACTGGGTTTCAGTCAACTGACGGTAAGGGGGCTTTTAAATGGGGAAAGCCTAAGGAAGCATATGTTGAGTGCTAAAGGGAGCGGACGTCCTAAAGGCACCACGGCACCCCCCAAGGTGAACACTCGAGGGGCAGAGGGGACAACCCCAAGGTGCTGGCAATCAGAGGTGAAAGGTACACCTAGCGAGACTCGATCTCCAAGACAACGATCGCCAGATACATTGACCACAGAACTAGGGGGCACGATGGCATTTACTAAAGAGGAACTAATGCAATGTTTAGCCGATCACCAACAGCGCCTAAGGGAAACGCTCCAGGAGTCTTTTGAAGAACAGATCACTACCGCAAGAGCCGACATAAAAACTGTGGTCCAAGAAATAAAAGGGGAAATCTTAAAATTAGGTGAACGTGTACATATTGCTGAACACGCTCTACAAGAATTGGCAGAAGATTCACGGAAAAATTGTGAAACCTTGGAACAACTCGCACGGATGACACACAATTTGGAAATTCAATGATCTTCAAGATCTTGAGAACAGGTCAAGGCGATCAAATAATCGCATTAAGAATGTTCCAGAGGGGATTGCAGACAAAGACCTCAAGCATTCAATACAAACCCTTTGTGCGGACTTGCTCATGGAAGTTCCATCGGACAATGTCCTTCTAGATAGAATTCATAGGGTGGGTCCTCCCACGAAAGAACCAGGGACTCGACCCCGGGATGTGCTGGCCGCATTCATATCATAGCGTTTAGGAATAATCCAGAGATGGCCATATTGGACTCAATAAGTTGTTTGCTCGGGTAGTATGGCCTTTTCTTTTTGAAACAATGAGGAAAATATGGTTTGGCGAGCGCTTTCTCCACAAGATGCAAGCAAACTATCAAACCCCATCCCTCCGTTTATCCATCAATGGACATTTGTTGGCTCTGATATGCCTAGAGCGGGGAACTAAACAGGGATACCCACTGTCCCCTTTGCTCTACGCGATTTACCTGGAACCTTTCATGCAGCATATACGGGGAGCACCGGGCGTGAAAGGGGTCCATTTCGAGGGGTCGGAGCACAAAATAATGTCATTTGCTGATGACATGTCGTTGGCTATATCGGCTCCCGCAGAATCTTTGAAGCTGATATCCTTGGAACTGGCATTATTTGGGGAGGTTTCAGGACTGAAGGTTAATCCCCATAAGTCCGAAATACTCAACCTCACACTACCAAAGGATAAAATAGAGGAAATATGGGGTTTTATCCAATTTCTGTGGGCAGAAGAGAAAATTAAAAACCTAGGGTCTACATTACGAAACCTGTGGCAACGCTGTATCAGGTGAATTACCCTCAGCTGCTCAAAGCTATGAGAGGGGACCTGCAAAGGTGCAATCTTTTATACATATCATGACTGGGGAGCATGGTTTCGATACAAATTGTGACTGTACCACGCTTTTTTTACTATTTCCAGGCTTTACCGGTATCAATTCCCCGTGTTTTTTTAAAGACACTTAACCGCATCCTATCTACCATTATCTGGCATAATAAAAGACAGCGGGTGGCCTTGCGGCCCCTAATAGCCCCAAGGCATCCGGGTGGTATGGCTGTTCACGATTTTAGAAACTATTGCTGGGCAGCCCAATTGAGGGTACTGAAGCCATGGCTTTCGGCTGATGATAGTAGGCTTTGGGTAGATATGGATAGAACAGTGGCGGGTGGTCCATTAGAAGAGGTTTTATGGTTACGGAGGGCTGATCGTCCTTTGAGTATGAAGGCTTTGCAAATAACTGCACTGGTAGGCGTGCGGGATGAAGTGCTGAAACAGAAGCACATATCAACTACTCTGGGTCCCTTTACACATATATGGGGCAACCCCCTGTTTACTCCTGGGATGGAAAAACTTGCTTTTGGGGAATGGAGGGAGGCGGGCTGTGTACGACTTAAAGATTTAATGGTAGGTCGAGAAATTCAAACATTTGAGCAATGTAAACAATCTTTTGCACTTACGGAAAAGGATCCGCTCAGTTACCTCCAGCTTCGGCACTTGGTCAGGCATCCCCTCAATAAAATTTGGGCCGGCAGACAACTCAATGCGTTTGAGAAATATATCACGTCACATACAGGAGGAGGGTGAGTGGGGGAATGTTATGAAAAATTGCCAATAATAATATATATTTTAAATAAATTAATTTTACATGCACAGCACTCTTTATTTATGACCTCCCTGCACACTCTATACAGACAACTAATCAGGGAGACCCCGGGTGTACAGAGGACACACCACCAATTGAAAAATATTTATAACAGAAATATCATACTGTGCATCACATAAAAGCGAAATTGTCACCACAGGTAAGTGAACCCAGCACATTCCCAACAGAGAAACATATACAACAATATACAGAATGATTAATACATCTTTGACTGTCTGGTAACTAACAACATACATCCCCTCATATATTAATGAGGGTTTGGCATTAGTGTTGAACTAAACATCAGCTATTTGGTATCTGGTGTGTGTGGCGGACACTAATATTTATAAAAAGTTGACACGACTGTGTTTCGGCCTATAGCAGTTCACATAGCTATCAATAAAAAATGGCCTTCATCAGGACCGGGAATTGTGGTCCGGGTTCTTCACATCCTTTCCTGTGGTGTGAATCTATAACAGAAAACAAATGCAGAATGCTCTTGCCGGGGTAAACATATATACAATGCTTCATCAAATAGCTGAAAAAGTGTCCCCAGGAGGGGAAACCTACCGTGCTTCAATGATGTAGCACGTTATACTGCAATTTGCTGCGCTGCTGGCAGCGGCCACGCAATCCCAGAAGTGGAGTGTGTGTATTGGGACTTCAGTTGTCCTGGTTTTAACCTGTTAGAGGAACACGGACACAGGAAGGCCATCACTACTTTGTCTATTTAAAGTGCATGAGCTGGCAATACATTTCTCCTGGGGGTGTTGTCTCTAAGACTTGTGGTATAGAGAAAGGCCTACCCCAATTCTATAATATGTTCAATCAGGAGGGTCTGCTGACAGGAGGGTCTATGACACCGAATCGCATGGAGAGTTAGATATCAATCCCACCAACAGACTCAGAGAAGAAATAAGGGATCTTACCACACATGCAGAAGCTGATAGATGGATCTGCACAGGGGAAGAGATGTTTCTTAAATAAACTAATCCTATGACACCAGTGTTCTAAGTATTGTGCAAGGTACATAAAGACCCGAGGAAATCACTGGGACGTCCGATAGTGATGGCATGTGACTCACTCCTGGAGCCTCTATCCCTATACAGAGATTTCTTTTTAAAACCATTTGTGACCCAGATGGCCTAATTCATAAAGGATACTATGCAAACCCTGAATATACTAGAGGCCATTATGGTAGGGGAATCTTGTATCTTGGTGACTTTGGGTGTGAAAGCCTTATGTACATCCATTCCCCAAACAGAATGACTTGTAGTAATACGCAGGGTCTTGGAAGAGAGACACATTACGAATTCTGTCCCCACAGCGTTCATTCTAGAAATAAGGTGGACTTGCCATGACAGAAAATGTCTTCTTATTTAGGAACACATTTTTCAAACAAATTATGGACGTCAGTATGGGAGCAACCTTTGCTCAAGACATAGCCAACTTATCCATGGCCAACTACGAAATAAATCTATTCAAATTTCAATCCATATAAACGATGGATACAAACCTGGCGTCGTTACGTAGACAATGTCCTTTTAATATGGACAGGCACAGAGAGCCAACTCATGACATTCTTCGAGTGGCTCAACCTACGCGATGGCCACATTAAATTCACCATAAAATGGGACAACAATGCTGTGGACTTTTTGGATATTCACATTTACAAATCAGATCTGGTCTTAAAAACTGAATTGTAATAGTCTGCTACATTTTGACAGTTACCATCCGGCAGGACTCAAACTAAACCTTACATATGGACAATTTCATAGAATCTGAAGAAATTGCACGGATCAAGAAACGTTCATCAAACAAGCAGAAGGTTTACAACAATGGCTGATTCAAAGAGGATATCCAAGAAACAAAGTGAAGCACACCCGAAAAAGAGCAGCTAACACCCCGAGAGAAACTTGCCTTACAGCAAAATCTAAAGAATCATTGAAAAGACTGGTCTGTGTCACCACGTATAGCCCAATCAGTAACATCTTGAAGAGGACCATCAATAAACATTGCCACCTTATAAAAAACACTGGTACTTTGTAAAAAAAAAAAACATTTGCCTTCAAAAAGAACCAGAATATAAGGGACCATCTGGTACACATTACTGAGAAACCCAAGCAACAACCTTCGATAGAGAGAACCTGGTGTCTACCACCAGTTAAAGGACTCCACAAGTGTGGGAAATGTGCAGTGTACCAGTTCACGGAGAAGAAGCTCACATTTGACCACGGCAATGTACACTGGAACCTAAATGAACACACCAATTGAAACAGTAAAATGGTTGTCTACGCTATCCAATGTCCATGTGATTTGTTCTATGTCGGGAAAACAACAAGACCAATTAAGCAAAGGATTTCTGAGCACCGCTCATATATCAGACATCTGGTAGCTGATAAACCCCTCGTTGATCACTATAAACGATTTAAACATACAGATCGAAATCTGAAATGGTTTGTGATACAAACTGTGAGCACAAACATAAGAGGAGGTGATAGTGATAAAAGACTTAGAGAACTTGAACAGCGATGGATTTATAAATTGGACAGCATCCGTCATGGTCTGAACGTAGCAATAGAATGGAACAGCTTGCTTTACCATTGACGGGAATACCATCAACGTTTCCAAGGATACAAAAACACTAGGTATCTACCTTGATACCACTTTGTCACTCATAAGACAAACAAATGCTGTTGCACATGCATCGGCCTACACCTGCAAGCTTATAACAGCTTGCAGACTGTTTTTGACTGCCCCTAATTGTATCACCCTCGCCAGAACCCTTGTTATGGCATAAATTGATTACTGTAAAGCTTTATACTTAGGTACCAGCCAAAGAAACATCAACAAGCTCCAAGTCACCCAGAACAATGCTATTAGGGCAGCCCTTAACATCCCTAGGAAATCTCAAATTTCTGACACGTGACGTAGTCTACACTGGCTCCCTATTGCCTCCAGAATATCACTCAAAACTCTTGCACTTACTCACAAATCTAAAACCAACCAGGCACCCATCTATCTTGCTAACCGCTTCACTGCCCACATTCCTAACAGCCCCTTAACATCTGTACAAACTCATTGACTGGTAATACCCAGATTCAAGCTCCAGAAAACAGGGGGATACAGCTTCCCAGTCCTCGCCGCTAAACTCTGCAATGATTACCCTCTACACTTAGAGCTGAACCATCTCACCTTGCATTTAAGAATAAAGTCAAATCATGGCTCATCGAGCAGGACCACACCAAATCTATTATGTAAATCTGCTGCACTTCCACTATCATCTCCCTTTACCGCTTGTAAATACACTATCCTATGTTAGTAACTGTGCCTCCTCTGTAAATATGTGTACCCATCTCAGTTATATTGCTCCTCTGTAAAATTGTAAATTAGCTTTCAGTGTTGCATTTTGCTATTATTTTAAATTCACTGCTACTTTATGTACCTCCTTTGTTACCCCTAAATAAATAAATACAAATACAAATAAACCGATAATTGAGACTGTCTTGACATCCCATAGGTTTTTGTAGGCATTACACCAGTTGGACAAGAGAGAATCACATTGGATCATACAGGGTAGGCAATGTGAAACTTGTCCCCCGAGATTTGTGAAATATATAGTTTTCCAACAGTATATGGAACCAGACATAATAATTAGAAAGTGACAATGAGACAGATTGACACAATGCACAATGCACCAGTAATGTAACCCTGTGTTATTGTAATAAGAGTACTGGTTGATGCAGTGACCAGCATAGTGGAACATGGACATTAAAATGTGAATCTGAGCTATGTATCTACATTCAGAATGATGAATATCATAAAGTAATTTGTAATGAGCTACATAGTAGCTTTTGATTTGTAAATTACAGAGTATTAGCAATACCAGCACTCTGCGAAAACACTGGAGTATGGTAATGCCGGCTGTCACAATTGCTATATAATGTGCTATATCATTGAAGCACGGTAAGTTTCCCCCCATGGGGACACTTTTTCAGCTACTGATGAAGCTTTGTATATATGTTTACCCCGTACAGGCACACTGAGTATTGTACATTTGTTTTCTGTTATAGATTTACACCACAGGAAAGGTTGTGAAGAACCCGGAACAAAATTCCCAGTCCTGATGAAGGACGCTTTTATTAATAGCTATGTGAACTGCTATAGGCCGAAACACAGTCATGTCGACTTTTTATAAATATTAGTGTCTGCCACACACATCGGATACCAAATATCTGATGTTTAGTTCAACACCTATGCCAAGCCCTGCTTAATAAACAAGCGGATGTATATTGTTAGTTACCAGACAGTCAAAAATGTATTAATCATTCTGTATATTGTTGTATATATCTCTCTGTTGGGAATGTGCGGGGTTCACTTACATGTGGTGACGATTTCATGCACAGTATGAGATTTCTGTTATAAATATTTTTCAATTGGCGGTGTGTCCTTTTGTAGAAACGGAGTCGCTCTGATATTGTCTGTATACAGTTTGATTTACCTGGAGAGATCAGGAAATAGCCAGGCGCCCCTCTTTTTCTACTCCCTGCACACTCTTCATTTCTAGCAATGTACTTGCCCAACCATTATTTAACAAAATACTTTTCTCAATATATAGAATCCTTTTCTTTTACCACTATGCAGTGAAAACTCTCTCAATTTGAAGTCTCTTCCTCACTCTTAATAGAGTGTGCTTTTAAATCAGTTATTGCACTTTGCTAAACCTGGGCGACACTTTTCTGCGAAGCTCAAACCCAGAGGTTCAGTTATGATTTAGCACTCCTTCTCCTTTGGTACAGGGGTCAGGGATTGTTAAACCATTCAGAATTTCATTTTTCTAAATGCACTGCTTCCCTTTAGGGGATTTTGAGGTTGACAAAAATGTTAGTTGGTAATCCTCAATTACTTTAACGACTATAGCATTATTCACACTTGAAAAGTTGTTGAAGATTCTGAACTTTCCCAAGATCTCCCCAGTGCCCGTTGACTATGTGGAAATTAATTAAATTATTAATGAATAAGAAAGGCTAGGGATCTACTCTGGATGGCCACCCCATTAATAAGGGGGAGATATTCTTTCAAACAGATCCCAACCAACAATTTGTCTCATGTAGTTACTTTAAATCACTCTGTGTCTATGCTCAGGGGAAATTCATCATGGCCTCCTGGGTCATCTCATGGGAACCATAGGAACCTGGTTAGACTGCTTCTCCAGACTCAGTTATGGAAGGCCTCCACCCTCAGCCTCTCTATTGGTTCCCTCCAGATTTTAATCCATCACTCTCCTTGTCTCATCCACCTGCTTCTTTCTCCCTTGCAATTTTGGTTCTCCTCCAGCAGTCTGTTCCTTTTTTCGCACTGTGCGTCTACTTTTATAATTTCCTAACCACACCCCAAAATATCTAAATGATGAGGTGCTGACTCATTGGTTGATACTTCTGTGAGAAATCTGAGGGTATTCTCACTCCTTCTCCCCTTGGATCCTCTGCGCAGGTGGCCAGGGAAAGGCCATCACGCTTGGATCATGACCCTTGGGGTGGAGAAGCAAGGGAGGATCACCTCCACCTGGGTAGAGGGTCCTTGAGGATTAGAAGTGGGGTGCCTTTGGGTGAGACCTGGTATCCCCCTTTTCCTATTGACGACCAACCTAAGCCTCCCCCAACCTTTGTGGCCTATTATAAGCCAGCTGTCCTCATTTTTCCACATGTAAGACTTGACCGTATTGGGACGAAGAAAAGACAACTAAGAGTAATGAAGACTACACACTTTCACCACTCTAGTACTAGGATGAGGAAGATGCCTGCTAAGAGATGTGAGGGTCAGGTATGTTCCTTTAATTATGGTCAGGCAGAGCTAATCAAACATCCACACCTGCAGCCTGTCAAGGGGCTGCAGGTGTATAAAAGGAGACCAGCCCAGCAGGGAAGAGAGCAATGGGGAGGCCTCTGTAGGGAAGAACAGCAGGAGGCCCTTGTGAGGAGGCAGCCGTGGTGGGACCCGAGAACGAGCCAGGATGCCGGCAGTTATCCCAGAGGACTTGTGGGGCCCGATTTGAGTGGGCTGTGTACTTCCAACAAGTCTGGGAGCATCCGTAACCCAGTGCGAGCAGCAGGAGCTGCTGAGGAGCCCGGAGCACAGAGGACACCGTCTGCATCCAGGACGAAACATTGGAGGTGCCGGAGTGTGAAAGGAAACACATGGCAAGCTCACGCCTGTGGATTATCCAGCTTTGGAAGCCGAGAGGAAGTCACAGAAACCACTGGGAAGGAACACAGATGACTAGTGAGTGTCAGAAGGGCGCTCAAGCACCGGAGCGTGCTTATAGGACCGCGAGTGAGTAAAGGTCTGTGAAAATAAGCAAATAAATATTTATTGAATACCGAACTTAATGGAAATGTAACATTGAAGCAAACAAATGCATAATGAATACCGAACTAAATGGAAATTTAACATTGAAACAAACAAATCCGTATTGAAAAGCCACCTAAATGGAAACTTAACATTGAAGCAAACAAATGCATATTGAATTCCAAACTAAATGGAAACTTAACATTGAATCAAACAAATGCATATTGAATAATGAACTAAATTGAAACTTAACATTAAAGCAAACAAGTGCATATTGAATACCTAACATAATTAAGTAACATAAGTGCCAATTGATCACCGAACTGAAAGTAAAAAATATTGAATATAGTTTGCACAACGATTTAACAAAAACCTTGAAATCAAGTACTTTAAAGGCTGAAGGAAGCCAAACAGTGAACTTTTATGAGTGAATGCAGTGTGGCAAGGCCACGGTTTGGCAAGGGGTGTGTGACACATGGTGACAGAGCTACGAGGCTATAAAGGAGAAGCCAGAGTGCACGATTACACACTAAGACAAGAGGCCAGTAAGAGGAACTAAGTAAAGGTGACTTGGTGCACAGGAGCAAGTGCCAAGGAATCTGTGTGTACAAGGATTCAAGGGTTCCTGGTTGCACAACCTGTGATGGATGGACCGTGTGGTCTGACAACTGCTCCCTGACCAGAGAACACTGAATGCTGAAATATAAGGACACCATGAAACAGTCCAAAGAAACCACTTGTTGTCTGTGTCTTACTTCACGATGCTGTCACACTCTGATTGGCCATCTAGTGTTTTTCTTCCTGCACACAGCCTAACCCCTTTCTTCTAATTGGTCCTTAGGTTTCTAGGCTCCGTATCTGAGAGTTCTTGCTCCACCCATCTGAGGTGGTACTTATGACCAACTCAGATATGAACTTAAAAATCTTCAACATGACGCTTCTCTTCAATTTACAGATAAGTATCTGTTAGGAAGGATTTCATATTTGAATGTAATTTTCCCTCCATGTGTCAACCCCCAAACTTTTGCTGCTGTTTTCCACCCTGATCTAACCTTTGCCAGAGAAGCGCAGCCCTCCGCCGCACTCCTCTGGGCTTTCGCTCACTTCTTATGGGGAAACTGACATGCCCTTAAGACAGTCAGAACTGGGAGACTTCGTTTCCCTTAGTCCTTTCCTCATGTTGCAGCTTTTGTGCAACATGTAACAAGAGTGCAATGTAACTTGCTTTACCGCACCCTTGGGTCTCTAGTCATTCCAAAGGCCCTAGAAACTCTTGCTGGACTTATTATGAACTGTGCAGGTGTGTCACGGACAGGACTGGTGGCAGCTATCGTGTATCTTATGTTTTGAACCCTTTTTTGCTATGTTATCCACGCTTACCGCGTTTGGCACGAATAGGTGGCCTGGCTCCAAAATGGCCATGTCACGCGGTTCTTTGTCCTGTCCTTTGGCCATTTTGCCCCTTCACCTTCCCCTGGTCGAACCGACCCAGGTCAGTCCTTATCTGGTCATGCACTTTCCCACGAAACCCAAAGCTTTTGCAGGCTTCTGCATGCCTTGTGTGTGTGCCTCCAGGATGTGGGCTGGGATGTCTGTTCCCAATACACATCCTGGGTGCCAGAGAGTCTAGAGTGTCCTGAATGCCTGGGACCACCGTGGTCCGTGATTGGTCCACGTATGGAGTGAGTGTTTGTGAGCAGATCTCCCATTGGGTCCTCTCCGTTTTGGCGCGAAGGGAACTTTGGATAAGAGGAGACCGAAAACACCACTACCATGTCGATCTCCTGAGTTCACACGAACAAAGGCTAAGGAGCCAAGTATCCTGCAACAAGAAGCCGAGTCGAGGAACCGCTGGTGACCCGCTGGAAGGTTTGGCACCCTGAGCCCGCTGTCATCCTGCAAGACCCCTCTGCATCTGATCGTCCTCAAAGGTCTGCGAAGGCGATTCGACCCATTGGAATAGTGGGACCAACTATTCTCGGCACCTTCATCAAAACCCTGCAAGTAAGCCTCTTCGGAAGTGTCCTTGGGCCAACCAGTGGGCTGACCAGCTTACACTGGACGTTTGCTCTGTCACCGCCGCCGTTTCGAGGAAGCCCTCGAAACTTGGTATCTTGCTTGCTCTGTGTCCCCGGCACCCTCACACCGAATTTCGTACACTTGGCATTCCCAGGTCTGAAGTGAGACGAGTGCGCCCAGACCGGAGTAAAGGCAGTTACCGTGTTGCCCTGCTATGGCAACGACCAGTGCAAGTTTGCTGCACTTGTGACCCTCTTGACCCTGAAGCCTGCTACCGCGGAAACTACACGGTGTCGAGACATCCTGCTTGTCGCATCCGAACCTGCCAGCAAAGTGAACTGAACTGGCAAAGTCTGGGTCTACCTGCGTCGGGGACCGGTGAGTAGTCCATACCCCAACCGGTGGCCCCTAGCGCAGGAACCCATTTCTTGTCCACCGCTGTTGCGAAATAGCGGCTCCATCCCGCACTCTCACCCTGCCTTTGCCCTCAAGTGGAGGTCTTGCTTGAGTAGTGGGGACTTGTTCTTCATCGCCTCATCCACCTTCCTGAACGGTCAGAGACCCTTGAAGAGACGCTATGTTGTCCATTGGCACAAGCGCGTGCATGTACTATTGAGCATAAGGCTCCTCTCTTCGTAGGGCTTGGACTGCCTCTTAGTTAGGTGTATTTCTGATGTCGAACTGGGTCTAATGATTACTTGCACTGCCTGTTTTTCTTCCCATCTAGGTGGTCTACATATTTTGTGCGTTTAACTCCTTAGACCCCTCGGTCTTGTATATACATTGTATTGATTGTGATGTGTTGGTTTACTTCAGTATTATTGTGATTCTTTGCTATGGTCAATGTTACAAAGGCCTTGTAATAAATGTGTATATTTTTAATATAACACCTGTCTGGAGTAATTTGTAATTGTCCTTGCTTTGTGTGCTCATTGAGGTCTTTCAGTCACCCTCACCCCTCTTGAAACTAAGGGCCTCATCACGACTTGAGCGGTAAATGTGGCGGATTATCCGCCGGACCTAAATAGCGCTAATGCCAAGGCACACGGCGGATAATCCGCCAGATCACGACTAATCGTGCACGCGCCCCGGTCCAAGGCGTAAGCGCTATTAGCGCGAACCCTTAAATCCAGCGCACAGTGCGCTACCGCCGGGAAACGCGTCACCGCCGGAACGGGAAATAAAGCGGCGGCCATTTTGGAAATCACAATCCGTCGGATATCTCAGGCACTGGAAGCCATCCACTCCATCCGAAGGCAGTAATGAGTCAGGAGCGCACCAGGGGCAAGTCTGCCATGGATAGGGTCAGAAAACCTAAGTTTAGCGACCAAGAACTTGAGGTCCTTGTGGATGAGGCACTTACTCACCACCACAAGCTGCAGCAGCGCAAAACAAGCGCAATGTGCAGAGGGCAAATATGGAAAAGTGTGGCACAAAGGGTCAGTGCAGTTGGCCGCGTGCCTCGGGATGGTGAAGACTGCCGCAAGCGGCTCAATGACTTGCGCGTTCGGGTGAGAGGCATCCTGTCCCAGCACAGGAGTGCAAGCAGGGCCACAGGAGGAGGCCCACCACCCCCCCCCCGACCTCACACCCTGGGAGGAGAAACTGACGGGCCTCATTGATGTTGGGACCATTGAGGGCATCGGTGGAGCGGAGGCAGGGACTGGCATTGATCCAACGCCAGGTGAGTCCCATCCCCGAATACATGCATCTGAATGAGAGTGAAGACATGTGTCTGAGGCACTGCATACACCCGTAAGTGAGGGCCACATCCCTAGAACGTCAGTGCTGCCTAGACGACCCTGTACGTGCAGTGCATGAATGACAGGGGCAGGGGATAGACTCCCATAGCCATAAGACAGCTACGTAGAGTGGTACTGTGCATTAACACAACCACAAAAGCCTGAGCGCAGTCCACCCCAAGCACGCTTAGCCATGCTGTGTCCCTCCATGCACATCCACAACAAGCCCCACATGTTGACTGAACAGAATGCAAGTTGAATGCGTCATTGTCACTGTCTTCATTCACACTTGTTGGCATGACCTGCATCACACAAATGTATGTAGCATTGTACTCAAACCACCCCCTATGTACCCCACAGGCACACGTCGATCCCAAGAGGCCGTTGATGATGATGATAAGGCCACACCAGCAATGAGCCCACGACACCATGCCTCCACCAGCAATCCCCCCCCCCCCGAGGCCGCACCCACGGAAGAGAACACCGTGGAACACCCTCCTCACCCCAACTCAGCCCCCCCAGACAGCAGTGGCAGCCACATGGCCGCAGGGAGGCTACCGGCAGCTCAACGGAACCCTACATCCATAGCCCTGACGCCGAGGGAGAGAGGCCGGATTCGCAGCCGGATGTGGGAGTGACACCTTCACGTGGGCATCATGTCACCGCAGCACACAACCACAGCAGCAGTGATGGGGAAGGGGCATCCGCAGACCATGGAAGGCCAAGCACTGGCAGACAGCAGGCAGGGAGTCGGCATGTGGCTGAGCCCCGATGCAGCACACCCCAGCCCGATGTCGGCGCCCCGTCATATGGGAGCCCTGAGGGCCATCGTTGCGAGCCAAGCAGCCCAGTCCGATCTGGTGACATGTCACCATGGAGCCCCCCCCCCGACAGCGCACAATTCGCTGTCCACCACCTGACGCGCCAGGAGAGGGCCTTGAAGCCAAACAGGCCCATGTTGAAGCAATGGCCAAAGTCCAGAGCCGCCATATCAAGGCTGTGAGCAACTCAATCCGGCATGGTTGCAAGTACATTGCCCGGGACAATTCACACACGCGCCATGTCGTGCAACAATGCACCGCTGCCCTCACAGGCTTTGGCCAGAGGGTCCGTGAATTAACAGAGGCTGTGTCTGCCCTAGCAGAGCAACAACGTGAGGCCAGTGCCCTCATGCGCCAACACATGATGGGCAGTGCTTCCGTGCCCTCGACCCTAACAACACCAACAGAGGGTTCACTGGACCCATCTCCAAGGCGCCGGTCCTTGCGCCACCTGAGGGCACACACACCGGAGGGTCCTGGGAGAGGGAAACGCCCACGCCCATCATAGGGGTGCATGGCATCATTGGTGTTGGCCTGATTAGGCAACAGCACAGTTTTGGGTGTTCACTGGGGGGAGGGGGGATTGTTGGGTGTTCACTGGAGGGAGGGGGGTTTTTTGGGTGTTCACTGGGGGGAGGGGGGATTGTTGGGTGTTCACTGGGGGGAGGGGGGATTGTTTGAGGGAAAAATAAATCACATTGAAATAATCACAATGCATGGACAGTGGTGATTGTTACAAATGCAATTCAATGTAGAAGTGACATATTCTGTATTTACCTATTACCCATTTTGAAAAGAATCCATCAATCAATCCCTGTCTGGCCAACCTCCCTTCCCTCAGGACCACCCTTTGTGCATGTGCTACACCTTCTGGACCTTCATCGTCCTCACTGCCATCCTCAGGTGGCTGCACATGAGCATCAGGGGGCAGTGGCACATATCTGCAACAGCAGATGTTGTGCAGCATGGCACATGTCAGTGAAATTTCACGACTTCTTCTGGAGCATACATCATAGCACCTCCTGTGCGGTCTAAGCACCGGGAGCTTGCCTTCAAAAGTCCAAATTCCCTCTCCACGCAGATCCGTGTACGGGCATGGCCAAGGTTGTATGCGCGCTACGCAGCCGTGTGTGGGTGACGCACAGGGGTAATGAGCCACACGTACTGGGGATATCCAGATTCATCTGTAGGGGAGAGAAAGCCAGTATGGGGACAAGGTAAGTCCAGTGGGTGTACAGAGCCCTGTCATCAGTGTGATTTTGCCATATTTCTCATTTGGCCTATGACATTGTGGAGTGCGCTGTCATATGGGCACGATTGAATCAATGGGGTAGTCTCCACTTGGTACGGCTATGTTTCGATATGTAACAGTACTCATTCACATGTCGCAGGATGAGGGGGCCCTTCCATCTACTTCTGCTTGACAGAAGTGGCTGCCTCATGTGTCATTGCTAATCCATTGGCCTACAGTTGCATTTGCTGCTCTTCACTATTCTGTACTGTTCTCAATGCATTTCCATGGCCATTTTGGGGACAGTGTTTGTGGGATGTGCATTGTCATCACTCGGCCTACTTATGTGTGGAGCATTCGTGGATGTGCCAGGTGATGGTTTGGTATTTCTTTGCTGTCGGGTGGCCAGGGTGGGATGTCTGGTGTGTGCCAGTGTTGGGAAACATGGTGCTACTCACACTGGAGGCTTTGTTGTGGTGGGTATTCCATATGTCACGGTGCCGCTACATGACTTACATCCTGCATGGGTGTGTTCTGCTGTGTTGGACATGTCCAAGGTTCATCGTGCTTTCTGCTTGTATGTGTATGCTGCTGTGATTCTACTGACTTTTGGGAATGATGGATTCGGTGTCAGGCAATATCAGTTGTGGGTTGACATGCTTTGTGGTATACATTTTTACTCACCCAGTAGACATGTGTTTTTCCCTTGGTGCCTTTCCATGTACGTTGGCAGGGTACTGTTGCGTAGGAGCATGGAGTCGTGGGTGGATCCTGGGTAGCGGGCACAGCAGTGGCTGAAGGTGAGGTCAGGGCCACATGTCACCTGCACATTGAGGGAATGGTACTGTTTCCGGTTTCTGTAGGCAGCCTCATGTGCCTGGGGTGGTACAAGTGCCACATGTGTGCAGTCCAGGGCTTCTATTACATTCGGTACTTGGGCAATGGCATGGGATTGACCCTTCAGCTGGTGCACCTGTGCCTGTGTGGCTGGCAATGCAATGTGTTCGTTCACATGATTCAACAGTGCATCAGGCACCGGTACCAGCATGGCACTGAATGTGGACTGGACCATTCTATGCATCATGGCAACGGTATGGTGGTCGCTGCCAGTCCCAAGTGATAGTAGCACAGCCACGAGATTCACTAGGGGAGGTATTGCCGTGCTGCTGGATATGCGGCTGCATATGTCCCCCGGATTGTGTCCAGCAACTGGGTGATGGTTGCCCTGTCCAGCGGATATTCTGTCACCAACTTACCATCAATTAGGGCCCAGGGTGTTGGCCTGACCCTGGGGATGGCTGGGCGCCTTGCTGCTGCTGCTCTCCTCCTCCTCCTTCTCCTCATCCCCACTGCCCCCTGCACTCCCAGGGCCCTGGCCTGGTTGACTGGCCTCTGTAGCTCCAGGCGCAGCAGGTAGTAGTCGACATCAAGGCTCCTAGTTCCAAATGGCAGCATGGTGTTGGGGAGGGGGTGTTGTGCGTGGGTGGGTCCTTTGTAGGCCTCTGGATTGCATTGCTTACACCTGGGCCCTCATTGCTGTGGCCTGTGTACTGTTACCTCCAGCTTTTTGCTGGAGGTATTTTCGGCGGATTATCCGCCGCTTTCATGGCGCTAATAGCGCTTATGCCGGACTCCTGATCGATGATGTTTTAGCGCTAAGGGTTCCTGGCGCTGTTATGGCCGGCGCTTGTACAGCCAGCTGTCCTTGCGCCGGCTGTTAATCTGCCGGCGGTATTAGGAGTCGTGATCCGACGGACCCTTAAAATCGGCGCTATGAGCGCTACCACCGATTTTAAGGGTTACCACCCAAGTCGTGATGAGGCCCTTAGTCTTGACCGCCGCCATCGCTACCCTGATTGGTCTGGCTTGTCCAGAGGTTACCCTGTTCCAAGAAACTAGGTTGGCCTTCTGAACCTCTGCCCCTCCAGGTCAGAGTTAAGAAATCCATTTTAACAGTATCACAAACTATATATTTTTGAATTGGTCAGATTATGATGGTCGCAATGCACTGTGTCCTATGCCGGCATGTGGTTGCAGGTGCAAATTGTGTGGTGATTTAAATAGAGAAAATGAATTCCACGATCACAAGATTTGACAGACAAATATCTGATTTCATAAACTACCATATTTCCCAATCTCCTATCCGTAATTTGTTCTGGGAAGCTATAATCACATTTTAACCAATAACTCTGGTTTTCACTGTCGTATTGTGAGGGGCGTTGTATCAGCAGATGGGGCTTTTCATGAGCTTTTCTGAAATATTTGAACCATTTCTAAGGTGTCACAGTTTTCAAGTTGATGGAAAAAATATGATTCTCCATATAATCTATGGGCTTTTATTATTTACATGCATATTTTTCACTTCAATTAACGAGCATTTTTCCCATGATATGTGTCCAGCCCTGTTATCCCCCACTGTTAACCTAGCCTCCAATAAAACACTCAACATGTTTCCTCCCAAGGTTGATGGACCATCTGTGTTATTATCTTCTTTGAGCAGAGGGGAAAAACTCTGCCCCCTTAGTCGTGTGACATTCTCCTGTAACATGTCAATTGTCATCTCTCCAGAACCTCACCATGGATTGAATTGAATTTTGACTATAATTCAAAGTTCATATCCATTAGCTGGGTCTTTGTTTACTCAGTGTTGGTCATTTCACCCCATTAAGACCTCTTCCGAGGCACAAGCTCCATTCCCTTCCTGGCTCTGCTGAAGCTTTAAAGCGATTTCCAGATAGAGGGGGAAAGGCAGTGCTTGCCCTTTGCATTTGATAGGGGAGTGTCACTGGGCTTAGCACAGCTCTTAGCTCATTTCTTATAAACCGCAAAATACATTCTACATTTTTCTACATGAGACATGCACTTATATATTGACATACACCATGTAATTTATCTCCTGCACTATTATCTAAATATTCATCTTTATATTATGAACTATATAGGAATGGCTTGGACAATGGAGTTTCATCTGTACATGTTAATTTCCATGATGCATAAGGCACTCATTTCTATATGGCAGCTATGTTATAACAACACAGGCTTTTCGGCCTACTCATTTGAATACATGCTACACTGAAATAGTATTTTTCTGAAATCAGCCCTTTGATGTTTGGCAGTTGAGAATTAAATGCTAGCCTTGTCTCTGCCACTCAACAGTGGGCTTTCATATTTCTGCACCTTTGGGCTCAACCTTGCCAAGGGCAGTTCACTAAAGTACTGTGGTAAAATGTACCCCACACACACTCTTACTAAACTAGCAGTGATCTCAGTCTTAAAGGTCAAACGGGCACAACATGAATGGTACACCTCCTTTGCCTCTTTATGGGGCGAGGAAAGGCTATCCTCTTTAAGAGGGGTTGAGCCAGCAACGAAATATACAAAACAATAATAGTAGTATGGTAAAAAAAAAATCAAAAGCAATGTCAAATCAGGGTTCTATAAAAACACAAGACTGAATCAAACTAAAAGGTCTGACAAACTAATAAAAACACAAACAACCCGCCCCAGTGATGAAATTGAAAAAATATGCAGACCTTTGATTGAAAATGGTACTCTGAATATGAAAATGATGTATGGGGTGTGTGAAACCCGAGTGTGCTCTCACTTGTAGACCCCGGAGATCCTTTGTTCAGATGGCCAGGGGAGAGCCATCGCACTTGGATCCCAACCCTGGCGGCAAACGGGCAAGGGAGGATCATCTGAATAGGGGATCCTTGGGGCTGGAGAAAGAACGCCCTCGGGCGTAACATGGTATCCCCCCTTTCCGGCACACCCCTACCCGACATCCCCTCAGCTTTTATGGGATACTAGCACCAAAGTCCCCTCCAACCTCAGCACTTTCCCATAAAGAAAAGAAAGCGAAAACATCATGGGAAAACAAAACCGTCCCTCAATCTCAATGCGAACACAATTCCTAGGGGACACTACATCTCCCATAATGCTCCTTTTGAAGGGATTGTGTCCTCCGACGTATTCCTTATCTTTGATAATACGTTTCCAGCTTGCTGGCTTCGGAATTTTTTTTCTGTAGAGGGCGCTGCGCGTCGACATCCACCGAGTCGATGTCCCTCGACGGCCACCATATCAGCGCCGACGTCATCATGCCCATAAATAGCCACGCGCTGCGCCCGTTGCTCAGTTCCGTTTTTCCGCGCTTCGTGGGGCCTCGGAACGTCTTTGCTCAGTTCAGTCAGGATAATTACTATATCTACTCGAATAATACCTTCTCGTTCTCGATGGCATCTTCATCGGAACCGACGACGCCGCAATCCGGCTTCAAGAAATGTCGAGACTGCGGTAAAAAAATGTCGATAACGGATCCACACAGGATCTGCTTGTGGTGCTTGGGAACCGAGCACCATTGTTCGGAGTGTGAGGACTGCATGTCCATGACGGCGAAAGCCTTGAAGGAGCGCAAGGTGAAGCTCGAGAGAGGTAAGTCAGTCAAAACCTCCTCGAAGGTTTCTTCGGCTGAGTCGAGGCATTCGTCTCCTCGCCGTCGAAAACATTCCCATTCTAGATCTCGAAGTAGCTCCCACCATTCGTCGAGATCAAGACACTCAAAAAAGAGATGGCGAAGATCCCCTTCCTCGTCATCTTCTGTGTCCCCAGAAAGGGTCTCCTGTCCCACTAAACACAGCTCTCAAGCTGAGTGGGAGGAATTCAGAAAGAAAATGTTAAGCGTCTTCGAGAACGCGGCCTCGACCCCCTCGAAGACAGCTGAGGGTGATACCCCAGGTGAAAAACCCAAAAAATCAAAATGCCGCGAGTCGCAGCACCCGGCGAAACATTCCACCCGAGAGCGCCAAGAGCCATTGGGTAAGAAGGCACCGTCTTCGACGCCGTCGTCGAAGATTCCTTCGATGCACGGATCGGCGCCATCGACGCCGTTGTCGAGGGGTTCCTCGACGAATCGGTCGATCGACTCGACGCCATCGTCGACGCCGACATCGACGCCGATGAAAGAGAAGACTAAGGCCACTCCACAGCCAACAGTGATTCCAAGGGCCTCCGGCACGACGCTGAGACCGTCGTCGAAGTCCTCCAGTAGGATCCCGATCCTCTCGAGTTCTTCGAGACCCCTTCCAGTTTTTTCGACGCCGTTCTCAGCGCCTTCAAAGCCTGTCACATTGGCGTCGACGACATTAACGTTTTCTCGCCCAATAATGACGAGTTTGGCTCCTTCTGCCTTAGAGATGGGTTTTACACCATTCCAGAGGTCAGAGTACCCTGGACTATCTTCAATTTATGAAGAGGGGGAAGATTCTGACCAGGAAACATTTGGTTTGCAGAGGACCACACTGCCTATTTCAGAGGATTTCACCTCTGAGGAAAGAAGGCTAAAGGATCTACAGGAGTCACTACATGAGGCAAGTGGGCTGGACACTTCCTCAGAGGTGGAATTTGTTAAACCAGACCCAGGAGAACATGCCGAAACACCCTATAGAATTCTTATGGCAAGAATTATTGAATTTATGGGTTGGTCTGCGCCTTCACCTGTTTTTCAACAGGATGACCTAACAGACATATTAGACAAAGGTCCACAGGAGGGCCCTGTGGTCCCCTTCCATGCAGCCTTACAAAGGAAAATTACATCTAATTGGGAAACTGCTGACGTTATCCCTGCGGTCAATAAAAGATTGTCAACCAAGTATAGGGTAGCGGCTGCTGACCCTGAATACTTATCAAAACACCCGACTCCAGAGAGCCTGGTGGTTCAAGCGGCAACTTCATCTAACAGTAGAACCGCTTACCCTACTGTCCCACAGGATAGAGATGACAAGAGGTACGATTCTATGGCGAAGAAAGTCTTCTCTGCTTGTAGTATGGCGTTGAAGTCCATCAACGCCACCTGTACGCTCGCCAGGTTCAGTCACACACTATGTGAGTGTGCTTCATCAGCGGCTGACTGCATACCCGAAGGAGAGGAAAAGGAACCCTTCCTTAACATTATTAAAGATGGCAAAGATGCCATGTGCGAATCATTTCAAACTGGCATCGATTTCGCTGACAGTATCAGCAGGGCCATGGCGGCAAGTACAACAATCCGCAGGCATGCGTGGTTGCGAAAGTCTGGCTTTGCTCCAGATGTGCAGGCCAGACTTTTGAATATGCCCTTTGACGGCTCTTCACTATTCAGGAAAAAGGCTGATGACAGTCTGGAAAAGTTGCAGACTTCTAAAGCAGCAGCAAAATCTTTAGGAGCTGCTATCCGCCAAACTCCTTTTCGCCCCTCAGGAACCTCTGGGAGAGGAAAGTCCTTTCGCTATTATTGCGCATTCGGGAAAGGCAGAGGACAGCCAGCTCAAAGAGGCCAAAGGAGATCCACCCGAGGTGGACGGGTCAAAAGTACTAAGGCCGCAGCAGCAGCAGGTGCCTCTTTACCCTCGGCATCTGCCTCAGCCGCCCCCAAACCACTCTGAGGCCTTTCCACACAATACACATGTAGGGGGCAGGTTATCTCACCATCTGACGGAATGGCAGGTTATAACGTCAGATGCTTGGGCATTGGAGACAGTTGCCCAGGGTTACTGCCTACCCTTTCTACACATTCCTCAGAGTCATCCACCGGGGAACAGCTCTCTAAAAGTTCCAGATCCGCTCCTCTTAAAGGAAATTATAGACCTGCTAGACAAAGGTGCCATAGAACCGGTACCTGTAGCGGACAGGAACAAGGGCTGGTACTCCCCCTACTTTCTCATACTAAAGAAGGACGGAGGACTGAGACCCATCCTGGACTTACGAGAATTGAACAAGTTCCTCAGGAAGGACAAGTTCAAGATGGTAACTCTCTCTCAGATTCTTCAGGCCCTCCAGCTCCAGGACTGGCTGGTATCTCTGGACCTTCAGGATGCTTATTTCCATGTGCCAATCCATCTCAAACACAGGAAATACCTGAGGTTCGCAATCGGCGACTCTCATTATCAATTTCGAGTTCTGCCATTTAGGCTGACCTCTGCCCCGAGGGTCTTCACCAAGCTGATGTCGGTAGTGGCGGCTAGTCTAAGGAGGAAAGGGATCCACGTCTACCCCTACCTGGACGATTGGCTGATCAGGGCTGTATCTTCGAAACAGGCCCAGGCCCAGCTAGATTATGTCTGCCACTTCCTTCACAAACTGGGCTTCTCCCTCAATTTAAAGAAGTCACAGATGATACCATCACAGAGAATCCAATTCATTGGAGCGGTCCTGGACACTTCCCTGGGAAAAGCCTCGCCACCAGAGGTGAGGGCTCAAGATATTCTACAGATGGTCACCAAATTTCAAAATGCCCAACGTCTCCCAGCCTTCGACTTTTTGAGGTTGCTAGGCCTCATGGCATCCTGCATCTTCCTTGTGCCAGAGGCTCGCCTGAGAATGAGATCTCTTCAGTGGGCACTGAGAAGTCAGTGGTTACAATTCTCAGGGAGAATGACAGATCTCCTCCGGATTCCGGACAAGGTAGCCCGCGACCTTCAATGGTGGGCCTATCCAGAGAACATCTTGAAAGGAGAACTGTTTTGGCAACCATGGCCGGAGATAACAGTAGTCACAGACGCCTCACTCACGGGGTAGGGAGCCCATGCCAACGATTTGACCATCAGCGGTCGTTGGTCTCCATCGGAGTCCAGACTACACATCAACCTTTTGGAGCTGAGAGCGATCAGACTAGCGCTGAAAGCTTTCCTGCCATCAGTACAGGGGAGAAATGTCCTGATAATGACGGACAACACGGTGGCCATGCACTACCTCAACAAAAGAGGAGGCGTAGGATCACTGCCACTGTGCAGAGAGGCGATGCGGCTCTGGTTTTGGGCAATCCAAGAAGGAATCTCTCTATCGGCAGTCCACCTAGCCGGAGAGAAGAACTTGACAGCGGACGCTCTGAGCAGGCAGAGCACAGTCTCCCACGAGTGGGAGCTAGCTCAGGAAGTCCTTCAAGAGATCTTCGCCCTTTGGGGAACCCCTCAGGTGGATCTGTTCGCCACAAGCACCAACAGGAAGTGCAATCTGTTCTGTTCAAGGGAATTTCCCCCAAGAGGAGCTCTAGAAGACGCGTTCGTAGTGGACTGGGAGTTTCCACTCCTTTACACGTTCCCACCAGTCTCTGTTATTCCTCAAATGATCAGGAGGTTGAGAAGATTCCGGAAAACCATGATCCTAATTGCCCCGGATTGGGCCAAGAGAACGTGGTACCCGGACCTTCTAGATATGTCCATCTGTCCTCCAATCCGTCTTCCACTCAAGGAGAATCTTCTCTCGCAGAAGGGAGGTCAGGTTCTCCATCCAGACACCAGAACCCTCAGCCTTCACGCTTGGCTTCTGAAAGGGTGAGGTACAAGGATTGGGATCTCCCTGATGACGTCATGGAGGTGTTGCTTTTGGCCAGAAGGCCAGCAACAAAGTCTTTATACTGCTGCCGTTGGAACAAATTTTGCAGCTGGTGTAGGGAAGAGAATATCGACCTTTTTTCATGTGGTACACCAACGGTGTTATCGTTTCTACTCTACTTGGCAAACTCAGGCCTTCAAGTTGGCACTGTAAAAGGCTATCTCGCAGCGCTTTCCATCTTCAAGCGCACTGCGGATGAACCATCGTATTTCAAACTTCCTCTAGTGGTACAATTTCTCAAGGGATTAACTAATGTTTATCCTCCAAAACCATTCCAGGTTCCCTTATGGGACTTAAATTTAGTCTTAAACTTCCTAATGGGCACCCCATTCGAACCACTTCACTCTTGTGCGCTGAGATTTCTCACGCTTAAAACTTTCCTATTGGTAGCACTAACATCTGCTAGGAGAGTGAGCGAGCTACAAGCTCTCTCCTGTAAACCCTCACATACAATCTTCCACAAGGACAAAGTTGTCCTACAAGTGAAGCCTAATTTCCTCCCAAAGGTGGTTTCTGAATTTCATATTACTCAGAAAATTACCTTACCTTCGTTCTACCCTCCTCCCCATCCGGGGAAAGAGGAGGAAAGGCTACATAGGATGGGCCCAAGGCGAGCTCTCAACTTTTACATCAGCAGAATGGCTAGGATCAGGAAAGCAGACCAACTGTTTGTAGGATACTCAGGTCACAAGTTGGGACTACCCATAACAAAACAAACCATCTCCATGTGGATTATTTTAGCCATTCTGGAATGTTACAAACTGGCAGGGAAAGAGCCACCCCAAAATCTCAGGGCTCATTCAACCAGGGGTATCGCAGCCTCTTCGGCTCTCCAATTAGGGGTTCCGGTCCGAGACATATGTGCGGCTGCCACATGGTCGTCCGCACATACATTCACAAAATTTTACAACCTGGATTCCTCCACTACTCAAGAGACCAGATTTGGCAAGGCCGTATTACATTCGGTCCATCCCTAAAGGGATACATAACATTCTCACTCCCACCTCCAATTACATGCCACTGCTATGGGAGTCTATCAAAGATAAGGAATACGTCGGAGGACACAATCCCTTCGAAGAACAAGTTACTTCTTACCTTGTAACGTTCTTTCGATGGGATGTTCCTCAGACGCATTCCTTATCGCCCCTCCCATCCATCCCGCAGTGATACTTCCCTTGTGGTTGCAGCTTGCGCTCCTTCAAGGTCAATAACCAATTCAGGCATGACTTTTCTTATGCTACAAAACGGAACTGAGCAACGGACGCAGCGCGTGGCTATTTATGGGCATGATGACGTCGGCGCCGATACGGTGGCCGCCAAGGGACATTTCTGAGGCCAGCAAGCTGGAAACGTATTATCAAAGATAAGGAATACGTCAGAGGAACATCCCGTCGAAAGAACGTTACAAGGTAAGAAGTAACTTGTTCTTCCCATCTAACTACCCCAGGTTTCCCCTGCAGCACACTGTCATACACAGGGACCCTACAATCCAAAGGACTGTCTCTTTAAGACTAAGCTCCCTTCAAAGGAAAGATCACACATGCCACAAAGATAAGTTAATTGGAGGTCAGGCAACCTTCCCTCTGATTCCACACCTGCAACCTGTTAACCTGATGCAGGTGTATAAAGGGAGGAGGCTCAAACTCAGAGAGGGCAATGAGCAAGACACAGCACAGGTACAGGGAGGCTGCATGGCGAAGACCAGCAGGGGATCCCTAAGTGCTGACACTCTGACAGGAAGGAAAAGGTGAGAGACAGAGGTTAGCTGTGGTGCACAGAGCAGGACAAAGAACCCAGTGAAGCCCAGGACTGACTGGTGGAGATGCTGGTGTGGTGTGGAGCAGGAGTTCCCTGTTAAGTCTGCAAAGCAGTGAAAGGAGGAGGTAAAGTTTGGAGGCCTCTCACCCCCACCCCAAATTGCAAAGTCTGTTAATTTTTCCATAATGAGGGAGCCGCCCAGGAATCTCTCAGGGGCAGGAGAAGGCCCTTACCTGGCTGGACAGCCGCACTGAGACCCATAGATCAGAACTGACATCTCTCGACTCTTGCTGGTAAGCGGGAAAGCTGGAAAGCTGGCTGGAGTGTAACCGTGAGGGAGAGAAGCATTGTTTAATGAGACTTTGTATCTATGTCAAGTGGCGCTGCTCAAGGGAGCCCAGTGTTGAACTGTCTCCGAATCCAAGATATATAAATGAACAACGAAAGATTAAGAGCGATAGTTGAAGTGGTCACGTGCCAAGGGAGATATTGGTGCCGTTTCAAAAGTCTTCAAGAGTCTCTTTGTTGTGTGGTAAAATATAGCCCCTGGATGCCGGAAATAAAGAGGCCAGAGTGATTTGTAAAGTCTCATTGAAGTCTAAAGCAAGCACAGAAATGATGATGTCAGACATGAGGCCTATTGAACTAAAGACAGGCCTAAATCTCAAATTAAGGAGACATATGCGGGGAAGATCAAAAGTGCGAAGATATGCGCAGTGCATTTCAGAAAGGAAAGGGAAAGACATGTGGCTGACAATGCGGTTTTACTAAATCCATGGAAAGCTGCCCTTTTTACTTAAAGAGACAGATAGCTGTGTGTACACTATCTTCAATGTAATACCAGATTGTGATCCCGAAATCTCACGTGAAACCATGCATTTCTAAGAATTTTTCCTCATCCAAATGACAGTATGCAGAGAGAAGTGTCTAATAGACTTTCAGAGTTTGAACATGGTTTTCTCATATAACTGCCCTATACATATAGATAATACAGAAGTAATATTCATGTATCTTGCAACTGTGGGAACAAAGAAGTACATTATACATGGATATAAGGCCCAGGTCCCTTAAAAAATGTCATGTGAAATGTATTGTATGTGAGTTTAAAAGCCATTTCTTGCATAATTGTACATGCTGTTGGGCATTTCTCTGGAAAATGAAACTTAACCTCCAAGACCTTTCCTCTTCTGGTCCTGGAGAGGAAGGACGGGTTGTCAACAATTAATCAGGTCCATTGCTTAAAAAATATAAAGAAATACAGTGCCTAGATTTAAACCACAGTGGAAATAGATATAGCCATGCCTGTTCTTTCAGCAGATGTGACCTTGAGGGCACAACTCCCATAAAATGTGCAATTAAGCACAGCCAGAGCCACTACAAGGCCAAGAAGGGACAGGCGAAGACAAACATGAGCCACCCTATGGCTGTTCACATGCTTAAGGGCTAATTGAAACTTAAAAGAACAAAGGAAAGGCTGGAGTTAAGTTAATGGGAAAAAACATATTATTGCATAAAAAGGGCAAAGTATATGCCACAACGGCCATTTCAGACTTTTATTAAAGATGACAGTACCCCCCCCCCCTTTGAACCATGCCAAAATGTTTTTTGTGTGATAAACATAACAGAAGTTATTAATGAAAATGTAATTTGGGCATTGCCTTAATTCCGAGAGATTTGAAAGTTGGTGTGAGGGTGAAGAACAAAATTAACATGGGAACTATGAAGTGCCATATTTTTCACTGATACGGCTCCTGAGTAAACAAAGAAAAAACGTATCTCTGCATAGAAAGGGTGTGCCGACTTCAGATTAGCATCATCTGATTGGCCTTAAAATGCAGTTCTTCAAAATATATCCATACATGTAAAGATTTGAAAAATTAGGGTACTTGCCATGTTGATAGATTGTCACAGTTTGAACATGTCAAGCCCATGTGTCAGTTTGGGATGACAAAGCTTTCTCCTCCCACAGCTTTCCTGCCTCACACCCCGTATCTCCTTGTCCTATTAGCACACAGGTGGATGGTGGGTAGAGAAAACCAATCAATCCCTTTCGCAGGAATTATGACAAGTTTGTGATGTCATTTGCCCTATAAGTAAACTAGTTTGCAACAGAACTGGGCTTTTTCACATATTCCGGGCGGTAACCTGCTGCTGAACTCTTGCAAGAAACACCCAAGCAGAGAGGCCCAAAATCTTGCATTGGTGACAGGGAGCAGGAGACATAGAAGCTGACTGGGGCCCCTTGGAGGAGCCAGAGGGGACTATCCTTGACAGACACCCTTGTGTCCCAAAGGTGCCCTGCTGTTCCCTGATACCCATTACAAGGCCTCTCCTATAAGTAAAACTATCCCAAAGCCATAGATTGTGAAGGCCCTGCTTTTTTCTCAAGTATTGTTCTAGTATTTCCCCATCACAAAATATCCTGTTTGTCTGTGTAGATCCTTAGCATATTTAATGAAAGTAAATCAATTAATTCCCCTATAGAAATGACAGGATGTGTTTTGTTAGCGCTCAAAACTAACAAGCTCCTCCCAGTGTGTTTTGAGCCGGTATAGACCTAAAGATTTGCCAAAAGAATTCATCCCAAAACCCTGTTTCCAAGTGAGTATGCAGGGTGTAAAACGAAATTCATTGATCCTCTTCATTTTAAATCCGAAGTGTGAAGCCTTGTATTTGGTTTGCATGTGTGGTGGGATAAACAAAATTGCCCCTTTGTTTCCATTGTGCTCTGACCCAAACCATAAAGCTCTGCCTATTCTTTTTAGGTGTGGCAGAACAAATTTTCCCATTGCTTTTCTTTCCCTCATATTGCATCCGTGGTAGTAAGTGAAAAAGTGATTTTTCCCCTTGAATCCCTTTTCCAAAGAGTGCATTTGATCGGAATCCCAAAACGATTTTACCATTGTGTTCCCACTCTCTGCCACTGGCCTTCAATTCAGAGGGGCCAAGTCTAATTGATGTTTGGAGGGTGGGGGTTGCTGGGAGAAAAGGTATTATAACCAGATCAGCAATCACAGTGTGTCTTGAATTGTTCTTTTTCTACATTGGTGGGTGATTTGAAAAGAAAGCTGTAGGAAATTGTGACTGCATAACTCAGTATTAGCTCTACGTTGTTCTTTTCCAAACATTCCCACAGCAATTTTTTTCCTTATCTCTGTGTTAGTGCCATTACAGAAGTCATTTTTGTTCTTGTGTTGCCACAGCATTGGTGGCTGATGTTAGCATGTTTGTCAAATTTAGTTTAAATAAATAAATAGATATATATTATTACTACCCGCCAGCCTGGTTCCTAATCCATTGTGGCACTGGGTATTTGTTGGGGTTGAGTGCGGGACGGGTTGGAGGCCTTACCAAAGTGAACCTGAATCAAAACAATAGTGATTTGTTGTGCGCCACCTTGATTGGGGGGTAAGGAACTCCCTGAGGTGAGTGTGGCCGCATAATAAACCGTGATATTGTATTGTTTAAATGTAACCGCATGTGGCACCAAGAAATACAGAATCAATGCGGTCGAACGCAAATGAAGAAACTAAGTAAATATATATTTGCCGAGCACAGTGAAGAGTTCTGTGAATCCGATATAAAGCATGATGGAACTTGCATTCCAATAAACCACCCAAATGGAAAAGGCACTGTGGGACTGGCCATGCAATAGATTGTATAAGGTTGAATAAAAGAAGCCTTCAGTGAAAAGTGATATTTGAATCAGTGAGGGGCTAAAGAAAATAAAAGCCTGATAAGAAAAATAACCCAACAAGGAAGGGCAGCCAGAAGCCCTAGGCCCCGGGTGGTGTGACCTATCGTGGGTGGACCAGGCGGTCCAGCAACAACACCTAGACAAAGGGGGAGCTGAAAGCTTGGTGAAGGGAGCCCACTTGCAACTTTTGTGTTGAACTTTATCGTGAGAGGTCTGAGTCCGGCAGAGGGGGACTTTTGTGAACGTTTTGCTTGAAACATGATTTTTGAAGTCAGAGAAAGAGACATTAAGGTGGAAGGCCCGGCGAGCCTCGGTCCACGGCTTTGAACTGTGTACTGTGTTGGAAACCGAGCCAGAGTGTGTCATCCTGCCAACAAGGATTGCCTTACCCCGTAACATCTAACGCAGGGAGGAGATCTGGTTCAGCCACATTATCAATTGAACACTGATTTTTCATTTGCATACATTTTTCCTTTTTACACTTTTGTACAAGGGATAGGGCAGGCATTAGGTTTTGATTTGACGGACCCAACTAGGACTGTGTTATTTATTATTTGATGGTCGAGATTGCTCCCATCCTCGCTATAGGGCCAGGCAGGAGTTTTTCCAACCCCTTCAAACTACCAATAAATGTGTTAAAACGTATGCCCTTGAATTGTTGTCTTACTCATGGTACCATGATGTCCCACAGTAGGCAATTGTTTGTGTACTAATGTTCAAGTTTAAGTTTATGCCTTTTTAAAAGGTAAGGAGTGTGGTCTTCATTGTCACTAGGACCCATAGAACAAGGCCAGGGGCCTGAACTACGCTAGATACCTTATTATCTTCTTTCTGGGGCTCGACAGCATCGAGTCGGGCTTTTTGGCATTTTTCTGGTGCATTGAATTGCGTTTGCACGACTGCCACTTCCAGTCGACATAGTCCTTGGAACCAGCGTCCAGGCAGCAGGCAGGCCTTGTCCAACAGTAGATCACTCCAGATGTTTCCCCTAGAGAGGTCAGGGGGTAGGTATTGCCACTTCCGTGGAAAGATTGTTCTTCCTGAATGTCTGAGAACATTGGACATGGCAGTACTGCCTTTCCATCACAGTGCCCCTAACTGGGGAACATGGGCTCCAATTGTGGTGAATAAAATGGCGTGCATCCGGGGGTGCGTGCTTCACCCTAGAATAGCTCATGAGTACATCCTGAGCAATATAGACTCTCCCAGGCTGCACGAAATGATGTACTTTGTTTGCACATGTAGTGGGATTTCGCATGTTTCTTACTCTTCGCAGTTTTTGAGCCACTAAGCAAACTGGAGCACAGGGCAGTGGATGTCGCTAATAGCCCAAGATCAGGCGCGAGAGGTGATACTGGAACATGGTCACCAAGGCTGCTATCTCGCCCCTCCACCACTTATCCGTGGGAAGATTAGATCAGGTAGAACGAGGAAGGGGCAGTTGGAAAATCGTGCAAAATAGCTAGACTTGATGACCAGGCAGTAAGAGAGAGAGACACGAATGCGCAGGCAAGATGTAAATGCCCGAAATGTCACTTGATCGCCAATGGACGCTGGGTTTTAATGAGTGGCCCGGCGACATTCTACATCATGCATAACCATTATTATGTTCCCGGTGATACATAGAGCAGTTAAGAGTGCGGCTGCTGGATACTGTCAGAATGTGATTATTCAGTAAGTCCTCGCAAGCAGAGGGAGCCGCCGCCTCCAGCAAACATCTCGTGCTGTGTACATGTAACGTGAGATGCGGCAGCTGCATATGCCTTGTTGATAATCATAAAGCCTCGCAGTACAGCAGGGAATTGGCGGCCGCTCCGCCTAAGGGAGCCGGTCCGGCAGGTAGCTAGCTTCTGGAGCTCCTCCGCTCTGCAGCCCCCCTCCCCCTCCTGAGGGAAGCCCCGGTGTCCCCCTTCTGCACTTCCTTCCCCACCTCTGCACTGCACCGGGGAGGAGGCAGCGAACGAGGAACCAGCGGAGGAGGAGGCAGCACAAGAGGCTCGTGGGAGGGAAAGCCTCGGTGTGTGTGTGTGTGTGCGCTGTGTTCCGAGCTGCACAGCGGCTGAGGACGCTCCAGTCCCGCGGTGGCAGTGAGGTGACTGGGTTATCGAGCAGCAAGGGCCCCGGCCTGCCACTTGTGCGGGGATGGAGTGAGGAGAAACCAGCAGAGGCAGCCGCAGAAGGAGGGGCGGCCGCTGCTGGCATGGTGCTGGCGGCACGCTGCGCTCCCCGCCGCCCTGTCACCAGCGGAGCCGAGAATGGAGATGAAGATGCCGCCTGTCACCACGTAAGCAGGGGGCACTGGGGAGATGAGCGCTGTGCGTCCACCGCTGATGCTTGTATCTGCCTGCCCCTGTCCCCGTGTGCACATGCCTTTCATGAAAGAATGAGGGTTCAAGAGAAAAAGAAGGGTGCCCAGGCGAGGGTGGGCGCAGTGCTGCTAGCTAAAATGCATTATCTGTCATGTGCCTACTTCCCATCCCCCCAATATCGGCCACCAAGCACGCCTTGCAGTGCAATGCTGGTGTGCTGCTAGCGCCTCGTGCTACTCTGGGTAGTTTCTTATGCTGGTATGTCTGTGGCCAGTCTACTGCTGGAGTTCAGATTAAGGACGTACCAGAAGGGGATCCCGTGAGTGACATATTCACCTACTTCCGCCTGCAATTGGGTTTTGAGAAAGGAGGAACATGCAGCAAGAGGCATCGTGATACCCGCTCTGGGCTCGCCTTGCCCAAAGTACTACTGGCAGCCGCAGCTGTACTGAGCTGCTTGTGTTGTGTTCCGGCACAGCCGTCTGCTGTGCCTGGCAGTGTGGTGCAGTACGTCATCCGTGTTTCCTTTGTGCGGCTCGCTGTCAGTTTAATTCCCGTTGCGGGGCTTCACACATGCCACTTGGGCGAATACATTAGGCGTGCAAAGAGAGTACAGCTATTGAAGGCATTACTCCAATCTTCCCTGTTGGCGTCCGTCGTGATACATTGTGATTTGGTTTGTATAAAGGCTTTCATATTTGTGAAACCCATTCAGAACTCATTTCTTTGGCTTTTATTTGGAGATGGCCTGTAATCAACCCTTGCAAAATAGGAAGCTTGTGAAAGGCCCTGGAATTTTATCTGGGGATTACTTTTGCAATATTATTTGCCCTACGAGAGATACTTTCCTCAACTGAGGCTCAGGCGACATGGCAACCAGCCGTGAGCATGCTTACACACGTGTGGAAAGTTTGGGGGAATGGACGCACTTTCTCAAAGTCTCATTGAACGGAAACAGCACACTATATTTTGGCGTTAAAACGTTTAATCGGGTGACCTTTTTTCGGGCAAATAGAAGAGGCTCCTGTGGTGCACCCTATGCCATGTCAATTAAAAAAGCAATCAGGTGCGCTTCTCCTCTTTCCTAAACTTCCTTATACCCGAGGGTCGTCCATGACCCATCCCATGTCCGTTTGGGGTGGTCTTACACTCGGGTTGCTCTCTGAGGCCATGCTCGCCCTTGCCCCTGTATTCTGCCCTGCCTCGGGCCAGTTCTCGACATCTTCCCTCATAGACAGAGGCGGCCTGTCTGCAATGTAGGTGCAATTGCCCAAACTTGGCGATGTCTTATAGAGGCGCGGCACTGGTGGCCGTCGCTACACTGTTTTCACTATAGCTGGTTATTGGAACCATTACTAGGGTCAAATACGTACTCCCCCCACCACACCCCCCATAGAATTTTGTTTGCCTTTATGAGCTAAAAGTCCTGTCTTCAGAACGTTATTAGCTAAAGGCCCATCCTGGGTTTGTCTTTCCCCCTCGCCACCACCATCCTTATGGGAGCCTATGGGGCAGGTCCCTGGAGTTGGCTTTATGATTGTAAAAGGATGACACCCGTTTTGTTGGGGCAGCTGCATGGTAAGCTATTGGCGGATAGGTGGTGTTGGGTGGAGGAGTCACCATTGTCCAACTTTCAATGTGTATACATGTTACATTAGAAAATAAAAATGAATACATTTCTGCAACGTGCATCCACCATTCAAATATCTCTCTATATAAACTGCTAGCATCGCCGACTTACCTTCGAAAGATGATGAAAAGATAATTAAGACTCTGAGCTTTCGCCTTTGAAGATTTACGTGCTATAACACTATTTAGTGGCCTCCCAAAAAGAAATAACACCCACACACATCCATATACAACACCTTATAGCAGCACGACAAACCATGGTGTGGCTGTTCTTGCCCACCTGAGCTGTATTGCATTGCAGGAAGGAAGATTCATCTTAATGTAAAGACTGCAACTAAGAACCATGTATTAAAACGGAAGAAAACTGCAGATATATTCACAAAGTACACGTCGGTAAAAGATAATATGCCTCATTATGAAGTTGGCGGTAATTGCCGAGGAATTACCACCTAACCCGTTTACCATTACCACCACTCAGTCCCTCGAGTTTACTGCAGGATTATGAGTGGTGTTACTCTCCCTTCTTGGCGCCCATAGGACTCCATGAGTATTTTATCGGATTTACCGCAAGCATTAATTCACCTGCAGTAAACCAAATGTGTTTTGGAGGTAAGTGTAGGATTACCTCCTCGGTTAATCCTGCAGATGGCCTCCTAAATCGTAATGAGGCCTCGTGTCTTTCATAATATGCAATTTAACGGTGCATATGTCCCTTCGTTTAATGAACAAAGTCTGAATGTTACGTATTGCACATCATTTTTTGTGACAGTGCATAAAGGGGTAAATATTGGTTTTCTACCATTGGTATATGTTACATGATTGTCAAGTTAAGTGTCGGTCAACATCTGGGTCCAGTAGAAGATAACTAGGACATTCTACCTTTGCTCTGCCCAGCTTCTGCTGTCTCGTGCTGTTCACCTGAAGGCAGGCTATGCTGGTATACATTCCAGTTGTTATTTTCAAATGGTTTCTACTGGATCCATTTACTCACAGATGTCTGTGCATCTCCTGAATTCTCTCAAGAAAGGTGCAGTGGTGACTTTCTTTTACCAGATGAATTCCATTATTAAAATCCACATGTTACACCATTAAAATCCACATGTTACACCTGAATAAAGTAGAAATGATGTTTTAGACGTCAATTGGAATTACGAGGTACTCAGGGCTGGCATAGTCCCACTTGCGGGTATCCATCCATTGTCACAACCAACAGTTGGCGTTTCAGGTGTTCTACTCTAACCTTCGGGGAGCCGGTGGCTATTTCTACTGGATCCAGCTGGTGAACTGTGGGGTTTTGTACATCTCCTGGACTGCTATGATGGACGTTTTCATGGTGATTCTTTTCAATTCTTTGTGCGTTGCACCCTCCGCAATCTCGCTGCCTGCACATCTACAGGCGTGCCATGAAAGCCCCACTCTTTCCCTCTCTAATCACAACACGCTCAGCAGCACCACACACCCCCACTTTCAATTGCCTGATTTTTCCATCACTCCTCACTTCCCCTCATTCCCTTGCTCCCCACAGACCACCTTTCACCTTTGTAATGCCTAGGCCAATGCAAAAAGTACTGGCTATGTCAGCGTTTGTTTAGTTTTCATGTTGAACTTCTCAAGGTGGTCACTGTTTTATGCGCACCCAATGTTGACACTCCACTGGACTGAGGCACAGAAGGAGAAGGCAATTTGCCCAGGATTACAATGTTGTCAATGTGGTGAATTGAGCTCCAACAGTTCACTATTATACAGCTTTGCCTAAAACAATTAGACACAAACTGGAATTGTCAAAAACACATGCAAAACAAATAACGGCACACAAACATGCCATGCCAAGCCTCCCCCCAAGTATTTTTTATGTGATGGGTACAAATCAATAGCTAACCTTTGCTTGTTTAACCTGGAGAATGCAACATGTCTGTCGCCTGGTTGCTTAACCAGATGACAGCAATTTTGTTTGTTACACACAAAAGTTGTAGCCTTCTCTTTTTTTAGGAAAAAAACCATGGCCCAAGTGCACCTGACACGGAAACTTTAGGTACATCGGGCATGGTTCACTTTAGAGAAGAAATGAGGGCAAGAGCGAATGCATATCTCCAAAAGGCAGTGCAGTAAAATAGATTAAAAGTTTAGACATGATGCTTTGTTATTCCACCAAGGGAAATGCATAACGCAAGGATGGAAACACACTGCAAAGTAAGATTTGAGAAGTTGATAAATGTATTGAAACAATTTATTGTGATGAAATGACGACTGCTCTGTGGGAGTACAGGGGCGAGTAGTGGTTTCCAAACTCTTACTCAGCCCCAAACTGCTACTAGTTCAGCAGTGATCTAAATCTTAAAGGTGAAACCAGCACAACGTGACTGGTACATCATTTCACCTCTTTAAGCTTGCATTCACCAAGGGCATGCTATACTTTCCAAGGGGGGTGCTAGCATGCAAAGAAGCATCCAAAGCAACAATAGTACAGTGGGACCAAAATGAAAGGAATATCCAATCAGGGGTCTATAAAATTGGATTCTTTAATCAAACTACAAAAATACAAACATTATTAAAACACTGGTAACCCATGGAGGAACGCTGGGTCTGAAGAAAGAGATCTGCATTGAATTGTCTTTAAAGCAATGTTTTAAAGATATACCTTTAAAAGGTATGGAGTGTGGTCTTAAATTGTCAGTAAGGTCCTTGAAACAAGGCCAGTGTGACAGATCCACTATGACTACCTTAAATCTTCTTGGGTACTCAGCAGCCTCAAGCCGGGCTTCTTGACGTTTTCCAATGGTTCAATGTTACATCAAGATGATTGAGTCAGTACGATACGGTCCGGCAAGGCAATATTGTTCTGCAGAGGTGAACGGCTCAAATCTGATGAAGAGCAAGCATGTTGTTCTTGAGCTGGCGGCTCTAACTGGTTGAGTCGGTTTGACATGGACCAACGATGCAATGAGGTCCTGCAGTGGGGATCGGCTCAAGATGGCTGGAAAACTGTCAGGCTGCGGTTGAGTCGGCATTTCGACAGCTTCAAGCGGTTCAATAATGCATCCATTGTCAAAGGCAGCCCTGTAGATCTTTCAGCATCTCGAATGCTGATTTATACGTGGTCAAGTTAGCTCAAAAGCAGTTCAAGGTCAGGACACAGAGCCCAATGTTATTCTATTCCTTCTGGGCTGCTGTGAGATCCTGTCCAGGGTCCCAAAGGATAACGTATGGCCTGTTCTGCCCTTCCTAGCTCGGAAGGTTGGCAGAAAGCACTTGCACGGGATGGCACTTAAAGTAGACAGGGTCCTGGGTACCAGTGTCTTAGCAGCAGGCAGGCATTGTCCAGCAGCAGGTTATTTCAAAGGTTCCTCTGAAATGTTTGAGTGGAGGGTCCTGACTGCTTCCTTGGGAAGATGTATCTTCACCTCTATGGAAGAGGACTTTGGTTAGTCTGTACCCCAACAACGTCCCGGTGGAAACAGGTTCTTCGTGATTCCAAAGATGATTCAGTTAAGGGGGTCTCAACCCCTATGTACTCATTTTGCTCCAGCAGACTGGTCCATAGAAAGCCTTTTGTAAGGGGCCAATCCTGACTGCTATAATGAGTCTTGCCAGCTGATGTTAGATCACAGAATGCTTTGTTTGTAGGAAGTAGGGAGGGAGCACAAGATTTGTGAGTGACCCAAGAGATTCCAAGATGGCGGACACCTCCCCTGGTTGTACTTCTCCCTAGGACTACCCTAACTCGTCCTTCTCCCCTGCCTGCCTTACATAAAAAAGATTCCAGTAATTACCACCCTGTTGTGACTTCCCCTTCATGCTGGTAGTTTTGCCTTCGAAGAAGCACTGGTTCCCACCTAACCCCCTGGAGTTATGTTCCGTCCTCCTGCGAAGGTGTCCTGCAGAAAACAATGGAATCATCTAGGTCTGGAACTTACTGCTCGTTGTATTTGAAACTCAGTCCCAGACACTGGGACATCATTTCACCAAAATGCCACGGGTAGCGGAAGTGACATCACACGAAGCTTGACCCCCTGATGACATCACAAGAAGTGATGTCATTTCACCCCACCCGAAGTGATATCGCGGGAAGCGATGGAACACAACCTTTTACCCGTTGACAAAATAGGAAGTGGCATCACAAAACATTGTACACTACGAAAAATATGGTTACAATATCACTATAATGTGATGTACATTTCATACAAGAATGGATCTCCATATGTATCGTTAAGATCAGTGTGTATAGGCCCATATTACCAAATTACTGTGAATGCAAGCAGACGTCCATGACCAAATGATAATGATGTGTTATTATATAGCACTTACGCTTAAGCACTTTATATAGAAAAAATATACACCCAATATCACCCAACCTGTGTTGGTACTCATTTATTGACCTCAGAAGGACGAAAGGCTGAGTTGAGGCGTTTAAGAACAGACTAAATCAGTGACTCACCCCTGAAGTGTGCCTGAAATAAACCTTTAATGAGTCTAGCAATTATTGTATAGAATTCCAGAAGGATACATTATTTGGTATTCCCATTCATTCTTATTTAGGGTCAGTGCTGAAAGTGTTAGACTTGTAGCACTCCTGTTCCTATTTTTCTTCTTTTTTTTAAGGGGCTTGAACAAGGAAGCCAGCCACTCCAAAAGTAAAGAGCCACATGGTGTCGGCCACAGGCCAGGAGCTTGCATTACAAAAAAAGAAAAGAAAATAAAACTTTTTTTTAGAGGTTGCAAGGGAGACCACAGAGGTCGCTTTTGCGACCTCTGGCGACCCCTAAATGACGTCCCTGCCCAGACAGTGAGACACAAAGCTCCGCCAGTTGCATGAGCGATTATAAACCAGTGTGATAATATAAAGGACATCAAAGGGGTTTTTATCAGTATAACTATATTCACATAGGCCACCATATAAAACCAGGTATGGATTATATTGATATTTTACCAATGAATCTGACACCGGGCATTGGGGGTTGGGGGGAGAGTTCTATACAAATAGGATCAGGATTGCCCATGGTCCAGTTCAGCCCTTGGCTGTTGAAATTTTGGGTTCCAGTTGGCTGTTTACAGGAATGTTACTCTGTACCTGCCATATTGCCATGCTACATGGCAGCTGCTGGGGATGTCAGTAGACAATTCCAGCAGAGATACCGGTTTGCACTGTTCTTTTCCCACGTAAAGCATCATGAAAGTGCGGCCTGATAAGCAGAGCTCAATTCCTGAGGCCAGGGGTGTTGCTAGGTCTGAAAAAGATCTGGGGCTACGCTAATGTAGGACTGTCGGAACTCGGAGCTTGCAAGCCTTTTGGTTGTTACCCCTGAGCTTCTATCCGGAGCTACAACCAAAATACCTGGGGCTATAGCACCTCAGCCACTCCCTAGCAACGCCTCTGCCCGAGGCAGTATTACCACCGTCATTTTGTTTACAAAAATAAAAAAGGGTCGGGATTGCCTATCCATAATGCTGTCACATACATATTTCAATGAAACATTTGGCAAGAAAAAAGACCACTCATGCAAAAATCCTGCTCCCAGTTTCTCTGGCTGCACACAGCTGTCGGCATTGTAGCTTCATTCCATTTAATACCTGGCAGTAGGTCCCAGCGTAGAAGTGCTTAAAAAATCAAATAAATGGGAGGGGGCCCTACTCAGACATGGCACCCAGCATACAAACTATTAAGGGTATATTTAAAAGGAAGTCAGATGAATTGGACGGGGGAAAGTACTGGCAGCCTCAGGTGATCCCTATTGAACTCAAGGCCCTTTACCAGTGCCCAGGCCGCCCCTGCCTAAGACCGGCCCTGGCTCTAACACATATATTTAAGGGGTCAAAATTAAAACTTCATGAGCAAGTGCTAAAACTAGCTCCTGGGTATTGGGCATCACCTACTAGGCAAGAGCTACCCCTATAGAACCAGGAGCTACTACATCGTGTGTGCTAAAGTAACTTTTACTTGAGATCCAAACTTTAACTTTCTGTCCATTTCATTATGCTTTAACTGTCTTCCAGATGTCTCTAATAGTTCTTTATACACGTTCCAAGATACAGAGAGTTAATGCCAGATACGTATGTTTGCATGGCGCCAGTTTGCCGGCGGAGCCACAAATAGTTCCTGGTGGTTGTTGGTGTCAAGCTAACCATGCTCGGAGCTAAATAGCCCTCAGCTATTTTGAACCAACTTGTACGTAAAGAGCAGAAACATGCAGCCTCACTCTTTTTAAAAATGCATTCCCTGCGAGTGTCATCAACAACCTTCCTGCTGGGGCCTATGGGTGGAGGTGTTTCTCCCGTAATGTAAAAGGTGACACCTAGTTTGACTGACCCATGCAGAATCTGTATATTATTTATGTCCATTTTTGAGAATGTGAAAATAAAAGAAATGGATGAATTGGTTATAAGCTTTGTTTCCGCCCACTGTTGTTGTTAAAACATCACTTTACTGAGGCAATATGCCTCGATGCGACAGGCAGTGTCACGGTTTATTAGACGGTCACTCTCAACTCAGGGATTTCCTCCACCACCCCCAATCAAGGTGGCACACAACAAAATGCTTTACAGATTCAACTTTACTGAGGCCTCCACTTCTATCGTACCCTAAGTCAAAATACCCTCTTTACCACCAATCAGCTAGGAACCAGGCCAGTGGATAGTAAGAATATATATTTATTTAAGTTTTTGCAAAGAATAGGCAATCACCAAAACATCAACCACCAACGCTGTGGCACTACATAATATCACAAATTCAAATTTCTTGCACCAATTGACTAACATAGATTTAAAAGACTTTCAGTTGCTATAAGACACAGGTAACATTTTTAAGTTTGCAGTCACAATTTACATCACATTTCTTGCAAATTAACCAATAGGAAAAATACAAAATACACAGTGATTGCTAAGTTTGGCACAATACTCCTTTCTCGCAGCAACCCCCACCCTCCAGGCATCAATTAAATGTGACCCCTTTGATTTGAAGGCAAGGTACAGGGAGTGGGACACAATGGAAACAATGCTTTGGCTTTTATTTAGGTAAAATGCAACGCTTTGGGATTCTGGTTTGGACTGAAAAAGAAAATCCGTTTTGCACAATTTTTTAATTTTTAGTGTTTAGTTTATTACAAAGTTTTTTCACTTTTGTTCCAAACAGCGTATGCTTCCATCTAAGACAAAACTGAGAAAAAGACTTTCCACATTACATGCAATGTCCTTTCTTTGGTCCGTTTTTTCTCACAATTAACTAAACCTGATGGTTTCCACTCTCCTTTAGTTTCTTAAAAGTCACTTCAAGAAATTTTACCAGAGCAAAAGTAATTCTCTGCTGTTGACCTCCATACAGGAGCTCCCACCCTTTCTCGGCCTCTGGACCAACCCTTTCATACATTTGGTCGTAGAGGTAGATTGATCTTGCATCCTTGAAATTTGAGCAGAACAGAGTTAGATGTTTCAGAGTCTCTTTTTCGGAACCACGCAGGCTGCATTTATCATTTACTTGTTCCCTTCCATATCTGGCTAGAGTGGTTCCACTATGGAGGACGTTCAGCCGGAATATTAGAAACAAATCTTGCTGTTTGTTGTTGGGAAATTTAGCAAGATAACCTGAAGTAACATTTAGTTGGCCATAATTTATTTTAGAAAGAGTATGCATGATGGATAAAGCTCTCTTCATCTTTCCATAAGAATATTTTTGCTTGTGTTAGATTTTTACATAAGGTTTCAATTGTTATCCCCAGGTTCTGGAGCATTAATGTGCATTGACTCTTCCACTGATTTAATACCCAGTCATCCGAGCTTGAGCTTTTGATCTTTATCACTTCAAATTGTGGCAGACACTTTAACAGATTTGCTTTCCTGAATAAAGATAGCGCATTCCAAGCTACTTTTACATAAAGTGACGATAGCCCCAATTCATGTCGGATAATTGCGCCCGGGATTCCTTTTGGGAGATGTAATATGCGTTTCCAAAAGAAACCTTCGAAATAGTCCCACATTTCCCAGCGCTGGTAGGTTGACAGCCCTAGTGACCGTAGTCCAGGTTAGCTGAGAGAGTAGGGTGTTGAAGAGTGCTTGGGTGCACCAGTTAAGTGTGCAGCTGATGTAATTGCCTGAGGTAGCTGCATCCAAGCATTAGTTGTGGTGGCATTGATGTCCGTTCAACGTGTGCAGCTAGGCCGGTTTGTCGTGGGATATAGCTGCGTTTTATCAGAATGATGAGGTGTTCATGGGATAATGTTCGTATGTGAACCGCTAGGCCGAATTGATCGAGGGGTGTAGCTGCACTCTAATTGAGTGATGGTGTAGAGTAGAGAGTAAGCATAGTGATATGATATGTTAGTTTATTTATGCAGTGCCCACACACAATGTGCTTCAAAGCGCTTCACGACAAGGGAGGCAAAACACAAAAGCACTTCTACAGGTCATGAACAACAAGAATGTGAATATTAGCCATTGTATTCGGCCATGCAACACCCCAGACAGTGTAAGTTCCAAGACACAGACAGGAGGGGAACGGGAATAGACAGGTGATTACCACATTAGGCCTGATGACATCTTTGGAGAATCACAAGAGGAGAGGGGGCGGTAGGAGAAAGGAGGGAGAGGAAGAGAGCAAGCGACCATCGCACTAGGCCCTACGAGACCTCAGGCAGTGGCGTTGGGGTTGTGGGGGGAGTAACAAGTAAGGGGGGAGGAAACAAACAATTTTAACCATCATACTAGGTCTAGGGCAATTCCATGGGGTAAGTGCAGAGAAAAGGTAAGGGGGGGAGAAACAGAGAAGGGGAGGAGGGGAGAGGAGAATGGAGAATAAAACAGTGGAAAGAGCAGAGAAGCAGAGGGGAGAGTGAAAACAGTTGCAGAGCACCAGTGAAACTCTTCCGATGTAAAACGTTATAATTGGTTAAAGGGAATATTTACCATACTTTTTGATTAAGTGCGATGCCCTGGGCTGTTAGGTGTTTAACTTTCCTCTTTAGGCAGTCAAGCCAGGCATTTTCCCCATTTGCTGCACTTAACATGGTTCTGAGATATTTTACTTCGTTAGATGACCCTAAGTGTTTCCCACTTATTAACCAGTTTTTTTCTTTTCTTGTTTCTTTTCTTTGCACCAAAAACCATCATTGCAGATTTGGAAGCATTCATTTTCAGGCCGTTTTTGTCCACATATTTCTCTAACATGGTTCATTTTCTCTGCATTCCAATCATAGTGGAATCCAGGAGGACTAGATCGTCTGCATATAATAACCAGCCAACAGCAATTTCATTGATCTTAGGTGGGAATGTTGTTTTTTCTTTCAGATCATTTTTCAAATCTTCAATGAAGAGGTTGAAAAGAGTAGGAGCAAGGGGACATCTTTGTTTTAGGCCTTTTGATGTGTCTATTTTGCTGGTTAGGTTCCCCTGCTGGTCTAGCTTAATTCTCATGTTAGTCCCTGAATATAAATCTTTGATGGGTGACAGTAGATCATTTGGACATCCTTTTGATTTTAATTTGTGACACAATAGATCACGATCAATGCTGTCAAAAGCTTGTTCTAGATCTATACAAGCCATATAGATTTTACCTTTATTATTGATAGCTCGCAGTTTGAGGAGACTAGTTAACAGCACATTTAGTTTGCAGCCTACCTCTTTTACGAAGCCAGCCTGTCTATTATCATAATTTTCCTTGTTGCCAGTATCCATTCATTCAAACATCTTAGAAGAATCAATGCAAATATTTTCCCTAAAACATCCAGTAGAGCAATTGGTCTATAGTTCGTTGGCAATGAGCAGTCGCCTTTTTTAAATATTGGCACCACTATTGCTGCTTTCCGCGACTTTGGGATTTTTCCTTTTTGCATTATTCTTCTGAAAAGAATTTGACAGAAATCTGCCCATTGTTCCGTGGGCTGCTTTCAGGGTAGCGCTGGAGATGCCATCCGGCTCAGGTGCTCACGATTGACTTGCTTTCTTTATTAATGTTAAGATTTCTTCCCTTTCAAATTCAATATTCCATCTTTCAGCTGGTGGCTCATCTTGGCGGGCAAATATATGTTTTTTTGCTTTAAACAGATTCCCAAAATGCTGTGCCCATATTTCTTCTGGTATGGGGTTTGATAAATATGGGCAAACTGTTTTTCCTCTGTCATTCAGAAGTTGCCATAGGGAAGTACCATTATTACTGTTAAGAGCCTTCAACACAGTTTCTGCATCTCTTTGAAGGCTCTTTGCTTTATGTTTTAACCAATTCTTATATTTTTGCTTCCTTTTTCACACTAAATCCTTTTTATTGGCTAACACCAGAGTTTGCAACTGTCGGAGGTATTTTCTGAAGTGCTTCTTTTGCAAGGCTACCTCCTTATCATAGGCATGGATCGTTTCATGAAATGGTTTTAGATTTTTCAAGTTGAATTCTCTGAATGATAACAGGAATTTGTCATATTCCACCCCTTCTGGTTCACAGTTTTGCCATATGAGTAGATATGTTGTTATTGTGGGAATATCCTTAGGGAGCAGACGTAATCTATTTAGGCCTCCTTTCAATTCGACACGCTCATTCCATCATTGGGGGACTCTTTGTATCATACTTGAGATCGACAATATCAAGGTGTCGTGGTCTCTATGGGGTACAATTTTTACGGTTAGAGAGATGATGTCAGGTAAGATTTTCTGCTGCAAAAAAATTATCTAATGTCGCTTTCTGTGTTCCAAGTGGATGCCGCTGGTATGTCACCCTTGATGTTTCCATTAAGTAAATGGATACCTCTCAGCTACATCTTGTCCAACCATTTACGACTCGACAATTTTCTGGTCCCTTCAATTCGTTTTTTGCTCTATCCCCTGTCCATCTAGCAGATAGTTCGAGTTAAGGTCACCACAAATCACTAATCTTATATATTGGTATGGTCCCAATACATTTGATCAATCCAGTCTGTCACTACGTCTATAAAGATGCCTCCCTCCTGCACGTCCGGATTCCAATATAGAATAAATAAAAGCAGGCAATCATCTTCTTTCCGTGTCTTTTCCTTCATGCAGATTTGTATGTATGTATTTGGATTGACATTCCGAACAATAGTTAGATTACATCCGTTACTTAACAGTGCTAATAGGCCTGAGGATGCTGTACCGGATTTACCTCCTTTAGCTGGATTTATATACACTGTATGTCCTTCAAGGATAGGTGTTTCTTTTAGCCAAGATTTCTGGTTGCATACTATGTCTAGTTTTGATATCACCGGTGCCAAATCATTAAACAGATGCGAGTAACCTTGGGTATTCCAGTGCCCAATTTCCAAAGTTCTCAACATTCCGAGCTTCTGGCTCTAATCGGAAGATTTAACAGCTAGGGCTCTCGTTGGACCAGTCTCCTTCTCCCTTCCTCACACAGTGATTTTGATCTGATTTAGAGCAAGTTTTCCTTTGTGTGACATCGGTGGGAGAAGATGTTCTATTTTGCAATTTTTTTCAGGTAACTGGTGACTTTCCACTGAAAAGGTTGTCCTTTGTTCATTTGGATTTGGATTTGTTGAAGCGGTATTCTCTAGCATACACTTCCTTTCGTTTTCGCTTCTATTCAATTCAAAACCCAGAGCTTGCAGTTCATCATTTGAGTCAAGTAATAGTGCAGTCAGGTCCACAGAGCTCATGAATACATTTACTTTGTCATTTACTCTTTTTTTTGGAAAGTCGACGATCTTAATATCCTATGAGTTGACCATTCTTAATTTTGGTATATAATGAAGGAGGGGCATTATATTCAATCTATTTAGGATCAGACCATCAGGAGCTCTCAAAATTCTTTCCAATTTGAGTATTTGTCTCTGGGCCCATTTATGATCCCCTCTATTAACACTCTGAGTCAGTTCTCTTTGGGTCCCTTTGGTTGTCACTTGATCGGACCCATTCCATCTTGTTTGGTAGTGTCAAAAGGCGGTCATAATTTGATATGGCAAGTAGTTAATTCATTATGGTTATCTGTTTTGTGGGAACTTGATCTGAATCTTTACTCAATCCTATTTCTGACAAGGTAAGGAAGATAGAGGCGCTATTTTGCTCTGTTAGTGTCAAAGGGTTAGATTCCTCAGTCTCTTGGGGGGATATCATCTCGAGTAACTTTGAGTATTCCTCCTGAATTGATGTTTCTTCGTTTTCATAGACTGATAGGTTCATCAAGTCCATCACAGTAGTTTCTATATAAACTTGTTGGATATTCATTATTTGGACTTTGGATCGGTTTTCAGCCTGCATGGTTTGGCACGTCAGCCCCGACTTGCCCAACTTTTCACCTTCTTGCTCATCTCTGGATGATTTTTCTCTAGTTTGGGCCTTCACATTTCTCAGAAAACCTTGTGAACCACATGGTTTCCCCTTTGTTGATTTTTTCATATTTTTAAATTTCTTTAGTTGTTTCCCTGGGATACTGGTACTGGCCCCTTTTCCATCACATCTGACTTGGTCAAAGATGGAAAAAGGATTTCGACTGCTGATTTTCAGATCACACAACGCACCCGACTTCTCATTTTCAGGATTTTCTGTGATGTCGGCATGATCACAGTTTTTGTGAACTTGAACCCGAATTACTTCAACTGTGGATGTCAGGGAAGACTTTGGGGGGAGGCTTTCAGACATATGTTTATCCTGGTCCGCTTCTTGGGCAGCGGGCTCGAGGCTGGCGGTTTCCCGCCTCTGCACCCTTTCCCTTACTGTGTCTGCTGGTTCAGTTGCAATAATGCGTACCTCGTGGTCCTTCTCTGCCTCCCCCATTCGTTTTTTCATTGATTCTTCTTGTGAAGACTGTTGTGATTTGGACGAAGAGGCAATTTCTCTCACTCCCTCCAAGAAGATAAGTTGGTCCGTTTTAGCATCTTGCAGTAAGTCAATCAAAGATTTTAAGATGACACCCTCCATCTCTTTTTCTCTCCCTTTCTTTTCTTGAATGGCTTCTATGCAACATTCCATGTTGATCATCTTAGAGTTCATCAATGCGATTAATGTAGTTTGATCCTTGTAATTTTCACTCAGATTTTCATATAAATTTAGATAAGGCACTAACATTTTTTAAAAAAAGTATCTTTATAGTTTTTTTCCAACTTGATACAGTTCCAAACAGTGCCATAAATAATCATATATATCAACCTTAAATAAATTGTTCACCAGTTAACTTCCCGACCCCACCCACAACTGCCTGTGAATGTTGCAACATGCATGTCCCAAGTTACGATTCACTTTCCTCAGCTCCGTCCAGTGTGGTCTGAGCAGCGTTTTCACCCTTTTGTTGATTGAAAAATGTTACCGTTAAAGCGATCCACTGCTGAATATCCATTCCAAGTTCTAGTTTTTGTTTCCCAAGTGCCTTCTCCCACACCGCCGTTTCTGCTGTTGCCCATTTCCTCAGTTCTTCCCACCATCTGTCGACACACGTGCCATTAGTGGCTTTCCACTGCATGGCTATGCTGCGTTTAGCCAGCCCATATATTAGGTCTTTAATCTTAGCTGTGGATTTTTGTATAGTGCTTCTCTTAAAGAGACCCAACATACATGCTTCCGGGATTGAATATCAAGGTTGATGCCTCCTAGAGCCACTTTGTTTGCAAAGCCCCTCCAGAATTCCTTTATACTATGACATTCCCAGAACATGTGTGTCATCCCCATGTTTTCCTCCTTACATTTGAGACATACTTGAGTGCCCGCACCCATGAACTTTGCTATAGCAGCTGGCGTCATATATGCCCTTTGTGTAATGTAGAGTTAGAGCAGCTGCAACCTGGCATTTCTCAAGACTTTCTTATGGTATTGGACTATGTGTTGCCACTTTTTGTCCCGTTGAGTCCTGCAATTCCTGAAATTCCATCAAACTATTTTAGTTCCTCAGATCTCCTATTGTAGCTACACGCAAGACTCCCAATTTCCCCTTACCCTTGCTCTAAATCCCTGTTTGTCTGACATTACCGCTGCCAGGGGGGTCTGTGGTGATATTGGGTCTCTAATTCCCATGGTTCTGCAAGTCCTCTGCCACATCTGTATTCCCAACTGTACTAAATTAGGATGTGTGTGCGACTCCCGCTGGGGAGTCCATATCAGGTCTCTAAGATATAATCTTTTTATTGCTGGCTGTAGGAGAACTGTCTCCAGTGTAGGGTCATTCGCCATCCATTGCACTACATACTGCAACTGGCACGACAGGAAGTACAGCTCAAAATTGACAGTTTTCCACCCTCCTTGCGCATAGGGCCTTTGCAATACCTTGAGTGCAATTTTTTGCCTCCCCCTGCCACAGAAAGCCCCTGCATACTTTGTCAAGTTCTAAGAAGAATTTCTTGGGAATATTATATGGGATGTTCCCGAAACAATGCACAAGCCTCCGTAGTGCTACCATTTTTAACAATGCCGCTGTACCTGCCATTGACAGCGTTAACCTGCACCAAAATTGCATTGATTTCACCAATCCCTCTTTAACCTGTATTGTATTGAACTCATGTTCTATCTTTGGGTTGTGATATATGTTCAACCCTAGGTATCTGAAGGAGTTCTTTTTCCATGGTAGAGGAAGAGCTGGCAGCTCTTCTTCCCTAACCGTCGCCAGTTTTGCTAGCGGGAAGAGACATGATTTGCTTTTGTTTATCCGGATCCTGGTCAGGGTGCCAAATTTGTCCAGCACCTCCAACATATATGGTAGGTTCACCTTGGGGTTGCTCAGGAACAACAGCATGTCATCTCCATACATTCATACTATATGCCTGACTCCATCGATTTCTATTCCGGCATCGCTGTACTCCTGCCGTAGGAATTCATCCATGGGCTCCACTGCGAGAATGTATAGCATTGGAGACAGGGGGAAACCCTGTCTCGTCCCCTTATGCAGCTGCCACTTGTCTGAGAATGTGGAACCTGTCCTGACCCTGGCTGTCGGTTGGGTGTGTACTAGCTTCACCCACTTCATATAGTGCGGGCCTATTCCCATCCTGACCGTAGTGGCGTACAACCAGTCCCAATGGATCGAATGGAACGCCTTGGTCGCATTTAATGAAGCCACTGCATAGTGCTCGACTCTGTCTCTAGTGTAGTTAATGACGTGATGTAACCTACGCAGGTTCCCTGAAATATTCCTACCCGGAACATATCCCGTCTGATCCTGATTTACTAACTTTGATATTACTTTCCTCAGTCTGTCCGCTAGAATTGCTGTAAGTATTTTGCAGTCCTGGTTCAGTAGAGAAAGAGGTCTATAGGAGCTGCAGCCTGTGTCTGTTTTATTTGGTTTGAGGAGCGGAGTTATCATGGCCTCCCTCATGATATCTGGTAGGATACCTAATTCGTATGCTTTGTTATATACTCTGGCTAGTAGTGGTGCCAACGTGTCGGCGTATGCCTTGTAAAACTTGCCCGGCATGTCGTCTGTTCCTGGGGTTTTTACAGAGGGCATTGTTCTTATTGTGACTAGGACTTCCTCACGGGTTATAGGCTCTTCCAGCATATTCATTTGCTGTTCGTCCCGGGGTGGCAGGGCAATGAGATCCAGGGTGTCCTGCAGCTCGCCCTCATTCTTTATATGTGGGTCTGTGTATAAATTCCTATAGTATTCTGAGAATACTTTGATAATGCCCCCTTGCGTATTTACTTCTTTATCTTCTGCGGTTTGGATGGTGTTTAATTGGGATCTACTGTTCCTATTTTTGTACAGCCACTCAAGCATTCTTCCTGGTTTATTCCTTTGTGCGTGGCTTCTTTCCAGATATTTGACATAATTAAACTTGCCCAGTCTATCCCATTTTGTTAGACATGCCTGCCTCAACCTGATTTCCTCCTCCAAATGATCCTCCCCTGCTCCTACCTGCATTTCGATTTCCAATAAGTTTTGTCTCCTTCAGGTTGTTGGTGATGGTTTTCTGGACCCCTCCTGCTGTGGCTATCATCTCTCCTCTAATTACGACCTTGTATGTTTCCCAAATTGTGCCCACTTGTTTAACACTTCCCTCATTTACTTCCAGGAATTCTACAGTGCTTTACTCCTAAGTTTCCAGGTGGGTATGGGCGGTCTCGGGGCAAATAGCCTCAATTTTGTTAATAGTGGGGTGTGATCTGACAGGACTCTGGCTAAGTATTCAGCTTCCGTAAATTCCATTGCGTGTTCCTCCACTATAACCAGATAATCAAGTCTCATGTGAACTTTGTTTGGGGCTGAATAATGGGAATAGTGTCTGGCATCCATATGTAGGGTCCTCCAGATGTCTTTTAGTTGGAAATTATTCAGAAGGGTGCCCAGCACTTTAGCAGGTGGGGCTGGTCTTTTATTACTTATGTCGGACCGATCTAGTGTGGGATTTAGAGGGCAATTGAAATCTCCACCCATTATCATGACTCCATTTCTGTAGGGTCCGAGTCTCACATAAAAAATACAGTGGCGTCATGACTAGGTGCGTTGGTGTTCACTATGCATCCCTCCCTGTTCTCTATCACACCATGTATTATAGCCATCCTCCGTTCATCATCAATCCTGGTATTCAAAACTTTTAGTGGAATAGATGGTGCTACCCAGATAAGGACCACCCTAGCGTACGTTGAATATGTGGAACCCACCAGTGCCCCGCCCCATGCAGTGGCCAACTTCCCTTGTTTATGTGCATTTAAGTGTGTCTCTTGTAATAGCGCAATCCCCACTTTATTCCTCCTTCCTTAGGTATGTGATCACCCTCTGTTGTTTGACATAATTATTCAGGCCCCGGATGTTTCAGGTCATCATTTTGACTCCTTCAGCCATTATACAGTAATTCCTTGTACTTGCATTGTACTTTGGCAGGGATTGAGTGTAATTTACATGCTATTATACAAGGCTTTCCTCCCTCCCCACTATATAATCCCCCCAACTAACACGCACGACTTCCCCGCTTTCGCTCCATGAAACCTGGTCAATGGACTAGGCTTCTGGTGCCTGGCGGGTGGGCACTATCCGGTACCCTTAAGAAAACCAACCAGTTTGGGGTAGTCGAACGGTCTGCGTGTTGAGTTCTCTCTACTAGGCTTCTGTGTCTGTACCTGTGTGCTCCTGCATCTTATTAATTCCAACCAGCAGCATCTGTGCGCATTAGTGATAACAAACTTCAGGCTAACTTTGTATCCGGCCGTCTTGCTGTGTGATATCCATAACTGCTCAAGTTTTGCCCTGTGGACCTCCTTGGCATCTCCGACTCCTGTCTATAGTCGTAGTCATTGCTCTCCAGCTTCTGGGATCTGTACGCTATCCATCCAGTCCTGCGCTTCAGATGGGGTCTTGAAGACGAGGTCCTTGCCATTATGTAAGATCTTCAATTCAGCTGGGTATATTAGCATATATTTTAGACCTGTTTTTTTAAGTCTGACTTTAGTTGAAATAAATTGGGCCCTCCTCTTTTGCACCTGAAAGGTATAGTCTGGGAATATTGATATCTTTGCTGAGGCTCTTTGATTGGTCCCTCCAGTCCTGGAAAAGTCGAGGATCTTTTCCCGGTCCTTATAATTCAGCACCTTGGCAATGATAGGTCTTGGCGGTGCTCCCGGCGGTGGTCTCTTCATCAGGGAACGGTGCGCACACTCAATAGTGAACCCCTGTGTTAGGTCCCCAGCAACTATTTCCTGCAATATTACATTTTCAATGTAGGTGGTTGGGTCTGACCCGTCCATCCCCTCAGGCAGGCCCACTATCCTTATGTTGTTCCGACGTGCAAGTCCCTCCGTGTCTTCCACTCTGTCCTCTAGCAATTTCACTTTCTGCAGCAGGAAATCCACATTTTTGGAAGTTTGCATTCTTGCAGTAGCATTTACTTGGACCTGTTATTGTAATTTGCCTGTGCGTTCCGTCAAGGCTCTAACATCTTGTCTCTAGAGGCCTACATCTATTCCTTCTGCGTCGATCTTAGCTTCCAGGCTTGCCTGCAGTGGTTCAATTACATTTAATATCTGCTGATTCCCTCCATCGTGCAACGTGGATCTCCCTTCTTTGTTGTCACTGCCTGTTCCGCCCAATCCTGCTTGTCCTTTGGCAAATGTTTCCACCAAGGTCTGCTTATTCTTTGCTTTGTAAATTTTTGTCGCCATATTCTCGCAGTTCGCCGTGTCTGGACTTTCTAGGTTGTCTGCTACCAGCAGCCCCTCCTTTCCCTCCTCCAAGCCTTCCACCGTAGGTCTTGTGCTTAGCTTAAGGAGCTGGTAGACACCTGACCTTATTCCGCCTTGGAACCTCCTTTAGTGCCGGCCTCACCAAGGGTCCTCCAATGCAACTCCTTTGCCACCCATGCTATCGTTGGGGCCTCCAGGCGTGTTGCGCAATGCTATCAGTCCCACAATTGTACGACGAGAACACCCCCTCCTCCTTGTCAGGAAGTTGTTGTTGTGGCCAGGCCCTGTGGTCCTAGTTCCTCCTCTTCTCCCTCTTAGCAATTAATGCAGCGTTAATTGTGCGCCCTTCACAGCGTGCACCCTATTTCCTCTGAGTTCCTTTGATGTGGCTGTTTCTTCCCCAAGGGCCTCTGTGTATTTACTCCGGTGAGCTTCTCCACCACTTGTTTGCTTTATTTCCCCCTACCACGATGATTTTGGTTTCTTGGGTCCAGTGCAGCATGTAACTAGCAGACTTTCCTTTTAACTGTCCTTACTTGCCATCTCAATAAGGAGCGTATTTGTTAGGGAGCTCGTCGGCTCAGTCCCAGTGCCTACACCCTCCCCCTGGGGATCTTTGGTGGGGGATGTGTATTTGCCAGGCTAGTAGTCTGGCTGTATCCCTGTGCAACATAGGCGCTTCCCAAGTTGCGCATGGTATGGGCCTGGGTGCTATGCTTGGTAGACAAGTGGGATCACTTATGCCGTGCTGGGGGGTTCTCTCCACCTCATTCGCTACTTGCTGCACTGTCGGGGGATTGCTCTTCCTCCTCGGCTCACAGCTTGGAATATTCGTTCTGTTCCAGGTTTTGCTGCAATTGCCCGCAGTCCAAGCTGTTTTCCACTGCAAACCTTCCACAGTCTTTGTCAGCTGGGGGCTGCACTGTACCCCCTGGCTAATTTGGCTGTCCATTTTGGGTGGTCTGGCTTCCACTGCAAGTCTCCTGCCACGGCTTGCTAGAGTTCAGAAGTGAAACTGCCAGCATAGCACCCCGTAGGTCTGCGACCTTGCTTGTCGCCTCGGCTTCTTCCGGTCCTCTGGCGCCTATCGTCTGTGATTTGGCAGAGAGTCCTGGGGCTCCCAGACTGGGCGCTCCTCTCGCCATAGTATTCCTTCACTGCGCGGGCTATGTAGGGCTTGCCATCTTTTCAGCAGCCCACTTCACTGCTCCTGAGCTCCGACCAGGCAGCACGCCGCCATTTTTAGCTTAACCTGTGCCGTGAGCTGAATCCTCAGTGTATTTCACCCGTAATCTTTGCCCGGGTTCTCAAATCTCTCATAGCCCTTGCGGATGTTCTTTTTAATGGTAATTAGAATTTTCAGTTCATTATTTGCTGGTTGAAGGCTTCTCTTTAAACGAATCCGCAGGAGCTCTTAGTGCGCATGTCTGCCTCACATGACCGCTAGCCACACCCCAAATAAGACGCCAAACTTATGGTGACTGCTGAGAGAATCGAGGCTTGTAAATTGGTTGGCCAAATTGGTTGGGATTCTGGATCCTCTTTCACTAGCTTCGTATTTTTAGATTTCAAGGGCTTGGTCTGTTTGTTTGTCATCTGGACTTCCTGCTCCCAGTCAAAGGATTCCATGGACTCAGATTCTGAAGATTCAACTTCATAGAGTGAGTTTGTTTGTCATCTGTCCTCCTGCTCTTGAGTTTGCCTGGGCAGACAGATTTATCGAGGTCCAGTCTTTCTTGTATGAGGTTGGACTGTGAGTCTAAATTCTGGCAACCCCCCAATCATGATGTTTTTGGGAGTGACTCTTCAAGTTATTCTCGGGGGGGGGGGGGGTCTCCAATAAGACTTTTCCCCATACTAGGGATAACATCCCGACATACTCTTAATGCCAATTGTGCAATTTCTTTTGTGAGGCGGGTGCCGGGACAACAGAGTCTTCAGTCTCCTTGGATAAGTGTCTCATCTCAAGACTGGGTCTCACTTCAACAAATGGGGCCCCCGCATCATCATTTAAAGCCTCAGGATCCAGCGAGAAAGAATCATTGCTCGTAAATGGTCCTGGGAGAGGGCCCTCTCCTACACTTTGCTTATGAGACCGAACATCAGGGTCCTGGTTCTGATCCTGTGGGCAGTTCAGTGCCTGTAAATCCGGGTATATGCAGATTCCAAGTGCAGGCGGCAAGTTTTTTTCTGTTCTACTCTTTGGAGAGAGAGCATTTGTTCTAAAATCTGCTTTACAGTTTGGTAAATTCACTAACTGCATGGTCGGCACTTCCTCTACGACCAGCGACTTAAATTATGTTACAAGATTATTATTAGTTTTACCTTCTGTATCCAGTTTGGCGGTCACAACTTGGAACAGCTCCGGAAGACCATTTTTCAAGTTTCGTGTCTTCGAATCGGGCAGATAGGGAGCCTGTACCATTTTGACTGGATTTAGGACTGTTGCGCTGCTCAAAAGATCTTCATCCGAGGTCTCAAGATTTACCCGGGTTCTTGTCACCCCCTGACTCGACAGGACAGGTCTAGAAAGGTCTAGCGTCCCTAAGATTTTCTTTCCATTGGGGACAATGTGCAGGGGATGTGCACCTTGCCCCTTTTTTCGTTTTAAAATGCCACTTAAGTGTCCCTATTTCAGAGATCGAATGGTTTCTCTTTTTGGAATGTGGAGCCACTAATGGTTCCTTAATCATTGGAGTGATTGAAGGGAGCATACTGGAAGGAGCATCCTTGCTTAACACTTCCTTGTAAAGCGATCCTGTGTTCACTAGCATTACGACCTGTGGTGCTTGGTGACAATTGTTTTCGGGATGCCCGACGGCTTTGGAGAAAGCACTCCGTCATCCTCTAATCTGTTAAAGAGAGCCACAATGATCAATATTTCATTCCGCAAGGAGGGAGAGGGTGATTAAGAGGCCTCGGCGAGGTCGCCTAAAAAGATGGTTCCATTTAAATCTGTGCCACTAGGATCAAGCACAGGTAGGTGGAAGTGGGGGGGGATATGACAGGGGGAGCTCCTGGGGGACTGCAGGGGCGGAAACGGGCTCAGAAAGGAGAGGTTTATTTTTTAAACATACCTTCTGCCGGGTATGCAGTACACCTTTCAGGTCCTGCTCTGGCTCCATGCGATCATCGCTCAACTCCCCTCTCTCCCCTCGGTCTGCGAACACTTTGCAAACATTCCGCAGTCAATTTTGCAGGCAGTACACAATGAAGACAGACTTCTCAGAACTCCGTTGCCACAAAACAAAGCAGGGAATCCCAGCAGACTCTAAACACTCTGCAATCATTCTGCGATGCTCCACGTCCGGAGTGTAGTTTGTATAGAATTTTGCAGTCAATTTTGCAGGCAGTAGACAATGAAGACAGACTTCTCAGGACTCTGTTGCCACAAAAGAAAGCAGAGAATCCCAGCACACTCCAAACACTCTGTAAACTCTCCACAACGCTCCGCGTCCGGAGTGGAGTTTTTGTAGAATTTTGCAGTCAATTTTGCAGGCAGTATACAATGAAGACAGACTTCTCAGAACTCCGTCGCCACAAAACAAAGCAGAGAATTCTGGCAGGCTCCAAACACTCTGAAAACACTGCACAATTTGTTTTCAAAAGGAATGCAAGGTGTTGGGATTTTCGTTTTCGGGACACTAGCACATTCAATTAAACAGTAGGGTTACCCAATTACATTACAGACTATAGTCATTTACATGGCAATGAGATAATTCTTTGTCAATTTTGAATTCTTACAAAAACATCATCCCATGATAAATGATCCTATGGGAATAATTAAATTATATTTTTAGTTAATTGTGCTAAGGGTATACACACTTTCACCCCCTCCCATTAATGGAGAGCACCCACCAATGCAATGCAAAGGTAAGGGGTACACAGACAGATTCCAACACAATTCAATGTAACTGGATAGGTTGTTCTTCTATAGAGAATTGATTGAGTTAACTTTTTAATTCAATATGGATAGGGTCTACCCAGTTTTCCCCCCGCGCAACTTCACCCACTAAGGGACAGGTATTAAGGCAGGTAGTTCCGACACAATTGATAGCTTTGGGATATATCTACTTATATGGGAGATCTCTGTTTTTAGTTCAGGAGGCCCGCCAGATCCTAGCACCCTCTTTCAGGTAGGCAGCTCACACCTCAAGCGTCCAAGCCTCTATCCACCAGCCAGATCTCTCCAGCCACATGCCTCTCTCAGATAAGGCTCCCAGGTTTCCAAGCAAAGTGGATGGGTCTCCTTTTTTCCCTCCTTCTAGGTAGGCCTTGGTTTAGTTTTGTTGCCCTGGCAAGGTGGTGCCCCGATGGATTAGGCAGCTCGCATGGTCATCTCCCTAGTTGTTTTCTTGCAAGTCCCTTCGTAGATTGGAAATTGCCAAGATATAGTGATGATGACACCTACATGTTATCATAATTCCCACAATATGGATTTGCTAGCTTTCTCCCGTCACCTCCCACCAAGATGCCTACTGGCTGCTGATAGGACCAGAAGTTGGGAGGCATGGGTTATGGAAGCTGAGGGAGGAGGAACAATACATCATTTCAAAATGACAGGTAGTTTTACACTTTTGGGTTCTGAAAATCTGCCAACGGGGCAACTACCTTAATTTTTCGGATAACTACATAAACCTATATATTTTTTAATTCTATATTTGATGGTGAGTCGGAAAATGCAAATGTTATTTCAGCACGCCCTTCCTAGGAGGAGGTACAGTTTTTATCGATTTACTCCTGCACCGAAATAGTCCCAATTCTGACTCTTCATGATTCAAACCTTACTTCCATAACATATCACACCAAATTTCTAGTTCATCAGACTTATGAAAATGCCAGAATCATAATTTTTCTCATAACTTAAGTTGTATCCATCACCCAAAATTCTTTTTTACATGGTCCCGGCGGGCTTCTGATCCCCTTTAATGTGAACCAGGGATGAGCTCAGTGGAACACACGATGCACGTTTTATTCAAGAAAATGTATTACATTTTAGTCAATGGCAAAGCACCACAAGTGTCCCTGAGTTTCACACCAGCCCCCGCCATTTCATAGGTTTTATTTCTATTCGGTGACCTGATTAGGACATCTGGCTGGCCCATGTGATCATGCCCCCCCTCCTGGGCTTCAAATGTTTTTGTTTGAAGCTAATGCACAGTTAATGGGGAGACCTGACCTTAAGGTCACTTCTGCTGGCTGACTTATCTGCCACCTCCACCATTCCGATCTACTCAGCTGTATTTTTTAGCATTTAAACTGAAAACCAGACCTTCTTCTCCTAGAGGTTCTCAGCCAAAGGTCTTGTGGTCAAAGTTTCAGAGGCCCAGAAATTCCAGTTCAATTGGGAAAAACAAGCTACATGCATAATTCTAAAAGAATGGCATTTTGCATTGACACATTTAACATTTTGTATTACACCTAAGCCTGCAGTTCATAAATATAATCTTTCTTTTTTACTATATTAGCACATAGGTAGATTCATTCTTAATCTTATGCACACAGATTGATTCAGATGACTCAGAGAGAAGAGCAAGGGAGAGTGGGTTTTCATTTTTCCTTTCTCTTTATTCATGTATTCATTTCCTCGTTGGAGCATGTCCTCTCTTTTCCTCATCCTGAGGGAGTGGTGCTCTGGTCTGCGCTGCACTCTTTTCTGATTTTTGGGGTGTTGGTCCTGTAACCCCTCCCTTTTCGAAACCTCCTACACCCAGGCTGTGAAGGTAAGGAGTTATTGAGTCTGTAGAGAATAAAGGAGAGGTTACATATATTACACAGTACTTCTTTCCCCGGTATTATAGACAGTCAATTCGAGAAAAAAAAACAACACCACATAACACATTTACATTTATTTCACTTACATGAACATTTCTACACACATAATTTTTCTCCTCCTGTCTTTTAATACATTCTTTATAAGTATAAATTACATTACTCCATATATATATATCTCATCTTCTCTGTCCGGGTTTCCATTCTTTCTTTTCAATCTTCTGATGGTTCTTGGGCTTTACCCTCACTGGGCTGTTCAATCATTCGTAGCGCCTGTCTGGGTGACAGCTCTTCAACTGATTGCCATAGACACATTTTTCTTCTGTATGTTCTCCTTTAGGGATGCAGATCTTATCGGTGGCAGGTGAGATTATATCAACAATTTCAAAGTCACCACACCAAGAGAGGAGGAACTTCCACTCCTTCGTCCGGTTCCTTTGGAAATCGTACAGGTAGACCCTGTCCCCTACTTTGTACTCCTTCTTGGCAGTCTTTAATTCGTAGTAGGTTTTCATCCCTTCTGCTGACTTTTCTAAATTGCACTGAGCATAAGCAAAAGCGGGCTGAAGGTGTTGCCTTAAATTTTCAATGTACTCATGGGTAGTGGACGCTTTGATCCGGATCTGCTCTTGAGTTCTGTTAAGCAGATGCTGAGGTAGCACCATTTTTTGTTCAGTCATGAGTTCAAGTGGAGACATTTTTGTTCCAGAAGATGGTGTAGACCTTATGACCATCAGGACAAGTGATAATATGGTGTCCCAACTAGTTCCAGAGTCCGCCAGGAACTTCTTCAAGATGCCCACAATAGCTTTATTGTACCTCTTAACTCCCCCACTCGAGGCTAGGCAGTAGGCAATGTGGAGTTTTCTTTTGACCCCTGGAGTCTCTCACATCTTGGTCATTACCTCGCTAGTAAAATGACTTCCTCGGTCCGACTCAATCCTTTGCGGGAGGCCGAAATGACAGAAGATATGGCTGATCATTAGTGCGGTAGCCATCTCCACCTTACAATTTGGGGTCGGAACACATTCAACTCACTTGCTAAGCAGGCATTTTACAGTCAGCATATACATGATTCCTCTGGAGGACCAAATCACTGGCCCAATGAAACCAACTTGCAAATCCGACCAAGGCAGTGTCATTCCCCTTTTCTGTAGGGGATTTCTGTGTGTGAGGAAACGTGGCCGACACTGCACACACACAAGACACCCTTTCATGTAGATGTCGAGGTCCTGACCCATATGGGGGCAGTATGCAACCTCACATAAGATTTTGAATGTTGCATGAACCCTCTATGACTCGCAGGGGCCGCAACATGGGTGTGACTTAACATCATGCTTCGGAATGAGATAGGTACCACCCACTGGTTACATCCAGATAGTGATCTCCATACCAACAAACTCTTGGATTCTGAACATTTTTGAAAACTTCATCAACACCTGGAGATCCTATTTCCCCATATAATCAGATTCTGTCAGAGGAAACTTCACAGGGTCTTCGCTATGTTGATAACATTGCCCAATAATCAGGTCCTCTTTTTGTGCAGTAATCAAATCTGCATCTGGGGTTTCTTTACTCGACTAGGCAGTTGAAAATTCATTGTTGACATGGGCTTGGGACCTGGTGACAGCAGTGACTTGGATTTCCCACAACAGGGATCCAGTTTCTATGAGGTCCCCGTGAATGGGTCCGGTTTTTGCCAACTAGTCTGCCAAGTCATTTCCAGTCTTGCTGGTCCCTCTATTTTGAAATGACCTCTGATCTTTCTCCAATAGATGGTCATCTCATTAGAGGTTACTAGATCATCCATTGATTGGATTAATTTCCCATGCTTGAGTGGTTTTTTATTCGCATACAACATGCCTCAATTTTTCCAATTAATCAGGTGTTCCACAAACCCATTCCTGACATAATCTGAGTCCGTAATTGAGACTAGTTCTTGGAGTTGGTGGTGTGCTGCAGTGAGGATGGCTTGATGTACTGCCATCAACTCTGCCACCTGACTACTTCAGGGACCTTCTTTGTTACCAGCAAAGGGTTCCTGGGCATCATTCAACCAGGCATTCCCAATGTCAACCACTACTTCTTTTTCTCTGTGATTGTCAACATTGTAGGATCACCTATCTACATAAGCTGTGTTTATACTTTGACGCGTGTCTTCCTCATAGACTTTGTGTGGGAAAGTAAGGTACGCCTCCATATTGTCATTGGTCCTTAGACTTTCGTCCTCAAGACAGTTTTCTTGAGCACAGTCATGCAAATCAGCCAATCCTTGTGCTAGAGGACTCTTCTTGTTTTGGCCATATCTGACCTCCACAGGAAAGTCTTGCATGGAGAGAATCCAGTAAGTAATTCTAGAATTAATTATGTTCCCTGTTCGATTCAGTCACTTTGGAGATAGTGCAAGGGTTGGTGAGGAGTCTCGACAATGATGCTCCCCCTGGATGAATGGGCGGTAATTCTTCAATGACCACACCGTTGCCAGGAGTACCTTTTCTCAATAATTGAGTTTTTCCTCCCCAGAGGACAAAGTCTTGCTCGCGTACGAGAGTACTTTGTTGACCATGTCGTGCTTTTGGTATAATACCGCTGTTAAGCAAGTATCTGAGAACCCTGTCTCCAAGAAGAACTCCTTGTTTTTATGGGGAGAGCCAAACAAGGGGCTTGGGAAAGGCTTCTCTTTAGTTGTTTTACTGCCGAAGATTGTTCCGGACCCCACTCCCACTTGACCTCGGCCTTTAACCACTTAACTGCCAACACAGATGGGCCAAATGAAGATTGCCATGCACCTAGGACTAGCAATCTTGTCCTTAGCACTTAAGGGGTTAATAAATGGACAAAGGGTTGGGTGACCTCTGCGTAGTCTTCAATGAATTTTCTACTATAATTAGTGAGTCCAAGAAGGCTTCTTAGTGCTCGCAGAGTAGTAGGGTCTTTCAACTTCAATAATGATTCCACCTTTTTCGCCTGGGGGCTGATACCCTCAGGTGTGATTTTGTGCCCCAAGAAGTTCACATGGGTCTTACACCACTGTGCCTTCTGAAAGGACAGTTTATTTGTATTTATTTATTTACTTGCATTTGTTTTGTTAAACATCTTTACAAAATAGGACATGAATAATCTCGACATACATACAATAAATTATTTAGCAATAACAGATTCACACCAATTACAATATTAAATTCATATATTAGTGACATCGTAGACTAGTCAAACACAAATTAAACAGCTTAAAACATACTTATATAGCTTCAAGATTTCGCAAAAAAATTACTTTTTAAAAAATGATTCTTTTTGGGTTGATACGTCTCATGATTTGACAAATGATACAACTGCTACCCCTTCAGCTGTGAAGGTTGGGTACAGCATTTGTTTCCACAATTCTATTGGGTCACAGTTAGGACCTACACTGATTCCTTTTTTAAAATAGATCATCCTTTCAAAATGTAATGCGGGGCAGTCCTTGAACAAATGTTTAGCATTTTCTATAACCTCCTTATCATTGCAATGTCTGCAGGCAGTTTCAGCGACGTCAATGAAGCCCCTCCTTAATAGGATCACCTTCGTGTGGAGTAAATTCCATCGAAGGTATAGAATCATGGAGCAGTGGTGTTTATTAGGAAAGATCATAAGGTAAGGCGCTACCAGGCCTCTAGGCTTATATTTGTGCAAAAGGTGAGATAGTGAAGTGAAGACATGTAGGGTGTCAATCGTCTTTATCCAATCAAGTTCATATAGTGCGGTTTTCACCTTATCAGGAATTGCTTTCAGGGAGTCGATATCCATTCAGAGCTCAGATAGAATTAGGTCACATTGAGATTTCAAATTGCCCAAGAATCCCTCCAAAGGTTCCTCAAACTGTCGCTCACAGGTTTCTCTGGCTGTGAGATATAAGGTGTCATGGTCAGCAGCGAGTATTTTATGATATAAGAGAAGGGTCTGCCATTGAAATCGAACTTTAAGTGAGGCCAGACCTAATTCATATCTCATCGCAGTTACTGGGACCACATTGGGCACCCGCAAAATCCCTCTCCAGATTTTTCCCTCAATGGAGTCAAGCCAAGATTGCGCTTATTTTGGCCAGACCTCCAATCCATAGATGAGTTTCAGAATAACCCTCCCCTCATAGAATTGGAGAGTTACCTTGATGGAATAACTTCCATATTTTATATCAATCATCCTCAATTGATTAGATACATTTTTCACCTTCCAAGCTACTGACGTTTGTAAGCCTGGGAAGTTGGGACATGCGGAAAAATAGAAACCTAAGTATATCAAAGTATTAACGGTTTCCAGTTCCTTTGAACGTAACCACCATTTACCTGAGAGATGTTTGCGACCTCTCGAAAGGACCAGCATTTTAGTCTTATCTGGGTTTATTTCCAGTGCATTGTCTTTTGCATAGTTAGAGAATGCTATCGGCAGTCTTCGCATCCCAATCTTGGCGCAGTCGAATAGGAAGAAATCATCTGCATAGGCCATCTACAATGTTTTTATTGAGGCCAACTTTGGAGGAATTAACACAGCCGTGTCTAATGTCTCACCTATGTCTGAGACATATAGATTAAACAGATGAGTTCCAGTACACAACCCTGTCTGAGACCTTGGTCTGTTGCGACTCTGTCTGACAGATCTCCAGCTTGGTTTAGGCTAATGCAGATTCCTGTGTCGGAATATAAACAGATGATCAAACGTGAAAGTCCTTCCAGGACCCCCCACTTAGATAGTTTAAACAACATTCTTCTACTGTCCACCCTGTCAAAGGCTGTAGATAGATCTATAGATGTGATGTATGTTTTTGTTTTTGGGGTGGACCATGCTGATTCCTGTAGTTCCCGTGAAACCACTCCACTTATGTTAGTGGAGTGGCCTCATCGAAAACCAGTTTGAAATCGGTCTAATTGACTCGTACATTTCACCCATATTTAAACCACATGAGACAGGCTCCATGACTCAGGAATCTCTCCCGTTTCTATGATGCTGCCAAATAAGAAAGACAGAATCATTGACCAAATATTTAAATAATTTTTCAAAAGATTTATTAGAGGCCTTTTGGGCCAGGGGCCCCTGATGGGTTGGCCTTCTTAATTAAGAGAAAGATTTTTTCCACAGTTGGTTTTGTGATGGGCAAACCGGGCACCCAGCCGCTGTTCAGGACGTAATTGTCTATTGTAAAAGGATTATTGTTAGTGTACACGTTTTTGAAATGCGATACCCACAACGATTCAGACACAGCATTTGCCTGGGAGCAAGTTTGTGATGTTGCCACTGCATCTACTGTTTCCCAAAAAAGGTGAGCATCTTCCCTAGCTAGAATTCCCATTTCTGTGTCTGTATTTCTGTGTCTCGCTGTAATAGCAAAGCCTTGCTTGTTTTACAGAATTTCTATATTGTTGTTTTAGTGTTTTTAATTTTACTATCTTTATACCATTTTCACATGGAGAATTCTTAACCCACCTGGACTCTCGTCAGAACGCTTGTTTCTTTCAAACTAAACGGTCATTGTAGGAGTGAGGGTGGGCTCCCTGTGTACGGGGGAGCTTGTACGGGCATTTTTTTCACAGCGTGGATACACGTGAGGACAGGGTCTCGGCAAAATTATCTACCCGAAAGTAAACCAGTTTTCTTTCATATGTGGAATTTTGCAACAGCATCGATAAATCTTTATTTGGATGTGTGGAGGTCTTGTTCCATCTCACTTTATTGCTTCTATAATTTAATATCAGGTTACATGGACCATGTTTAGAAACCTTATCATATGTTACCTCAAATTTAGACATGACCATTTTATGGTCAGTCCAGATGTTTTCCAAAACAGTAAAATCTGAACAAACATCAAATAACAGACTGTCGACAAATATATAATCTAAGGTTGAATAGTTTAGCTCTCTATGCCATGTGGCTAACCTTTTGCCTGTCACTTGGTTGGGTCTATTAAACATCTGGAGGTCTAACCCTCTCGTGGTACTTAGCCAATTCAGCCAGAAGCTGCTTTAGCACTCTTTGGACAGTCGTTGGCAATCACTCTTCAATTCTCATCGTCAACAAATTTCTCAGGACAGTCAGCGTTTATGTTGCCTGCCATTAGAATAAAACCACCCTTATTAGCCATTTTCCATCTTAAGATACAATTCTCTAGAGTTATTAGAAAGTTGTCTAAAATTGCAATCCCTTTATGCCGGTAAATGTTAACAAGAAGTATAGATGCAGATAGTTCTACAGAATGTACCTGTACAGCAAGGATACCAAACCTTAAGTCTGTTATCTTCTTGAATCTCAAACTATACCCTGTACGAATGGCTATCAGTAGCCCACCTGACGGTCTACCCAGGATGGCTGGCGTAGCGGACTGAAAGACAAATTCAAAGCCATCCAAAGCCATCCAATTATCATATTAGTTTTCAAGTAGGTTCAAGCATCAGTATTCTCGTTCAGTTGTGCAGAGCCACGAGAATTCCAGGTGACAAATTTGAGATTTAAAAATGTATTTGGTTCTGCCATGATTCTGACAGTTTTGCTCCGGCTTTCTGCAACTGGGTCAGAACATTGCATATTTTTTCCGCTATATGTCCCTTCCGCAGTTGAGCTTTTGATTGAGACATCATCTGCATAAGCCAGGTTTCCCCTTTCGCCCAAATTGGGCATGGCCTTATGTAGGAAGATGTTAAATTAGTTGCTGGAGTATGTATCCAAAGGGGGTTACGGTCCACATGTATTGCTGCCTCTCAAAGGTAAAGGCAAGCTTATTCTGGTCTTCCCTACTCATGGGTACTGTCCAGTAACCATTTTTCAGGTCAATGATGGTATACACATTTGACCTTTGGATCTGGGCCAGTCACTGATCGATGTAGGATGAGGGGCCATCTTGAAATGTTGACCCATTTATTTAACTCCCTGAGGTCTGTGCAAAGTCTCCATTGGCCATTGGGGTTGATTATCCCCAGGACAGGTTTGTTAAAGGTACTGTGGATTGAATGAATTATCCCATGAGATTCTAAGTTTTTATTAATGTCTGTGGATAACTCCATGGACGCAAGAGGTAACCGATATTGCTTCACAAATACTGGAGCCATCTTGGGGTCTGTGGGTATGGTGGTTGAATGTATCTCTGTGAATCCAGTCATATAAATCCACAGCAAAGATATCCTGAAAATCTAGAAACACCAGTTTCAGCTCCTGGTTTTGCTCCTCGGTCTCACAGGCATCAGCAAGATTGATTAATTCTTCGACCAGCTGCATAAAGCCTGGAACATCCTTGGGCTTGACGATTTTGGCTGTATCCTCCAGTTGGGTGGAGAGATCTCTGGTTACGGTGTTGGCCTGAGCGTGAGGTTCTAAGGATGGGAGGTAGTCACTGTTGACGCGGAATACCACCTCATGCTTCCTAATGTCACAGGTCACCTCTTCCACTCCATAATGGCAGGAAGAGTACACCAAGAAATTCCCTCCTTGTCTGGTGAAAATCTTTCCTGGAGGAATACTGTCGTTGATATTGAAGCAGTCATTTGGGATGGGTCCAATGATCTCATTACCTAAATTAATAGAATAATGTTAGGAATCAACCTCGGTACCAATAAAGGTGTCTGTGCCCAAAAGGGGCTGTTATCCACCAATATTCGAATGGCGTGGTCCTCTAGGTCAACTAGGGGTTTGGATGTAAATACAAACCTTGTTGTTGGAGATGATAATTCAAATTTATATAGGCATCCTGATTTTTGAGGCTCTGTCCTCGCTTAATGTTTAGGGGAATTGTAATTTGTCGCACCTGTCATGGGATGGTAACCTCTTCTCTCACTTGAACTTCAACCGCATAAGCCAGCATTTGAGCCGACAGAAATGCTTTTTCAGTATTGTTAAAGCCCATGGGGTTAACCCCCAATCGGGACCAGGTTTTATTATTAATTGGGTTCAAATTAATTGCAAATGTATTGAGAATATCACTGCCTAAAAAAAGGCGGAAGGGACATCTCTCACGAGCCAACAATGATGTTCTATGCTCTTGTCACCAATGGACATTTTCAACATACACCTGATAGGCAGGACATGTTTGGAATTTGGGGTTTCCAGGCCAATTTCCCACTTATCAATCAATTTAAAGGTGGGAAAAGTCAGATCTTTTGGGAGTTTCCTAAATAATGTTTCGCTGAGGAAGCTTCTTCTGTTATTCAGGCATACTCTGGCGAGAGCAGGCTGCTCTCATTTATCTGAATGGGGAAAAACAGCTGTTCACCCTTTATCTGGATGTCGGTCAGACTTTGAGCCGGTTTTTCATCATCTTTTATCATGGGATTTGGGTTTTCTTCTGATTTTGGATGGGTATACAAAAGAAAATTTTCCTCCAGTGTTGAATGCCACTTAAAACTGTGAGGAAGGTTGATTTTCAAGAATAGAGAAGGGTTTCCATCACCAGTGTGTTCTCCTATGGAGATGACAGTGATGTCAAGGACCTTTTTTTTCTGGAACTTAAATTCTATTTTGTCGGACCGTTGTTCAATTACTCACATAGTTTGTGCTCTGTTTTAGTTTGATTTTCCGGTTAGTCTGAGTCCAGAGGACCTTGTTCAAACAGTCGACCAGGGGTGATAAACTCTGATGGAGGTCAGTCCCCAATAGACAAGGTGTGCACTCTGGTGTCACAATGATCACCGGATGTTTCACCCTATGACGCCAATTTTTATCTCCAGATGCGCAGTCCGTTCGACGGAAATGTCATTTCCATCAAAGTTTTTGAGTTGTCCGGGAAGAGGTGTGAGGTGAATTTGGTGACTCTCCCCCCTTCCTGAATTCAGTTGGTCAAAGGCCTTTCTGGACAGGAGGGTGGCTTGGGATTCAGTATCCACCAATGCTGATAATGCACACTGACCCTGTACCTTTACAGGAGCATAAAATCTCCCTTCTCTCTCCTCAAGGGGGCAAAGAAAATGTGCATTTTGTGCCAACTTGGCGGTTAACTTTTTTATACTGAACTCTGACATGTGTGATCTTGGACAGTTTTCTGTGTTGGAGTCCGAGAATCGATACAAATGATTTTGCACCCAGAAACAGGTGAGATTGGGAAGTCCCCTTTTCCACTGATTCTTTGCTGTCCCCCTTTTCCTGGAGACAGTTTCCCAAACCTGTTTGGGGGGAGGATACCTCTGTGATTTCTCGGTTCTCTGGGTGACATTGTTTGGGTTTGAGCTTCTTGCTCTGTGTCGGTTTCCATACTTACCCAGTCATAATCAGGGTCTCTTGGGAGCCATTTTTTCTTGGGAGGTATCCCTCCATCTCTGAAAGAGAAGATTTTCTTCCCTGAATCCCCCAGGGAGTTTATCTCCTATGAAAGGGATGATTCAGACTTCCTCGACAAAGTGGGTTGTCTTTGGCTTTTGATTTCTCCTACTTACCCCTCTGTTCTTTAGGTTCCAGCTTTTCAGGGGTAGAAGATTCATGTTCAGACCCAGAGATTTCCAGGGGTTTTGTCTTGGGGGGGAAAGGAAGCTTTGCATCTCCCTTCCATCCGGGTCCCCCTCCTCTGGAACCTGTTGGTTGTCAGAAGTTTCTTCCCATCATTGCCCCACCCCACCCCGAGGCCATCAGACCCGGATGTGGAGTTATTCTGGGCAGCAGTTTCTGCTGAGCCCTCAACATGCGACACAGGTCTTGATTTAATTACTTGACTTGTCGCTCCAGTTTTGACAGTTTTTCTGGTTGGTAGGGCGGTCTTGATTCATACCTTTGCTGCTCCCGGAAGCGGTAGCTGTCCCATCTCCTCGAGTAGCTTGGGTATTGGAAGTTTCCCTGATAACCTTCCATCCTAGGTCTCCCTTCTCTCAGGTTTGTGAATCTATTGTCATGAAAGCGGGGAGAAAGAGGAGGATTGTTCTGGAAATTAGGGTTTGAAGGGTATCTGGGAAAAAAGCTTAGGTTAAGGGGTGGAATATTACTTCCCTTCTGATGGAAAACTGGAGGGAAGTTTTGAGGGAGGTTTTCTGGGGTAGTACCTACCTGATCCCCCCCCGCCTTGTGCCGGGGGAGTCCATATAAATCCAGGTATAGGTCTTGTACTTTTGTATTTTGTACTTATATAGGTGGCAGGGTCAGAAGGGTCATTTATCTGGTACCCTGCCTGGCTACCACCCGATTGGGTTGGATCTGAGGGTCTCCTCTACCTCTCCTTCTTCTTATTGGTGGGAGGAGTATTTTTAGGCCCCCTCATCTCCAAGTCCAATACAGGAGTATTTTTCACCTCTGCTACCTTTGCAGCAGCAGGTGTGTTTGATGGTTTGGGGTTTTAAGGTTGAGGGCTTTTGGACCTCATGAATCCGGGTGGCTTGTTCTATCACCCAATCCAGTGTCCTATGCTCATGGAAATTCCTTACTAGTTGGGTCATTATGTATTTAGGGAGCGCATGAAAATATGTGTTGATGAACTTCCGGCTATTGGCGTTCACCCGCCTAGAAGTCTGTGCAAATGCTCGTTTCAGCTAATGCACAAACTCTCTAGGTGCTTGGTCTACCCAGCCCTGCAGGTGTTATGCTGCCTTGTGGGCCTCCTGAGGATTTCTATGAATGGAGAAATGTTTTAGAATGGCTGCCTTGTAGGTGGACCATTTTTGGTGATCTTGGTACTCCAGCCCTGCAAAGTGGATTCAACCAGAGGGTACCTCTATCTGGATTGACTAAATGGTCAGCTTTTCCAATATTCTCGGAAGAAGCAGTACTGGCAGCTATTTACAAGATCAAATCTTGCTCCCCCTCTGATGCTATTCCGGTAGTGATTATGAAAACTATCTCCCCGGATCTTCTAGGGGAAATTACCACAGCCATTAATAACTCATGTCAGTCGGGGACCATTCCGTCAGAGTTGAAAGCTGCTAGAGTGATCCCACACTACACCCCACTGTTCTGGCTAACTTTCGTCCTATCTCACCTCTCCCTTTCCTCGCTAAACTGTTGAAGTCCCTGGTTTCTACCCTACCTTCTTCCTTACTTGGAATCATCTTCCCTTCTTGACCCTGCGCAGTTCGGCTTTAGGCCTGGCAGAGGCACAGAGAGTGTTCTGGTCTCTGTCCAGGACGACATGGCCAGGCTGGAGGACTCAAGGGGGGGACATGAGAGGGGGTTGCCTGATTCTACTAGATCTGTCAGCGGCCTTCAACACTGTCGACCACCCCATCCTGTTGTCCCGTCTTGCCTAGATGGGTATATCTGGTCAAGTACTAGCCTGGTTCACCTTGTTCCTGGCAGATCGTACCCAGACTCTCTCTATGCCACCTTTTCTATCTACCCTGTACCCCCTTAGCTGTGGAGTGCTGCAGGATCCCTCTCCATCTCTGATTCTCTTTAACATCTATATTTGGGCATTGGTTTGTCTCATCCGCTCCTTCGGTGTCAGGTGTTACTCGTATGCCGACGACACTCAGATTCTGATTCGTTTAGATCTAGATCAGACTCAGATGGTGTTGTGCCTGCGAAAATGCCTGACGGCCGTTGGTAAGTGTATGAACTACAACTGGCTCAAGTTGAACAGAGATAAGACTGAGGTTTTGGTGGTGGGGTGCCCCCCTGCCCCTTCACTTTGGGTGTCTTCTTTCTGGCCTGTATCTTTGGGCAACCTTCCCATTCCCACAGGGAAGGAAAAGAATCTAGGTGTAACACTATCGGCTTCTATCTCTATGGAGAGTCAGGTTGCTGCAGTCTGTCAAACCGGACACCGGCAGCTGAAAGTTCTTAAAAAAGTGCTCCCCTTAATTTCGAAGCATTTTCGTCGTCCGGTGGTAGCTCCCTTGTATTATCTTGGTTGGACTATTGTAATTTCCTTTATCTAGCCCAACCGAAAGGCCTTATCCAGAGACTGCTGCGCCTGCAAAATCTGCCCGCAAGAGTAGTTATGGGCTCCCCTTATGGAGCCCATATTTCTCCTGTTTTGCGATCCCTCCATTGGCTTCCTGTGTATCAACGTATCAAGTTTAATGCTCCGTGTATTGTTCACCAGGCTATACACAATCTAGGTGCAGAGTTTCTTCGAACTAAGTTTGTGCGCTATGTTCCTAGCCATCAGTTTCGCTCTGCCACTGCCGACCTACTCATCGTGCCACCTTAACAATGTGCATGGATAGGGGGTCATTCTTTTTCCGTGGCTGCCGCTATTGCATGGAACATGTTGCCACCTCCCATAAATAAACGATCTGACCATTTAGCATTTAGGAAAGCGATAAAGACACTTCTTTTCTAATTTGCACTTGTCTCTATTTATCCTCTCGTTATGGATAGTTGCTTCTCTCTCCAGTGCCAAGGTGCCCTTGAGTGACCGTTTGCACTTAAGAAACATAACATAACAGTATTCAGGGGAGAATGTCCATTTGACAAACTGCATGGAATTTCTATCATTCTTAATACCAAATGATGTCATCAAAGCTCTAGATTCTCCCATACTGAATATTTGCCTTTCTTATGGTAGGGAGTCATAAAGTTCATTATGGCCTTTATCTGCCGAATTGGGTCTTTCACAAGACCTCTCTTCTGTTTGGCAGACTTTATTTTCCCCTGCACTGAGTCCACTCACCCTATGACTTAGAGCTGCTGCTATTGGCAGTCCCTTCCCTGTCCTCTAGGCTCCCCCTACCTCTATGAGACTGGGAAAACCTGCCAGAATGACAGGGTCTGGACTCTTCTCTGCTGTGGTGTTGTGGGCTCTCAGGGTAATTTCCCTTTTGCTGCCCTTTTCACACGGGAGATTACACATCCTCCTCATCCCTCCTTCCAGGTATGGTGGGAAATTGCCCCATCTCCCTGAATGTGTGGAGGTTTTAAAAATACTCTTTTGAGGACTAAACTCTGGTCCCTCTCTTTCTGCAAAGCGGACCAGGTGGTCCCTTTGTAATGTCCTTTTCTGCCAGCCCAACTCCCTGATCTTTTCATCATAGGAGCCCTCCTGGTCAGAAATACTTGCCATGGTATCTTTAAACTCCCAGAGCCCACCGGACTGGCCACCTTCCCTTCTGCTTGGTAGAGATGAATATTCATCAATATCTGATAAGGACTGGCCTTCTGGCTCAATTTGACTGTGCCTGGGTGATTCCAGCTGCCTCATGTTTCCCAGTTCTTGAGAGGTGGTATGCATGATGTCAGCTGGACTCTGTACATAGGAGGTGGTGAGTTGTCTTGAGGTCCCTGGTAGGTCATCACTCCATAATCAGAGGGCGCTTTTCCATACCCTGCCTGGTCAGGGTGCCTCAAAGTCTGTTTATATTTAGCTATTTCACTTACCAACCTCTCACATTTGTTTTTCCCAGTCCCTATCTCTTGGTGGAATGCAGAGGCCTGGGTTTTCAATTCATGACACTAGTGCTTGAGCTTCTTCTAGCACAATCATTTGTGCCATTACTCTGTCTCTTAGTCCCTTGTTCTCTTAGCGATGGGACTCATATTCCTTCTGTGAGGCTTGCATTGTCTGCGAATATTCAGAGTGTTTCTTTTTCAGGAGACTAATATCCTCCTCTTGCTCAATTCTGGCCTGTGTTGCCTGCTCTATGTCAACCTCTGCTTGCCTCACACGTTCCATTAATTTTTCATTTTGTAGCCTCATGTCAGGCAGTTCCTGAGAACATGACATACTTTTTTCTGCATCCATCCTTAACTGATGCACTTCCTGAAACACGGCATAGTTCTCTTGACTTAATGTGTTATTTTCTTCCCTCGGCTCTTCTCTCTGCTGCTTCAAAGTGTTCAGATCTCGGTGCATCTGATCAAACTCACCTTGAGATTTAACCTCTTTGATAATTAACTGGCTGTTTTCAGCCTTCAGTTGTTTTACCTGTGATTGAAATTTGAAAATGTCCTCTAAGCAGGCTCTATTATGAACAACGTGCTCATTTAATTTGTGTTGACTACATTTTCAACACATTCTTTATACTCCCCTTTCAGTGCAGAAAATGTAGTTTCGCCCTCTACATTTTCTTGCTGTTGTTTTGTTAACTCATCTTTTAGCGTTTCATTATTATTATTATTATTATTATTATTATTATTATTATTATTATTATTATTATTATTATTTATTTTTTATTTGGTTGGCTGAGAATATCAACCTTTTGAATTCATTACATTCAAATACAGGTGTAACATAGAAAATATCAACATCAAACATTCAATCTAAAATGACATTACCATATCTTAAAATTAATTGAGCACAGTAACAGTGATTTCATAACAATGAACATGATTTAAAATTGATCTGTGCATAATCTTAGATCAGAAAACCTTTATAACATTGAACATAGATTAAAATCAAACTTTGCAATATCTTGGATCAGAGGACGTTTATTACAATGGACATAGTTTAAAATTGAACAGTGAAAAATCTTAGACGAAAAGACCTTGTGCACAATGCCTTAATTTAAAATGAGACCCTTGGTTCAGACTGTTATTTAAAAGTCAACATGAGCAAAGGAAATGAGTAATGCATTTGCTACCCCCATGTCAAGATACACACGGTCCAAATCATTTTTTGGATTTGATATCAGCAGCTTTTTTTGTCTTAACCAATGAAGGGGGTAGAACTGAGTCCAGAAATTGCACTAACGCAATTCTGACCGCAAGTTTGGTGCTAGTGTATATAATTTGCCATGTCTCATTGACATTAAAGGGACGATATATGTTAAATAACGTCTTAAAAAACACTTGACGTTTTATAGTTAAAGGAGGACATTCCACAACTAAATGCTACAGCATTCTTTTTTGGAGTGTATTTGCACAAATGCGACACAAATTCTGCTCTTTCAATATAAGGCCTCTCCTTGCCAATACATCATTGTGAGCCACAAATTTAGCCTGAATCTTAACTATTGGTTTCTGATGCATTGCGAGGGGTATCCTACCAGATAGTCTGCCATCTGATGACATTTCTTAAATCCAAATAAGAGTGGATTAAATTATTGCATTTTGCTTGAGTGCATATCCAATCATATTGGAATAGTTTAATCTTTGCTCTCCCTGGATTGGTTAGTAGAAGTTCCAAGGTAATGTTTGCATCAGATAAGGCGTCCGTTATGAAATTATGCCAAGTTCGGGGGAAAACATGCTCAGAAGTTAATAGATAGCAGGCTACAACACTCAAGATGTTACTTGTGTTGGAGCCCAAAAGACATTTCCTTAACAAACTACACATTTTTCATAAGACCTGAAAAAACATAGACAAAGGGGCTCATAACAATACCAGCGGTAGCTGTGCCAGTATAACAGGTACAGCTGTCACGGTATCAGTTTTTTCCTGGTGCCCACGAATGGGCAATTACGGGATCATTACGGCCCCGCCGGACCCGATAATTGCCCATTGGTGGGCGCCAGAAAAAATTGCTCCTGATTCCCATTTGAGCCCCACATGGCTCAATGGGAATGGGGCAGTCGGTTGCACCGGCACCATTGAAAATGGTGCCGGTGCATCCGACATGTTGTGCTCGCAGGTGCCGGTATGCCCACCAGGTCAGACCTGGCAGGCGAGAAGGCACACGCAAGCACAACTCGTAGTTTGCCGGTCTGATAACAAGGGTACCGAAAGTGTACCGCCACCGTTGTTAACGGACCGGCAAACTTATAATGAGGCCCAACGAATCCAATTCAAAGCGTATAATGGGTATGATATGATACGATATGATATGGTATTTGTTACGCGCCTATACACAAGTGTTTCAGTGTGCATTTAGGCAGTTTCAAGACTTGTTTCCAAAAACAGGCCTCAAGTACATCTCAACATTTTTGGTCTCTGGGAATCTTTGTTTGCGATCCATACAGCAAAATGGATACCACCTTCTGTTGATAAAACACCATGATGTGGCTACAAGTAAATTTACCATATTTATGGACCAGAATTTTCGCTTGTGATGTCAATGTTGCTAGTTTATAGTCCAAACTAAGCATATAAGAGTCATCACTCGTGGAGTTATTGATGAACACACCAAGATACTTATATTGGGGTACAATCATAAGTTTAGAATTTTGTAATGACCACGTATACATACTTGTTTTATGTCTGACACTTTTTCCACAGACCACAACTTGGGTTTTTTCAGTGTTCATCAACAGATTATTTGATCAAGCATATACATCTAATTTGTCCAAAAGATTTTGCAAATCTTTCACTGTTTGGGACAAAAGAACAAGATTGTCTACACAGAGTAACCATGCTATTTGTTGATTACAAGTTTTGGAGCATCACCTGTTGTTTCCATAAATGTGTCACCCATGTCCAATATGAGTAAATTAAAAAAGAGTGGAGTCCAATATGCATCCCTGCTTTAGTCCATGTTCAGTAGTGAAGGAAGCAGATAGTAAACCTTCAAGAGATAGTCTAACCTGCATAGAAGTGTTTGTATGGAGAAGATCGATCGGGGAAAGTAGCGAGGCTGGGCATTCATACCAACTAAGTTTCTCGTAAAGTAGTTGATGATCAATAGAGTCAAAGGCCACTTGGAAATCCATGTATAGTGGTTGTTTCTGAGTGGCACAATGAGATTCCATCATATTTAGCAAGATAATATTTATAGAGGTACCAAGACCGGCTACGAACCCCCGATTGAAATGGATCTCTCTTATTTGCAGACAAGGACCATACATTCAGAGCCCTAAGCAGAATGCAGCTGAAAATCTTGCCAGGGTCATTCAAAAGGAAGATTGGATTATAACTAGCTGGATTTTGCTGATCTGATTGGCAAGATGATGGATTGTCTCCACGTTTGTGGGAGGGTTTGTGTAGTGTTCATGTGAGAAACTATATTGAACAATATTGTCACCCAAATAATATTTTCTAATTTTGACTCTGAAGTTTGGCTCTGTTGTGCTTTCGCTTATAATTGTTTCCGCTCTTTCTGGGCTTGATTCAAAAGCTCTGCATGGTATACACTATTCTGGTGTCTTTCTTCCATGATCTGCATATGGAAATACATATACGCTGTGAGCTGAGCCATTTCAGTCTGCTCATCCTTGCTTGTTTGTGCCATGTAAAAGCCTGTCAGGGCTTGATGTAACAGCCCCACATCCTGCCACATATCAACATCTGCAGAGGTAACCTCCTGCATCATTTTGGCTTGCCACATTTCATGTTCTTGTTCTACCCATTAGTCTTTAATAAATAATTTGGATAGGAGAGGTTTACTGGACAAATTAATTTCTACGGTGCTCATTTTGAAGTGTGCTCTACCACCTTCTCTATGCAAGGGCAAAAATGTCAACGCCGTTCCTGCTTAGTTTCCACTCATAATGCAACTTAAAATCAACTCTGTTTGTATCTATACACCACCCTGTAATCTAGGGTACAGTTCTGAATGGCACCTAAAAAGTGCAAACACAACTTTCTATCCACTGCAATGCAATAACACCCAAATGAATAGCCTGCTGCTGCACCGTCACAAGTGAAGACTCGCAACCAATTCCTGACTTGAGCCCCCAATTTTGTCACGGTTTATTAGACAGTCACTCTCAACTCAGGGAATCCTTCCCCCCCAAGCAGGGTGGCACACAACAAAACGCTTGACAGATTCAACTTTAGTGAGGCCTCCACTTCTTTCGTACCCTATGTCAAAATACCCTCTTTACCACCAATCAGCTAGGGACCAGGCCGATGGATAGTAAGACTACATATTTATTTAAGTTTTGGCATAGAATAGGCAATCACCAAAACATCAACCATCAACGCTGTGGCACTACACAAGATCACAAATTCAAATTTCTTGCGCCAATTGACTAACATAGATTTAAGGGACTTTCAGTTGCTATATGACGGGTAAAATGTTGAAATTTGCAGTCACAATTTACATCAGATTTCTTGCAAATTAACCAATCGGAAAGATACAAAACACACAGTGATTGCTTAGTGTGGCACAATATTCCTTTCTCCCAGCATCCCCCACATCCAGGCATCAATTAGATATGACCCCTTTGATTTGAAGGCAAGGTACAAGGAGTAGGAACACAATGAAAACATTGTTTTGGCTTTTTATTTAGGTAAAATGCAATGTTTTGGGATTCGAAATTTGGGATACAAGAGAATAAATACAAATGCAAGGCATTTTGGTTTGGACTGAAAAATATTTTTTTATGGAGACACTAGCACATTGAATTGAACGTTATACAGAAAATGTTCGGTGTACCCGTGGTGAGGAGTAGCAGACTAGGGTACAAAATACACTGATACACAGGAAATGGTACTGCTACTGGGAAGGCTTCATCATGATTGTGTGTCGTTGAATAAAGCTAGACTCAATTTGTAAAATCAAGGAGCCTTCCTGGTTTTTACTAATGGAATATATCATGAGTGAGATATTTGGCCCAGAAAGAAGTAAAGTCCAGAAGGAAAAAATACCATGTACTCACTAGGGGTTTGTGTGATTAAATAGCTTATATTTGAAACACATATTTACAGGCTTTTATGAACATAGAACAATGATAGTAAAACAAATTTCATCATAATGTTTGCGAAATAAAAGAAAAAGAAAAAAAGAGTCTGTGCACCTTAAACATAGTGTGATAAAGTGAAAAAGTTTTTTTGTATATTTTTAAAACAAGAAACAGAAAAAAATGGTTAGTACTTAATCAACAATTGAAAGCTTAATCCGCATTGGAGTAAATTGATGCGTTTGATCCAGTGGTCTTTATCCATCTGGGTAAATTAAATATAATTCATGATGATTGAATATCATATACAAGAAAAATTAATATTGGGCGTAATTGTCCCAACTGGTTAAGTACCAGTCAATTCCAACTGGATATATGCCAACGTCGCAGGGGGTAGTGTGAGCGGAACTCCCGCTCATAGAGGTGTCACAATCTGTATTGTTTCACTCAGCAAAGTCCCCCTTGCTTGCAAAATGACGTTTCGGCGGCCTTGACGTCCATCGTGTATCAAAAATTGGAAGGACGTGGAAGCTGCCTTCTTCAGGGCGGTTGAATAACCCCACAGACACCTTGTAGACACTCTCTTGGTATTGCAGACTCTCCGGACTGGGTGTAGCAAGATGGGGGGATGTTTGTAGTAGTCGTGCGTGGGGAGGCGGGAAGAAAAGTATATTTTTCCTTGGTTAACTCACTGGGTTGCTCTGTGCGGGTTGCACCCTCGAGATAGTGCTCTGGATGCAAAAATGCATAGGCTATGTCCCGGTCTCTTGTGTATGTAGGCGGTCTCCCTTAGTTGGAAGACGGTCGAGGAGAGTGTGATCCTCTGCTTTCTTTAATTCTGTGTCTGGGTGTGACTGGACGTCAGGTCAGGGCTTGAAGACTGCAGCCTGTTGCCAAAAGACGTCATTGAATTGAACAGCAGGGTTACCCAATTACATTACAAATTAAAGTCATTTACAGGGCACTGGGACAATCCTTTGGCAATTTCTAATTTGGACAAAAACATCAACACGTGATAAATGAGCCTATGGGAATTAATTAAATTAAATTTTTAGTTAATTGTGCTAAGGGTATACACGCTTTCACCTCCCCCGCCCCACTAATGGAGAGCACCTACCAATGCAAAGATAAGGGTTAAACAGACACATTCCCACACGTTTCAATGTAACTCGATAGGGTGTTCTTCTATAGAGAATTCATTGAGTTAACATTTTAGTTCAATTTGGACAGGGTCTGCCCAGTTTCTCCCCCCCTTCACCCACTAAGGGAAAGGTATTAAGGCAGGTAGCTACCCGCACATCAATTGATAGCTTTGAGATATATCTACTTACATGGGAGATCTCTGTTCTGAGCTCAGGAGGCCTGGTAGGCTCCAGGGCCCTCTTTCAGGCAGGCAGCTCACATGTCAAGCCTCTATCCACCAGCAAGGTCTCTCCAGCCACAGGCCTCTCTCATATAGGGCTCCCAGGTTTCCAAGCAAAGTCCCTTGGTCTCCTTTTCTCCCTCCATCTAGGAATGCCTTGGTTGCTGCCCCAATGGATTAGGCAGCTCTCCTGGTCTCTCTCACTAGTTTTCTCGCAAGGCCCTTCTTAGATTGGAAATTGCACAGATATAGTGCTGATGAAACCTACATATTATCATAATTCCAATGATACAGATTGTCTAGCTCTCTCCCGTCACCTCCCACCAAGACGCCCACTGGCTGCTGATAGGACCAGAAGTTGCAAAGTATGGGTTATGGAAGCTGAGGGAGGAGGAAAACTACATAATTTCAAAATGACAGGTAGTTTTACACTTTTGGGTTCTGAAAAACTGCCAACGTGGTAACTACCTTAGTCTTTCGGATAACTACATAAACCTATATATTTTTTAAATCAACATTTTATGGCGAGTCAGAAAATGCTAATTTTATTTCGGCACGCCCTTCCTGTGAGGAGCTACCATTTCTATCGATTTACTCCTGAGCGGAAATAGTCACAACTCTGACACTTCATGATTCAAACCTTAGTTCCATAACCTATCATCACACCAACTTTCCAGAATCATTATTTTTCTCATAAGTCAAGTTGTATCCCTCACCCAAAATGTGTTTTTACAGGGTCCCGGCAGGCTTCTGATCCCCTTTAATAAGAACCCGGGACGAGCTCAGTGGAACACACAATGCGCTTTTTATTCAAGAAAATGTATTCAATGTTATGGCAAGGCACCACAAGGGTCCCTGAATTTCACACCAGCCCCCACCATTTCTTAGGTTTAATTTCTTCAATTTTTGAATACGTTGCAAAATCGTTAATCTCCTGAAATCGCCTATACTGATAGCACAGGGCAGGACCCCGCCCAGTGCAGGGCGTATCGGTGGGGTTGGTCAGATTTCACTATCACCAGTACACCCGAGACTTGTATGCAGACCTCGGGCCAAAACTTCAGCCCACCAACTGTTGTGGGGCCGGACCCAACAAATGGAAAATCGGCAATCTCCTGAAATACTGTTAGCACAGGGCCAGACCCCGCTCCATCCCTGTGCAGGACACATGGGTGGGGTTGGTCACATTTCGCTTTCGCCAGGTACACCCCAGACTGGTATGCCTCACTTGGCCCAAATTTTCAGCCCACCAACTGTTATGGGGCTGGAGCCAACACCTATACTGATAGTACAAGGCTGGACCCTGCCCTGCCTATACTGATAGCACAGGGCCGGACCCCGCCCTGTGTGAGGCGAATAGGTGAGGTTGGTCAAATTTCACTATTGCCAGTACACCCCAGACTGGTATGCCGACCTTGGGCCAAAATGTCAGCCCACCACTGTTATGGGGCTGGAGCCAACCCAAACATAAAAACAAACTTTCACAAAGAAAGACTTGGGGACAGGCGCGTTATAAATGACTTATATCATATCATATCATATCATATATCATAAAGGAAGATAGGGGAGAGACAGTTTGTGAACAGGGAAACACAGCCTGTGGGCGTTGTTTGTTTTTTTTAAACACCCATTGACTGCTGATGGCCATGCTAATTCCTGTGGCCATTTCCACCCACTACATACCCCATTCACCCCAAAATACCTAGTTGACCTAGTTGACCTAGTTCTGGGCTTTCAGAGAAGCCTTCTGGAAGGTAATGGCTTCATTTCAGCTATAAATCAGCTCCTGTTGTGATACAATGTCTTAACTAAGAGTGCCTTAGCTACTTGATTTATAAGCAGTATGCGTGTCTTTTCATCAGTACCTTACACACATGTGTATTAAAAACAAGCATTGGCAAAGCCTGCAGTTTGGGCTTTTGCATAGGCATTAGATAGGCATTTGCCAGGCACTGCCATAATATTATTCTCCAGTACAAAAGCCATTTATTGTTTAGAACATCAGGAATATACTTGGCTGTAGCATGACGAACAACACAAATAGTCACATTCTAGCAAAAGTGTTTTTCAAAGCGCGAAATCCTAGGGAAATGGCAAGAGGTAGAGACAAGAAGGAACCAATGGACTTCTGCAATTGAAGGGAGACATGTACCTAAGGTTACCAGTGACCCTTGTCACTTGGGTTGACTTTCATTTACAACTTAATGCATTTTGAGGGTCATCGTTAAAGTTGACATTAATTGAACACATTGTAGCAAACTAAAAGAAAACATGCTGTAGGCGGCACTATACTGGTCCACAACATGAGCAGGTTGACTGTATGAAAGTGTTCTAAAGAGTCTTCTCTTTTCAGTCTATGAGCCCAATATTCTTCATGGATCCAGCAACATCACCTTGGTGCAGTGACATCATTTGGGGGCGTCTAGGGGTCGCATGTGTTACCCCTGATCTCTCCCTTGCTACTCCTGGGGTCTCCCTTGCAACCCCTAAAAAAACTTATTTTGGTATTTTTATTTTTTAAATTAAAGCTCCTGGGCTGTGGCCAGCGCCATGGGGCTCTTTGTTTCTGGAGAGGCTGTTTTTTTCTTGTTCAGGCTTCTAAAAAAACGAGGGTTTCCACAAGGCTAACACTTTGCACCAGACATGCAGATGAACTGGCCTGCTGTTAAATCTGTTACCCGTTTAATGATGTCCACTACAGAGTGTAATTTGCTTTCTGACTTTGATAACATTCAGACATATAATTGCTCATTTTACCATAGCCAGTAATACAGCAATACCCGGTAAAATAGCTCAGTGGGTTGAGTGCTTGCTGCTGCAATGTGTGTGATCTGAAGGTTGCAGGTTCGAATCTCGGCAAGACCAACTCAGCCTTTCATCCTTCTGAGGTTGATAGATTAGTACCAACACAGGTAGGGTGATATTGTTTGTATATTTGTTCGATATAAAGCACCTAAGCATAAGTGCTATATAATAACACATCATTCTCTTGGGTGTCTGCTTCCATTCACAGTAATTTGGTAATATGGGCCTATACACACTGATATTAATGATGTATATGGTGATCCATTCTTGTATGAAATGTATATTACATTACAGTGATATCGTAAGCATATTTTTTGTAGTGTACTTAGGAACAATGCTATGTAATTCCTGCTCCTGTTTTATCTTGGGGTGTGAGGTTGTGCTCCATCGCTTCCACTGATGTTACTTCTGGGTGGGGTAAAATGACATCACTTCCTTTCATGTCACCAGAGGTCAAGGTCATGTGGTGTAACTTCCGCTACCCCTGGCATTTTGGTGAAATGACGTCCATGCCTGGGTGCAATGTATTCAAATGGGTTCAGCCCTCTATCCACAATGAGGTGGTCCTAAGAGCAGAAAGTAAATATTAGCCACATAATTGTGCGTCGTACAAGCCCTGGCTTAAAATGATCTCACTGCAAACAGAAAATGATCCTCGCTTGAGACTGAATAACAACTAGTCGATATGCATGCCCTACTGGCAAACATTACTTATTTGGATTAGGTCATTTGTGCTGTTCTTGGGTGAGGGGTGTTGACAGAGCATTGGAAAGGGGGAGGTGTATGATACACTCTCTCTTATCATGTAAATTACTTTTCCTTAATAAATTAATCCTAACTTTGGACGACTGTATTGGTCGTATATGGACTGTGTATAAGTAAAGTCAGACGCTCTAACCTTTTTACTTTCACATGAATAAGGGTCTTAAATAGGGCCTGAATAGGACCCTCCACCCAGACCTTCACTTCTATTCAGTCTTTCCCCCACAGAGCTGCCGTTTGCTGACCTCTTCTCTGCACTTTTCCTTAACTTTAGCAGTGTCTGGAGTTCACCGCAGCACTAAGAGCCCATCCCGCGCAGACAGTGACCGCCAGCTCACCAAATTGCCCGTCATTTGTCATGGAACTGCACGCGTCTTTCCATGCCTGCCAATGAAGTGAACCTCTGGTGTTTGTATGCCAAAGAGACTGATCATGGTTCATTGTGATTTTTTTGCAGAAATAACGGTGACACAAAGTGTAATACATATTGCACGAAAAAATATTGAAATGCATTTTACAGTGCACATTGTAAAAATACACATTTTTGCGGGTTGGGGGCCCCGAACCCCCCTTACCTCTCCTTCTTCTAAACTCCCCTTGTGTCCCTCACCTTAATACCAATTTTAACCTAAATCTGTTTTTTTTACACCTTAAACCCACTCCTATCATTACATTTTCTTTTCTTTATTTCGATAGTTGTTCTGCTTTCAGGTATTTTTTACCCACTCTGTTATTTCTTGCAATATTTTTTCATCTTTGTAAATTCATTCTTTTTTATTTCCTGCAATATTACCGTGATCGTGTCTTTTTTCAAAGGAAGCATTTTTTTCTAAAGGATTTCTCCTCTGGAATCCAATGTTTTCTTTGAATGTGACACTCATTCCTTATTTTGGAGGGTTTCTTAAGAAAAGAGATCCGGTCCGCGCCAGAGCAGGGAGAGTTAGAAATGGGATGGGAATTGTGCTTGTAGCTGAGTTTCCCAGCACTCGTTTCTCCAAGTTGACGGAATTGAGGCAGAGGAAGTTCTTCCCAATGCAGTGATCCAGGAAGTTGGTGACATTGGTCCGGCTCCCGCTCTTTTTCCAGCGACGCGTGGGGCCTCATTTATAAGTGTACTGCCACGTACGTAAGGGGTCCTAAGTGCCGTTTGCAATTAAAGTCCTTCACTAACTCTGCAGGAGTCCACTTTTAAGGAGGATTGCCGGAATCAGCATGGGGACTTGCCCCATTTCAATAAAGGAATTCTGTTGTCAAGGTGTATGGTTCGTATACACATGGTCATGCAATGCCCATGGGCATGTACGACCTTTGCTCGTGCCCGACCTGGACAGTGCATGTATCTCCCTAGATCGCTGGGTTGATACGTTCGGTGGGCTTTAATCAGGGAGGTCATTTAGGAGTAGCCAGGGGTCGCAAGTGTTACCCCTGTGGTCTCCCTGGCTACCCATGAGGCCTCCCTTGCTACCCCTAAAAAAAAGGTTTTAAAAAAAAGTTTTCTTTTTTTGGAAATTGAACTCCTGGGCTGTGGCCAGCAGCATGTGGCTCTTTGTTTCTGGAGTAGCTGGTTTTCTGATAGCTATAGCCCATAAGATAGCTCAGTGGGTTCAGCGCTCGCTGCTGCAATGAGTGTGTGATTTGCAGGTTGCAGGTTCGACTCCCGGCAAGGTCAACCAAGCCTTTCATCGTGCTGAGGTTGATAAATGAGTACCAACACAGGTTGGGTGATAATAATGATACATATGGTGATCCATTCTTGTATGAAATGTATATCACTTCACAGTGATATCGTAACCGTGTGATGCCACTTCTTGTTTTGTCAAGGGGTGAAAGATCGTGTTCCATCATTTCCTGTGATGTCACTTCAGGGTGGGGTCAAATGACATGACTTCCTGTGATGTCCTCAGAGGTCAAGGGGCGTGTGATGTCACTTCCGCTACCCCTGGCCTTTCAGTGAAAAGAAGCCCCTGGGAGTAGTTACTCCAAAAGTAGAAACACTGCCCTGCTTTATCGAAATCATGGGTAGATCTCTGAGGTGGCACATATGCACAGTGCCCCTCGCTCCACAGAGGGCCAGCCTCCTAGGAACCGTCTGGGCCCCCCTTGCCAAAGGGAGGGCCCTGATCCCCTTTCAATGATCTCGTTTCAAATCAGTGCTGGTGCATCTGCACTCACTCTGACACCACGGTAGGAGTCTCCTTGTCAGTGTTAGCAAGAGCACACACTCTGCATATTTTCACATAGCAGTGGGATTAGCAGCTGCTCTGCTAAAGTCGGCAGTGCCGTTCCTGAGCACTGCCGTAGTTTTTGGCAATGGCGCTTTCCTTTGTAGGTTGTGGTGCAAAGCATGGGTGCACCTAATGTACAATTTCGCGGGGAGGGGCGTCTGACCCTTCAAAGGTTGGGAGAGGTCCTAACTTCAGAGTCTGCGGGGCAGGGGCAGACTTACTTGCATGGGGGCATCTAACTTCTTTACACATTCTAATGGGACTATTCTGGTGAAACGTCGGTGTTGCAAGCAGTTAACGCTCTCCTTCACGTACTGAAACAGCCCACTTAAGGACTGCTGCGCAAATGAGCGGTCTACTGTCCCTCACAGCCCCTGGCATGCAAGTACTAACATCACATCACGATTTCAATTGTCTAAAAATGTATGCATATGAATGCAGGCTCTAACAATGAAATGCTTTATGCTAGTAATTGCAGGGCCATTGTTAACAATGAAGACTAACCGCTTTTACCATCTGTGTCCTGTCCTGTCCTGCCACGGCTCTGTAGGTCAGCCAGGTCAAGTCAACATAGCCCAAAATCACCGAGCAGGGGTTAGAGGTATGAGTCTAGAACCGATCTGCTCAATGGTGTTGGGCCAGTGGTGCAACGCCCTGGTGTGTGGATGGTTCTTCAGCTTGTGTGCAGTTTTCCTGCCACATCCCGGGGCATGCTTAATCTGGACACTGGTGTTGTTGGGCCAATGGGCACATTTAGAAATATAACAAGAGAGGGACCAGAGGCGAAACTTACGGTTCATGGGTGGAACCCAACAAGGTGAGGATTAGGTGGATTTTATTGTGTGATCTTCTGGCCATGGTTGGAGTGGATTAATCCTGCCCAGCGCAGACCCTACGATTCTTCTCTTTTCTTTTAGACTTATGGTCACAATATTGTGGTCATTCGTATTAATTTTTGGTTTTTGTTTACATTTTGTATCATACCAAATTGCAGTAAACCACGTTGAAGCGCTGGGACGAAGGTACAGAGCAGGTAAGCGGGGAAAACCACTTAACTTATCAATATGTAACAGTGCATAGTCTTAGAAAGTTGTCACAGCAAGTGGGGGGAGGGGCTACAAACAGAGAGGAAGCAGACAATATGCCTCTTAACAACCAGGCGAATCATGTACACCTTCACAAAGGACACAATGACATATTCTGGATAGGTCGTCCTCTGATCTGCACCACAGGGAAGCCGATTTGACAGTCGGGTTACAGTTCCTAAACTGGATCCTGCGAAGGGGGGTGTCCAGGAGAGAAGCTGGCAAACTGAATATCCATGTGCATGTGCCCTGAAGGCCGCGCTGTGCCCATCAAGCACAGGTTCCATTATTTTCCAAAGGCCTTTGTGAATAGCCTAGCTTTGAGTTGTCTTTGGAATGTATTGAATACCACTTCTGATCTCATGTGCTGGGGGAATATGTTACATTTCCTGGAGTGAAAGGCAGCAAGCATTCGTCAACCAATGTGGTCCTCTTGAACCTACGTGTGGTATTCAGGCAGTGAGATGCAGATCTAAGGTTCCTTTTTGGGGTGGTGTTGCTGGAGCTTGTATTGTGGTAGCTGAAGCCTGTATTTGCTAAACCCTTTTGGGTGAAGCTGAAAGTCTTGCAAAGTATAATTTGCTCAATGGAGAACCACCGAAGGGCACTTAGTGTAGAGGAGGTTGAGTTGCACAGATTTTAGGCAAGTATCATCCTAGCTGCTTTGTTTTGTGATGTTTGTAGATGATGGACCAAGCCTTTTTTTCACAAGGCCTAGATTCTGTCGACTTTCTGGGGCATTTCAAGTTAGGGTTGATTTTCTTGATCATCTGCAGGTGGAAGTGGGATTTCTGGGAGACTTGGTTGTTTTCAAGGATGCATTATGGGGTATTGTTAAGTAGGATTCTTAAGTTTTTATATTTGTTTAATGTGTTTTTATTGGTTTTCATAAGAACAACAACAGTATTAACACAAAATAACAGCAAAGGCGAGAATATATAGGAATTGTATTGGACAGTGATTGATAAGTTGCAATTGGCTAGAGTGACACGTCTCATAAGCATTCAAGTGCACAAGCCATTTAAATGCTCAGACGACAACAAACATATGCATATCCTCTATCGGGAGGAGAGCCTGAGGTTCAATCAGAGGAGTTTTGGAGATTGTAAGTGCAGACAAGATTGTATTAGGGCGAGTACAAGGAGTAAACTATATTCGCATATATCTCCTCGCAGATGTTAGCTCATAATAATTCTCTCAACCAAGCCTCCATCAACTGAGGGGAAAGGGTGCATCCAGCACAGGGCAATCTGTTCACAAGCTAGAAGCAATGCCATGTTTACCGATTTGCTTAACGTTTTACCTATCATTAGGGGTGGACTCACGGTAGACAATTGACCGGATCAGTTCGTATGTCAGTAGTCGCAATAAGGGATAATTTAGTTGTGATCTCCATCCAGAACATGCTGGGCAGCTAGAAGCACGGGTATTATAGCTTAGTGGCAACACGCTCGTCCTGGAAACACAATGACGCAGAGCAATGCAGGTTCGAATCTCAGGTCCGCACTTAGAAACCTCTTTGGTATTACGCGCGTTATGAAAAAAACAATTATAATTATATAAGCCAGAAATCCGCATCATTCTTTTTGCATCTCTGACAAGCACCAGTTGCTGGCTGGTGAAATTGTGGCACTGTCTGTGAATTCATTAACCGTATGAGTGAGAACTAAACTTGCGGCTGCCACCAACATCAACCCGGTGTTCCCATTATCTTATTGATTCTGAATCCGTAAACGCGTTTGCTAGTCTGGTCCAGATTTTCTTCTAACAACCTGGAATTGTGGACCAGGTCGAGGGGGGTATACCATACAGAAAACCCACCATACTGAAAACCCAGTCAGGTCACTTAGGCCCGGAAGAACGCTGGAAAATACATCCCGGGAACATACGGCCCACATAATTTCAATAAGCCAACAAGGAATTCACAGCATCTCCCATAAACCCTCTTTCCCAATAGAGGAAAATCTGGACCGGGCTAGCAAACGCGTTTACGGATTCAGGATCAATAAGATAATGGGATCACCCCCCAAAGCGGGCCATCCTGGGGAGCACACACCCCTTACGCACTTGATGTTGGTGGCAGCCAAAAGTTTAGTTCTCACTCATACAGTTAATGAATTTACAGACAGAGCCACACATCCCTCCCACACTACCAAGAACACTGGAGAAGAGAGCACTTGCCCTTTCCTCATAATATCTAGCTCAAGGGAGACAGAATCACCTGCAGCTGCAAACTCCATTATAAACTAGGAAAGGATGCCAGAACGGCATCAAAACAAGGAGACATTTTTTTTCTCCAAACTCCCACCCAACAGGAGTAATGCTTAATGCACACCCTGAGCTGTTTAACACAGAAAGTCACCAACATGAAATTCAGAGAAGTGAAACTCCCCAACTCGAGACCGTGAAACAAACCAGCAGCTCCCTCTCAGCCAGCAACAAGTAGAATGCAGTGGGATCCAAGATGGCAGCTTCCCCAATTAAAGACGTCCCTCATGAACTTAGAACTATAACTACAAAGTATCCTACCCATGAAGCATGCCCAGAGCGGGCATGTGACACTCTGGCCAATCAGCGGGAAGCTAGTCAGTCCAAACACTATTTAAAAGCTTGTTCCCATGGCAATAGTGGAAGGGAGTTTTGTGGTACAAAGAATGCGAGTTGTGGTGTTTAAGAGGAAGAAGATTGCTTGAGCAGAGCTAAAGGTTGCTGGGCTGGCTATAAAACCTGGTGTGGAAGACCATATTGTAAGACCCAGAGAAGAGAGGAAGACGACTGGGTTGACTGTAAGACCACGAGTGGAAGAATGGATTGCAAGACCCACAGAGGAGGGGTAGATTCCTGGGCATATTGTATGACCTGGAGTGGTGAATTTTAAACACTGACGAAGACAGGCTGATTGTAAGACAAGCATAGGAGAGACTGATTGTAAAACCCGGAGACTAGAGAAGACTGAAATCTGGAGACAAACAAATACATAAAAAGGAAATTGAAGCAGAGACCAAAAGACAGGTGGACAGAAACCTGGCCATAGCTCTAGTTAAGAAAGGTCTAGATGAAGCAAAGCCGCAGGCCTTTGATGAGGGAAAGACAGGAAGGTGAATGCTGAGGCTCTGACCAAGGGTATGGCAGAGCAGGTACATGGCGAGGGTGAAAACAAATTCTCTGACAAAAGGAAAGGCAGAGCAGGAAAGGGCAGAGGCCCTGATAAAAGAAATAAGGGACAGAGGACAGAGGACTTGAACAACGAGAAGGATGAAGTTGCCCAAAGGCAGCAGAGAATGGAAGGGTTGAGACCCTGGCCTACAAGACAGAAATGGTGACTAGAAGAGGGAGACAAAGAAAGTAAAAGGTTCCCTGGGGACTAACCCAGGAAAGAAAAACAGTGTCCTTGTGAAGTGTCAGAAAACACTATAGCAAACCCCAGCTATCCTACACCTTAAATAAAAACCCTGAATTTGAATGTCCTTGTTGTGTCATTCTGTACAAAATTGCAATCAGTCACCTTTAATATTGAAATGCTGGATCAATTGCAGTTGCCCATTAAAATGCATTGGTCTTAAATCAGATCTTTGACAGCCACATCAAAGAAAATGAATGGAAAGTTCTGGTCAACGCTAATGACTTTCAGTGTGGGTGTCTTTAATAATGGCAGCAGTGGATGTACCTCAGCAAGCGAATGAGGTGGGTTGAATTCTGGTTTTGTCCAGAGTGACAAAACCATAAAGAAAGGGACTAGGATTGTCGCAGTTTATTGGCAGTGAGTAGATTATTCAGGACGTGACAGTTACACAATTATATTTTCGTGCATGTAAATGTGCTGTCGTTTGCTTAGAGAGTTCATGCTCCTCCTCAGTTTTTCAATTAATTACACCTTATCTGAAGTAGTTTTCATACTAAACTGCTATAACTGAATAGTAGTAAAAGCTTCTTTCATCTTTGTGCAGACCCCATCCTTCTACTCTTTTCAGCTGCAAGACCAGAATACAACTCTCTCATTTTAGCACCATTGATCAAACCGACCAACCTGATTTTAAAGCTTGATGTGTCTCCTCCTCACTCCTGGCACACCAACCAAAGTGAACCGAGAATGAAACTGCCCAATAGCCTCCAACTGCTGACAAATGCATGGATGTGCTTGAAAGTGTGGTCTGGAAACTTGATTTTTTGTTTTGAAAACTTTGGTAAAACATGATTTGTTTCTGTTTTTCTCAGTATAGCTTAAGTACTTAATTGTGCTGTCCATGTTATATATACATTTATTTTGCCCATGGCGGGCCCTAATTTTGTATCTTTAAGTATAAAGCAACTCACTCCAATAGACCAGGTTTTAGTTATAACTGAACGTGCACTGTTGTATTATTTTCACGTATTTATCTGGTATATTTGACAGTTATCAAATATAAAATAGCATGTTGTGTCTGTGTGCCATAGCTAATGCATTTGGCAACAAAGTGACAAGTAGATATTTCTCCAGAGCAAGTCGATTTCTCGAACATCTTGTCCATTGGAGGGGTAGATTCTTTTTTTAAATCCCACACCCCTGGGATAGGATGGAGTGGTCTAGGAGCTTTGGTAGAATTTTATTTCCCCAAAAAGCTTCAATGTTCCTGTATGAGTAGATATGGGTAGGCTGACGATCCAAAGGTTGTTTCACTTTGATCTGTTCACCAAATCAACATTCTTAAATTTGATAAATCAACATTCTTAAATTTGATGGTCACTAGTTGCCTCTTTAGAGTGGTTTGGCCAGTCTCCAGGTTTTGAGTTGAGTTCCCGACTGAATTTCCTCTTTGCAAAACGTCAGTCATTCTGGTAAATAGTTGTTCAAAATTAGCATTAGATCAGTCTATCTTAGTTGACAGGTCGTTAGGTTTCTGATTGATTCCACTGACATTCTGTTGAAGGTGTAGCATCATTTTCATTGTTTGGCCTGGTGGCCTGTCATGCATGATTGGTATCACAGAGATCAGTTTGAAACATTCCTTCAGTATTGTCAGATGTTTTGGCGAACAGATGAAGCTTGGCCTGCTTTAAAGATGTGCTGGGTTTGCCTGTCAAAATGCATATTAATCCAACCTGTACAGACAGCGTTGTAATCGGGAGACTCGATGCACTGCCTCTAGCCCAAGGACTTACCATGGGCACACTGTTCATATATAGGGTCCCTCACATTCCGGATTCTGCATGATCAAGGATTCCAAGGGGGAGACGATTTGAATAACCTCCCTTATATATATGGTGGCTTACACTGCAGGAGGTTGAAGAACATGACATGGGGAAGTTTCTATACTCACAACCCCGCCATGTCCATTATGGATCTGATCCTCACTTCAAAGGTTCCTGCCTATGGGCTCTCTATTTCTAGGTCAGTTGCATCGGTCATATCTGTAGCATGTTGGTTTTGGCCTACCAGCAACGGAGGGGACCACCCAGTGCTCAGTGTATTTCACTGCTAGCCTCACCGTTTGTGCTTCCAGCACCGAAGAGGTGCATGCGGCCTTCCTCGGAATGTGCTTCTTAGCTGTTTTGGTATCCAGTTGGATGCCTGCCATGGCCCACCACTGATCCTAAACATTCACCCCGAATTGGCTCTCAGGTGCTCAGCACGCTGTGCCTGGCTAGTGTTGTCAGTAGGGTACGGCTTGGGAGCGGGAGCAGAGCACTGTTGGTTACTACAGCTCTCTCTCTCAGCCACTTCCACAGGGTGCCTGATTGAGTCCAGTACCACTTATCAGCATTTGCTTCCCTGAGTGGGTGTGCTCTGTCCCGCATGGAGATCTCCAATGTGAACAGGGCTCCTCTGCAGTTCACAGGCAGTTCAGGTCCTTAGAGGAAAGTGTCAGGCAATTCAGGATCCAAATTAGCTGATGGTAATCAGGTTAACATAGGATGTCAATTGAGGATAAACTTGCTTGTACAGAGCTTTTCTTTTATGAGGCCTTCTTGGCAGGCTGCTCAGGAGCACAAATTCCCCCCGCCCCCCGGCCTTAAGGTTTCAGATTTACGGTTCAGGTTGGGTGGGACACACACAAGCCTGCTATCTGAATGGGAGAGCCTTGGATCTAGCATCTGAAAACAGGTCAATTCAGTTTTCTCTGTATTCAGGCTGTGATAAGTTTCTGTGGTATTCTTTGAAGGAAGGTAGTGATGGTCTATTATTCCATTTCTGTAGTGGAGATCTTCAGTAGGATTGGTGAATCATCAGTGTACATTTGGTGTATGGATGTAAATGATTCTTTCTGATAAGCCCTCTGTCTGACATATGCATTAAAATGCCCCTGGGAGATGATGGAGCTTTGCAGCTCAGATCATTTGATGAGATGGCAATGTGAAGCTGCCACTTTTCAACTGGCAAAACACAGTCATTGTGGTTGTCTGCAGTCCATGTAAGTGAAACCCTGTCAATGCACATTTTGATACGTAGTCTTTGAATACGCTGAACATGGCTGACATTGTCATAGGTTGCTCAGTATTCCAGAGAGGCCAGTGCCAATGGGATATTCTTATATATCGATTTCAGGATTTTTCCTCAGATAAAAACTCAGATAAAAACTGGATTCGGTGTTCAAATATGGTCAGAAGCCAGGCAGATTCTTGCCGAAAGACGTTGTGAGGCTAGCGGTGTATCACAAGTGTAGTGGCTGTGACCCTCTTAATGTTTTATCCAAGAATAGAAGAATGGAATGTTGAAAACAGGGCGATTTTTGTCAGTGGTGGGGAGCTGTATTCGTTTTTTTCAAAAGGGGCTCATCAGGGCCGTTTTGACGGCTCTGGGGAATTTTCCATTCGTTTTTGAACTTACAAATGTCTGCGACTGGTTGCATTAATAGATGATCAATTCCTTCATTAGGCATGCAGGGCTGGGGTGGCGTTGTGCAGCTGAGGTCTTTAGTTTCCTGGCTTTTGGAATATTCGCATCTTATTCTGGAAAGATTGGCTAGCGTATTTGCCAGTACTGCTGAGGTCAGAGGATCTGCCAACATTTGCTAAAAGTTGCTTAGCTCAGACTAGATTTTGAGCACTTCATCTGATTTTCTGCAGGCTATGATGATGCAATTTTGGTAGAAGTTCCTTTGTCGTAGATGGGCTGAAGATTGAGGAGAACGTGAACTGACTGGCACCTGTCATCAGTGGTCAAGAGAAGGTTTTGCATGATTACCACCACTGGTGTCGGAGGTAAAGTTCTACTACTCCTACAACTGTCTTGCCACTTCACTCTCTGAAAGATTTCTTTGGAATGCAAGGCTAGAAATTGGCCTGCAGTTGGCCTGAACCTTGGGATTTGCTAAGAGGTTTTGGGAACTAAAGTGATGAAGGCCTCTTTCATGTTAGTGCGACCTATCCCCTTGATGTGTGCGTTATTAACAATTCTTGCAATTTTGGGAGCTAGTGTTGGAGAAATTGTATAAGGCATGAAACTGAGCATAGATCTGCTAACATGTTGGAGACTTTCAATCTTCTAGCCAGCCTCCTCGGCACATCAACAGATTTGAAAGAAAAAAATAAACATTGTTTTACAGGATGTGCTATGCAGTTTTCAAAGTTTGATTGGCATCATTGTGGGGAACTAAAGAAAAGAAAACATGTGATGATAGGTGCAGTCCTGTTGTATGTATAGAGAAATAGAGATAGTGGGCCAAACATGAAATTCATCAAATTTGGCCAGATGGTTATCTGGCCACATTCCTTGTGCCAAATATGGTGACGTTTCATGCATGTTTTCATTAAAAACATGTACTGCCCATGACAAGCCTCATTGTGCTGAGTAACTTTGAAAGTCGAGTCCTGAAAGTACAGCTTTCAGTTACTTGGTGGGTGTTTTGATTTTGACCCTCACATCTAATTTAATTGACCATAACCATTATTGTATACTGCAATTTCTCTTTTTTCTGCACTTAGCTGCTTTCATAGCCCCAAATACATCAAAGGTTTGACATCTTACACAGTTGAATATTAGAAGAAACAATGGCCCCCACAACATCAGTAAAACAAGCACCTCTGGAAATGTATCCAAAAGGGTGGTTTCATTGAAACATCACCCAGATGAGCAATGGCATGGCCTGCTAGCCAATTACAAGCCCTAGGGAAGTTAGGAGTCCAAGCGACCAGCACCTAATTACAACACACACCCCGTCGGTATGCGCGCGCGCACACACACACACGCACACATCTCCCTTCCCCCCCCTGAACACATGCATACAATACTACACATGAATAAAAGTGGATCACGGAGTGGGGAAGTGAGGAGCGCGGTGGAGGATAGAGCACCTTAGCAGTATGAGGAGAAGGAAAGGAGGTGAGAGAGCAAAGTGGCGGTCGAGGAGGGCGGAGAACAGGTGAGGAGGGAAAGAGAAGGGCGGAATTGGAGGAGAAAGAAGAAGAAGGTGGATGAGAAAAACAAGGATCAGGAGAAAGAAGAGGAGAGAGAGGGGGCAAGGAAGAGTGGAGGTTCAAAAGAGAGGGTGGAGAAGTGACATAGATGACTGAGGAGGTGGTAAGAAGGGAAAAGTGGGTAACTAAGAAAGGGGACTCTAGAGTATGGCAGAATGAGAGAAGTAAAAGGAGATTGTGAAGGAGGAGGGAAAGGTGGAGCATAGGTGGAACAGAAAGACCCATGAGTAAGATGTTGGGAATAGTGGGAGGGACGAGGAGTAGGGGAGCAATGGCCCAAGAAAAAAGGATAGCAAGAGGGAGAGAGCAAGGGAGAGAGAGAGAGCGAGAGAGATATTGGCAAGTCAAATTGTGGGGCTAGGAGGAAACACCTATGGTGGTGGCGGATGAGGGCAGGGGAGGGCCAACACAGCCAAAAAAGGACGATAAGCCTGACGACCTTGGGTCCAATAATTGCAAACATGTCTGATGCCTGCCCCCTCACAGGTGACCCAGGGTCCCAGGGGTGGAGGTGTCAGGGATTGTGAGTGGCTGTTGACTTGTGAGAAGATGGAGCCTTTTGGAAGGAAGGAGGAAAGGACAGAGAACTATTGTCCTTCAGATGCCATGAGAAGCATCAGATGAAGTACTCTAACATATTCTTGTGGTGTAAGCATAAAACACTACCATTCATTTTTACATGATTTATGACTCCTCTGTTTACCCTGTTGGTAGTGACAGCACATACGTGTAATTTGTGTTAACATATGTGATGTCATGAGCAATTCCTTTATTTGTTTTATTTCTAAAGCGCTAAGACAGGAGCCCATGGTTATAGTAGCACTAAAGAGGAACAAACACACACAAAAAATTAGGAGCACTAAAACAGGAAGTCGAGAACTGGGAAGGCGGGTAATGCTTTAAGCAAAATAGATTCTTTTGAGACCACGCTTGAACAGAGCTAGAGAAGAGCAGGCTCTTAGATCAGGAGGCAAGGCATTCCAACATTTGGGAGCCGCATAGGAAAAAGATCCTTCGGTGACCAGTGACAGTTTGGACTTTGGGATTTTAGAAGGCAGGAGTATATCAACCGGAGCGTTCTCCGATTGGGAAGCCATGACAGTCTCCCCGATAGGTAGCCCAGGCGTATCCCAAAAAGACGGCATTGTGTGAAACATAATAAAATAATATGTATATTTTTACTTGTATAACACGCATAAAACCAGCGAGTGGTTTCTAAGCGCGGGAACGGGATTCAAACCTGTGTTGCACTGCGTTGTCTTGCTTCCCAAACTAACACATTGCCCCAGAGCTATCCTTCCTCCATAGTGTCTGAAAAGTAATGTGTCTGTCGATGGGTAGCTAATGTAGGGACCTACTAGCGTTAGTTACATTGTCAGAGCTTCACAAACCCATTACCAAACAGCATTATTTTGAACAACCTGTAAACGATTGATTTTACCCCTACCAATGCCCTGCAGAAGGTTGGTGCAATAGTCAAGACGAGCTCCAATAATCAAGCGAGCAAGAGTGCCGCAGTTGGTGAAGTCATGAAAGATAGACTTTGGCTATACGGTCAGCTAAGAAAGATTTGATTCAGGTGAATGTATCAAGAGAGAAGGAGGCACAGTCTTGAAGTCTGGATGGGAGAAGGGAGTGGTCTACTAAATTGAAAGCCGATGTCAAGTCCAAGAGCATCAGAAGTGCCCTTTTCCCTTTTTCAAAGTGGCGCAATATGTTTGCCGTAGAACCAATAATGTGGACTCTTCTCAAGCCTGACTGTTTCTGACCTAGTATATCATAAAGGCCTAAAAAGTCTTGTATCTGAAGGTGAGCATCCTTGTCTAGGAACTTGAGTAAAAACGGTGAATTGGTAATGGGACGATAGTTGCTCATGAGGTTAGGATACAGGGATGGGTTTTTCATAAGGGGAGAAATCTAAGCCTTTTTGATGGACGGCAGAACAAAGCTTTCTTGCAAAGAGGTATTCACAAATTTTGTGATCAAAGGAGCTAGATATGGGGCACAATATTTAACAAAAGGTGCTTTGAAACAGCATTTACTTAGTGTATAAGTGCCTAACAAATGCCCATTAAATAAATAGATGCTGGACACATGTCTCCCTCAGTGGCGGATGGTGACTTTGAAAGGTGGTGGGGCGTAAAATTTTGCAGGGCAAATTTTGAAGCGAGTGAGCCGGACCCACATCAATGGCGTTGCGGGGGGGTTTCCCCGTGCAAAAAGTTTGGAAAAGGGGCTTCCAAAATTTGCAATTTGCTCTCCAAACCCACACAAATGTGACCTAAAAAGTATTCGGTTTTAGGTACTAAGGATGGGTGCTGGGAGGGTTTACCATATCAATGTCAAGGCTCTCCTAGCACTAATGAATGCAATGGGGCCAGACAGCAAGTCACTTTTTCACAGCACCCCACAACATTTTCTGGTCCCCTTTGCAGATAATGCCAACTATGTATTTCTTAAAGCCATGGAAGTAAAAATAAGCATTTGCATTGGCAACATTTTTGGCTTGTGTGTAGGCAATTGCCAGGCGCTGCAGTAATTGTGCTAATTGGCCATTCATTGTAGCAGCTGCAAAATGGTGTGAATACCTGGGCACATACTAAAAGTGCCTGGCAAATGCCTAATACCTATACCCAAGGCAAAACTGTTGGATTTGCCAGTGCTTGTATTTGATAGGATTTCAATGAAGGATATGCAACAAGCTCTGAAGGCACACTTGGTTAAGACATGTTCATTACACTAGTGATCCATTTACAGCTCCAACTAAAGCATTCACTCTCAGAAGACTGCTTTGAAATAACACTGGCAGGCACATCAAGCACAAAGTTCGATGTTACTCAGACATCCCAGGTGGATGTGTTTTAGATGGGCAGGGGCAGAATTGCCTTACAGATTAGCATGGCCACTGGAAGTCAATGGGTGGGTAAATAATGAAAGAATACCTGCAAGCTTTGTGTGCCTGCTCATATCCCTTCTCCCCATTACTGTACTACCATTGAATAGTTTAGGCTCATAGGTTGCACTTTAGCTCCGCCTAATAGCTAAAACTAAGAAGGGCACCCTCTTTGCTTTCTTTACTCGAGTGATTGTTTTAGAATCTAACCCCACATGTTTAAACCATTACTTCCATAGTTATATTGGAGCCTGTGGCATTTTATATATCACTTATTCTGCCTGATCGAGTGCAGCAATAACATGGGATATTTACAGCATGGGGTGTGTCTATATAAAGAAGTGCATGGAGTAAATATGGATTTTTGACCATTCAGAGTACTTTCTACGTCCCCAATGCTGTAAATATCCCATGCAATCCCTAGAGGTGAGTGAAAGCACAAAGGGCAGCGGAATGCCAATATGGGTAGAAATCCAGAGAAGGTGAATAACGGAGAAGTGAGGTGGCGCATTGCATAGTAGAGCAACTGCAAGACTCATCAGGTAAGGGCAGTGGAACCATAAGAAGCGACCGACCCGCCCTAAAAGAAAAAGACCCCACTCACTGCAGCAGAGGCGCTTGTGTGCGCACTGCTCCTGGTTGCCATGCATGCCATGTCTGCCATGATACATCTGTGCTGCAAGAAAAACACATTGGGGAACCTGAGCGTGTTCATGCCACGTGAGCGTATCCTGGGATTGTTTGAAACTGGTGTAAATGGGTGAATGATTGAATGCAGAACGTTGTGTAACCTCCAGCCCACCTAGCAAATGCATACTTTTGAAGTATGTAGCGTCTTTAGTGTGCTACACTTAGGTGATTATCGCCTACAGGAAGTAATATTTGGGGGAGATAACGGGCAGGGCCTGCTGTTGTGCTCATGCTTGAGTCCCGCATTCTGCTTCTGGAGCATTTGGCTCTGACATTCCTCATGATCCTTTCGACTAGAGAACGACACACTTTAATTATCAATATGTGTGTCCACAATGTAAAGTTGATATGAATGTAACGCACTAACAATATTATAATAGCCTGGCATACACGGATCTCTCCATAGCTCGGAGGCCAAAATGAACCTGAAAATAAAGGACAGTGCGTTTAAATAAGAGCCACCAGAGGCAATCTGAGACATGTTGTGCAGGTTGCTGCAGCCTTTAAATTAAGTTACTTAACTGAATACAAATCTATTTGCAACCCAAACGTCATGCCGGCGCAGTCAGTGGTGGTTACTCACTGGCAGTGGGTGACCAGCCAGTCCTGGCCATCGACCGACGCTCGGCTGGGCTCTCGTGCTAGGCTAGCACTTAGAAGAGAGAGAGCCACAGCCGGACGCCGATGCAGCAGGGCCTAGTAGCCGTGCGGAATGAACGGTCCAACTAGGCCCTGCGTTCCCAGGGCAGAGCTAGGACGGTCCTCCTCCGACCTGGAGCACTGTCCTGGCCTGGGCTCCTGGCTGGGGGAATGAAGGCCAGGATGCCGTGTAGAACATGGCCAACATTTTACACAATTACACTTACCGGCTAAGTTCTAGTAGTACACGGCTCATTCGAGGCGGGAAGTCGAACACAAATCTGTGCGGCTGAGTGACGATGATCCAAAGTGAAGGTGGCACCACCCCCCAAACCCACACTCAAATGTCATTGGCTGGCAAACAGCCAATGACATTTCTGTATCTATGCACCAAGCGTCATCAGGGGACACAGATTAGTGGAATCTTGTTCGGTGCGCTGTTTGCATAAATATTATTACTGGCGGGGCCACAACTCAAACGCCCCGCTAGTCTCCTAGTTTAAATGGGTTTACGTAAAGTGCGTGGAGCTATGAGCTCCACGCACTTTACAATAGGAAAAGCTGCGTAATATGGGACGCGCCCCACTGTTGCAGTCAGTTCTGATAAGACGGTCACAGCTCACAGCTGACTGAGCTCACGGTAATGATATTTCATTTTTATTGTTTTTATTTTTTGCTGCAACGCTGCAGTTGATGTCTGGCAATGGCAAATACAATGATACAACCCAAGATTCAGAAGAACTTCTGAATCCGAGAAGTCCAGTTCAACTGTAAATTACTTATACCTCAGTGGGGGCCCTGGGGAGGGGGGGGCAGTGCCCCCCCACCCTATGAAAGCAGCCGCCACTGGTCTCCCTTACAGCTTGTGGGTTTGATACTTTCTAGTATATTTAAGATTTCAGCTTGTGAAACATCCCTCAATTTAAACTGGGGTCGCAAGATGTTAGGTCTCAGGGTCTTCCTAGTGATGTTTGATCCATACAATTTACTTAGTTTGGATGCAGTGTCTTCCTTTATATTTCCAATTTTACACAGCATGACATCCTGAATAGAGGTGCACCATTTATTATCTTTAGTGACCGAGGAAATGGTGGGGCAAGGGTTTTCCAACTCTCTTAGGATTCCAAAAAGTTCCTTGGTGTTGGATGCTGCCTCCTTAATTCTCTCATCATATGATGTTTTTTTTGCTTTGCAAGTAGCAATTTTGTGTTTCTTACAGCATTAATGCATGTAGTTTTGTCTTCTGCCAATCCAGACTTTTTCCATCGTTTTTTAAAAATTAAGTTTCAGTATACTGATTTCAGCTGAGTACCAGATTTTAGAGGCTCGACTTTTTGCCAGACTTCCTTTTCACACCATTAGACATCATATTTTGGTAGACCTCAATCAATTTAGTGGAAGAATTATAATTGTCCAGGTCAGCCAGGGTAGAGGTACGTAGATTCCTACATTTCACTTTTAATAATTTCACTTATATTTTCTTTGATGGTAGTAGCAGGGGGATCTGAAATTGAATTCATGTATGGTCTGACCAGGGACAATGATTTAACAATGTTGTCTATGCAAACATTATAGGAAGCCACCCAGTCCAGAATCCTACCCTTGATATGAGTAGATTCCTTAATGTGCTGGCAAAATCCAAGATCATCCAAGGTGACCTAGATTCAGATCTCCTAGAATGATCATTTTAGAGAGTGGTTTGAGGGAGCGAGAGATTAGGCTGATGAAGTGGAGCAGAACATCAGGCATATTATTAGGTGGGCGAAAAATCACAACAGTATTGATGGAAGTGTTCTATCAGTAGCAAGCTTGACCTGTAGAGCTTCGCAGTCAAGAATATTAGCATCCTTTATTTGGTGGATATTGATGGAGGTGTGATAGATTAAAGCCACTCCCCCTCCTTTATTGCCAGGTCGATTGACTCTGAAGATGTTGTACCCAGCTATCAGGGCTAGAACCAGTGCCAACCCCGCAGCTGTGTACAGCCAAGTTTCTGTAATGGTGCATAAGTCAATGTTCTGGTCTAGAATTTAGTCTGCTACTTCTGTTGAGTGCCTGATGAGAGAGCGGGTATTAGGTAACATGTATCTTAGTGCTTTAGGTTGTGCATTAGGCACAGTTTTATGTTTTATATCAGCAGAAGAAAGCTCCATGATATCATTAGAAGCAGACACAATCAGACCCTCAATGCATATCTGTAGCCAAGTATTGGTTGTCTTATGATGGCAGTGGCTAAGTTATTGAATTATTTAATTAACTGGGGTGACATTGTGTCAAGGGCGATGATAAGTTACTATGGAATTCGATATTTAATATGTGGACTAGCTCCCTGGTCCATGCATCCTATAAAGTCTGGAAATATGCAATTGATAAGATCAAAGCACGTCTTTTAATTGCACGAAGCAGCGCACAAAAATTATAATTGAGACTATAGAGTTTGGATCGTTCTCTGGATGTATTTTACAAAATGTTAGCTGAATTAGGCGGGGTATTGTTTCTATCTAATTCTTATATTTATAATCACTTTAGTATGTTTTAGTGGATTGCAAGTGTAATAGACTTTAGGGAAGATTGCCAAATCACCTGAAGAAGTACACTAAAACTATAATTGATGCTTTTGATGTATTTTATTACATTTTACTGGAAGTAGGAGGGGTATATTTTATATCTAAGCCTATATTTATAATACTTTTAGTTTGTCTTAGCTGATTATATGTGAAATAAAATGCAGGGAAGATTTTAATAACAAGTATAATGATTGTTATGTTGATGATATGTTATTATGTGTAATTCTATTAATTATGTGTAACTAAAGTGCAAAAAATGTATTTGTAAACTGTAATGCACAATAAATTATATTTATTTATTTATTTATTTATGTATTTATTTTAAAAGATTTTATTGGTTTTATACACACCAAACAATACACACCCAACACGCAGTGTAATTTATAACAATTCCATTAAACAGCATTTAATCTTAGTCACTGCTACCCCAGTCCCACCCCCCTCCACAAGCCTATTTGTTATTCATAGTCAGCATCTGCTACATGCGGCAGGGTCTCACTTCCTTCGGATTCAGTTGGATCCGATATTGCTCCGAACAGTTCAGCTATTAGTACTTTCCATGCCATCAAGGTGCCCGCCTCTTCCTCCCCACCCACGCTGCTCGCTTCTTGCCACACCCCTGTTTCAGCCCCCGCCCATTTCTGCAATTCCTTCCACCATACCTCCACCCGTGGCTTGTGGCATTTCTTCCATCTCATTGCAATTCTCCGTTTTGCAAGCACATATGCCAAATCTTTCAGTTTCCCAACATGCTTGAGTTTCCGTGATCTGGGGAACCTGCCCAGTAAGCAGGCCCATGCCGTATCTATGACTAGCGTAACTCCCTTTTCTGCCAGTTTCTGTGCCACTTCTCCCCAGAAGCACTCAATTATTGGGCATGACCAAAACATGTGTGTCATGTCAGCATTTTCTTGGTCACATTTGGGACACGCCTGTCTTCCAGCGTTAAGGAACTTAGATATCATCAAGGGGGTCATATATGCTCTGTGCGTTATATGCATCTGCATTTGTTTTAATCTGGCATTTCTCGACACCTTCTTGTGGTAACCCAGGGCATGTTCCCACATCCCATCCTCCATATAGGCTCCCACCTCCGCTTCCCAATCTAGTCTCAAATGTGTCAATTCCTTTCCAACCTTTGCCATCACCATCTCATATAATCTAGAGATCTCATGCCCCCCTTCTGATATGTCATATATTGCCCCAACGACTGCATCTGGTTCTTCTGTCAATACTGTTTCTGGCCATATTTTCCGAATCTTCTGCACCATCCCATGGTACGTAACATATTGGCCTGTATGTAGTCCCGCCTCTTCGTTGAGTTATTTCAAATCCTTAATGGTCCCCTCCTGCCAAACATCTCCTAGCGTTACCAATCCCACCGATTCCCAGTAGGTCCTGATTATCACCCTTATCTGCTTGTCCCCTCCTGTCAAAGCAACCAGCGGTATCTGCGGGGTGCATGGGAATGGATCCTCCATCAACCGGCATGCTCAACGCCACATTTTCCACCCAAGCATCATCATCCCAGGGCGCTCCCTCATTTCGGTCTCAGGCAGCCAAATCATTTCTCTTAAGTAGAACGGGATACAGTCCTGCCTAAACAACCTGTGTTCAGGGGTCACTTCATCAGAGAGCCACTTAGACACATATTGTAGTTGGCCCGCCACATAATAGACCTCAAAATTAGGCAGTCTGATGCCTCCTTTTTCATAGACGTTTTGCAATTTCCATAACGCTACTCTATTCTGGGTACCATGCCACAGGAAGTCACTACACATACTGTTCAATTTAGTAAAAAACTTCTTGGGTATCATATATGGAATATTACTAAAATAATGTAGGAGCCTAGGTTGGACCACCATCTTGAGCATGGCCCCACGTCCCATCATTGCTAAGGGCAGCTTCTCCCAGAATTTCATGCTCCTCCTGATATATATATATATATTTTTATTTTAAATGTCTGCAGTGCAAAAAGTACTTTTACATTATAGTTCAGGAGCAAACCACTTTGCCCAACAACAAAACAAAAGGTTACAATGCACCGCTCTAGACAATTTTACATTGATGCATTAATGCATGAACAACTACCCCCCCCCTTAATCTAATTAAAAAATAGAAGGCCAGCACACACATCCGATCTCGAAAAAAAACGAAGAAAAAATAAAAATAAAAATGGGGTGCAGGGTCAAGGGGAAGCACCCGTTGAAAGAGAGAGACAGAACCCTAGAATCGAAGAGCATACAAATACTAGTCTCTCTACATAATCAGATTGCCACGTTGAAGTCCAGATGCTAAATGGATCGGACCAATACGAGGGAGTATAATCTGCTACGGGTATATTTATTTGATTCATACAGAGCATACCACAGGAAAAAAGTATCCACTTCTCAACACTAGAGAGGTTAGGAGGAGAAACTAGTTAGAAGTGAGGAAAGAAAAGAAGCAATACTTTACGCATTAGTTAAAGCGAATGGGAATACATTTCATCCAGTCTGGTAATCTGGTACTCCTGAGTATCTTCTTGGTGCGATTTGCTGCAACAGATTACTTTAGGAGGACCAGCTTCATTGACGCAAACATTTTTAGTAAAGAACTATTCAGGGCCAATGTCATTGTTCAGGAGATTATTTTTAAGTATTCGACAGAATGTCCTTGTATTTTGTTCCTCTCTGATAGCTAAGAGGAATTTGTTTCGGAAATAAATTCCATGTACCAATGTGAATTTGTTTTTGGTCTTGGTTCTCTTAGCTTGTCCAGCTCTGATTTTCATAGTCTTAACGGTCTGCTTGGTTGGTAGTGATCAGCAATGTTCTTTCTGGGGTAAGTAGAAGTAGGACCCTTTTTCCAGTGTTTCCTTTGTCTCAAGGTGAGTATTTTAAGGTAAATCCTTTTTATAAAAGGTAGCCATAACAGCTTTGAGAGTACTGTAGAGACATGATGATACCCATAAGGCCAAAGATACGTTTGACTACTCGATTCTTAATAGAACAAGTTGTCTGATAAGGTATTTCTTAAGTCCTAAAAAGAGAATGTTGCAGCAGTATATTATGTTAAGGGTCATTGGTTGGAACAGTTTCTCTTTGTGGTTCATGGACAGATAGAGTAAGGTGTGACTATCTTGATCTGCAGTGGTTTCCCCTTTCCCCCCCTTCGCCCTTCCTGGTGCAGAAATTCAATCGCTATTTTTTCGACCATATGTTCAAAGCAAGTCCAAAATCCTTATTATGTGTGGGCATTGTGCCATATAGTCGCTCTGCAAATACGATAGTACCTGTCCCCAATCTTTCCTAAAGGCCTCTTGCTGAACAATCAAATTTGTATGTTATCCATTCTAGAGAAACAAAGTTCCACACTTCCTGGAGCCATTTGTATATCGTGGGCGCTGACTTCTGTTTCCACTGTTGAGCTATTGCCAGCCACACCGCTATCAACAGGGTCATAAAACTTCTTTTTTTGTAGATGTGTTGGTTCCCCTGGTCCTGGTTCCCACATTCCGCACATCCATACTTTGTCCTTTGGCTGGATCTAACCCTCTATCATCGCCCCCATTTGCTTCCGAACCTAGTCCCAAAATTGTTGCAGTATCGGGCCTTCCCACCAAATGTGCCTCTAGTCTCCCTTTGTGGCATATCCCCTCCAGCACCTCTCTGGAGCAGAAGGAAACATTGCGTGGAGTCTTTCGGGCATGAAGTGCCATTGAAGAAGTGTTTTTAACCACATTTCCCTCAGTTGTATAGATCTTGTTAACTTCGGGATGATACTCCATGTGTATTCCCACTGTTTTCTTGTTATACTTTCCCCTAACGTCCTTTCCCACCACTTCATACACTTCCACTGAATGGCTTCCTTGTGATTATTCAAGTATCTATATATATTCGAGACTAGTTTCCCCAAACCTGTATCAGTTGTTATATAGGACTTGAATGGTGTCAACTGTCTAGTGGCCACCTCCCTAATGGTTGGAGTCATCAACTGGTGCTTCAGTTGGTTGTATTTGTACCTTTCACGTTCCGTTAAGCCCAGGACCTGCTTACATTCCTCAAATGATCTAATGGTATTCCCTTGATACATATCCCCAATTGTCCTACATCCTGCCTCCTCCCATTTGTTAAATGCTAGTGGTTCCATCCCTGGTTGAAACTCTGGGTTCCCGAACATTGGGTAGAACAGGGAGGGGTTCATCATTAATGCTCCTCTCTTAACCGCCATATCCCATCTCTCAATCCCCACCCCGACTACATCACCTATTTTGACGCTTGGATGTCTATGCTGTTGCTTCAGCCACAGTAGCCCTGAGAGCTGGGAGCCCGTCACCACCCTCTCCTGCCTTGCCCATATGCTCTGTGGCATATCTGATAACCATTCCTTCACTACCCTTATCTGAGCCACCTCATATTATCTACGAAAATGGGGAAACGCCAAGCCTCCACTATATCTTGGTGCTGTCAGGGTAGACATCGACACCATGGGTGTCTTGCCTTTCCATATATATGCTGTTACTATCTTGTTCAAAGATCTAAAAAATGTCTTTGGTATTCTAACGGGCGTCGCCTGAAAGTGGTTTCGGGAGTATCATCATTTTGACTACCACCATTCGCCCCACCACCACGTTGCTAAGGGGTTCCATTTTGTAATCTCCCTTTTGACTTTCCCCAATAATTGTGGATAGTTTGCCCTGTACATTTGGGTGATTGAGGTCGTAAGTGTGATCCCCAAGTATTTTATCCCTCTTCCCGCCTTTTCTAACTGCATTTCATGGGCCTGCCTATCCAGGGTGCCCGATTTCATAGTTAGGTTCAGTATTTCCGACTTTTGTCTATTTATTTTTAATCCCGATATCTTCCCGCATTCTTCCAATTCTTTCATAAGTGCTGGTAGTGAGTATTCCGGGGTTGTTAGTGCCACCAGCAAGTCATCTGCAAATGCCATTGTTTTGTGTCATCTTCCCACCATTGCTATGCCCTTCACTTGATCCGCCGCTCGGATTCGTGCCAACATCGGCTCCAAATATATCACATATAATAAGGGCGAGAGCGGGCATCCCTGCTTTGTACCCCTTTCCAATATAACTGGTTTAGAAAGTGTCCCATTTACTGCAACTGGAATTGTCAGGAACTGGTAATTCGCCCTCACCATTTGAATAAAGCCCTTCCCAAACCCCATTTGTTCCATTGTTCTGAAGAGTTGAGGCCACTCCACCTTATCAAAAGCCATTTCTGCATCCAATGACACAAGTATTACCGGCATCCAATGCATTTCTGTCTTCTCTAAAAGGTGGCACACCCTTCTCGTGTTGTCAAATGTCTGCCTTGTCGGTATAAATCCTGACTGATTCTGATTGATCAGTGTCGCTACCAGACGTGTCATTCTGTCGGCCAGTATTTTAGTGTATATCTTGGTATCTAAATTGATCAGTGATATCGGGCGGCATGACCCTGGGAGTAGCGGGTCCTTGCCCTGCTTCGTGAACACTACCAATTTAGCCTTGTTCATCGTCTGGGTTATTGCCCCTCTCGCTTTGAAGGTGTTAAATAGCTTCATCAATCTGGTTATAAAGATATCCTGATATTTTTTATAAAAGCAGTCTGGATATCCTCCAAATTCGCTCTATCTTCCTCAGTGATTCGGGAGAGACTTAACGTATCAAAATACTTCTCTCATCTATCCATTGATGTGTCATCGGACGTATGTCATATCTGATAGAATTCGATCAAAATCTTGTGCATGTCCTCATCTCTCGTCTTCTCCTGCCCTTGCCCATCTTGTAATTTCACAATTGTTCTGCTGGTACCTTTTGCTTTCAGTTGCCTAGCTAGAAGCTTGTCTGCCTTATTGGCCTGTATATAATATCAGTGTTTAATATAAAATAAGGATCTTTCCGCCAGTTTACTCTGCAGCATCCCTTATTGCCCCAGCACATGTCTGAGAGCCAATCGGGTTCTCTTTGTTGGGTTTTGTATTATTTCCCCTTGTATCGCCTTCAGTTTCCCCTCCAATTCCTCCTCCCACCTGCATCTTTGTTTGTCCCTCTATGCTTTTAGGGCTATTAAGTTCCCCCTTGTCACTGCTTTAAATGCATCCCAAACTTAGCGTATCTCCAGTGTCATTATCATTGAAGTATTGTTGTTTCTTATCCCCTATTGTTTCAGCAATTACCGGATTATGTAGCAGTTCCCTTGGGAATCTCCATTTCCATAGTTCCCCTCCTGTGTGGCCCAGTGTAAAAGTTGCCCACACCGGGGCAGGGCTAGATAGGGAGATGGATCCCAGTTCTACCCCCTATGTCTTGCCCACTAAGCCTTTTGATACACAGATTTAATATATCCTTGACTGGGAGGTATGTACATGTGAGTAGTATGTGTACCCCGACTGTTGTCTTCTCACTCCCCACCACACATTGTGCAATGCCAGCATCCCCATTTTCTTTTTGAGTGCTTTGGAGGGGCTTGTGTCCCTGAGTGTGCCTGTGTACTCCTATCTATCTTGGGGTCCCAAGCCACATTGACATCTCCCGCCAATAAGGTTTCCACTGTAGCAAATCTTTCTAGCCTTGTGAGGACCCCCCGCCTTTTTCTCCCCTTCCTTGGCTTGATATATCTGTGTATACCCTCTCATTTTCGCTAGACCCTTGTCTGCCCTCCTTGTGTGTGTCGCTTGATACATCAATATATCCACCTTCATCCCCCGCACATATTGTTCCACCTTTTTCCTCTTGATTGGGTGTTATGTACAAAGGGAGGCTTTCACATAACCAGTAGTTTAAAGGTAAAGAACCTTTTATTTGCAAGTTGATGACATAAGACGACCCCCAGCAGGAGGAGTACAATCTTCCCACTAAGACCCTGCTTCTTCACTGGCTCTCCTTGGAACCCTGCTACTTAAGATGCAGTTCTATGTTCTATAGTATCTAAGTGACAATAGACATAGTGAAGGAAATATTATACACTCATGGTTTAACAGGTAAACATTGGAAACACTGCACATCCTAACACCTCTCCTCCTTAAACATAACAAGTAACTGTGTGGGTGAGGACCCACTAAAATTGAAACCTGTAAAACACATATTGAACAACTGAAATTGAAACCTGTAAAATAAATATTATACACTCGTGGTTTAACAGGTAAAACATTGGATGCGCTGCAAGTCCTGGCACAAATCAAGAGCATAGATATATGACATCTAGTGGTTGATTAGGTAGAGTCACAAGAAAGTCCCTGTCTCCAACTAACTGAAGACAAATTAACATTGAAACGGAAAAGCCACCCTTTCCTTATTCCAAATAGCTCCTCCTTTGACCAACACTGACGAACCCAAGTCTTTCACAACTTGCTTGGGTTCAGAAAACAACGAGGCTCCTTTACGAACTTTGGTGGGGAGCTTGACTTTAATCCAATCACCCTCTTTGACCTTGAGTTCCCTACAACAATTCTTCTGATCATACCTCTCCTTGGATCTAACTCCAGCTTCAAAAATTCTCCTTTTTACACTCTCTAGATCCACATCCACCATTTTTGATTTGCCCATCCAACCTGGACATAAATGAGTATTTGGTTTTCTTCCTCTCAAGATCTCAAATGGACTCACGCCTGTGACACTATGGGTAGTTAGCCTATACTGGAACGTGCGTTCCATCACTGTTCTCACCCAATCTCCTCCAGTAGCCACCGCTATCCTAATAGCCTCCATCAGAGTCCTATTAAATCGTTCCACACACCCATTACTCTGGGGATGATATAAAGAAGTATTCACCTGCTCAATCCCATGATTCTCTAAGAATTCTTTAAACTCTCTGGAAACAAGTTGGGTCCCATTGTCAGACAAACACTTTCTTGGAAACCCTTCTCTCCAAAACAGTTGTTCCAAAAATCTGATTATACTACTACTGGATATGTCCTTGAGTGCACATACCTCCGGCCATTTTGATAATAAATCCATGACTACTAATAGGTAGCTATCTCTGCCACCACCAATATTAAATGGACCGAGGAGATCCAACGCAATTTCGTCCCAAGGGACACGCGGGGACTCCCTCACTACCATGGGAACTTTTTGCACTTTCAAGCCTTTGTTTCCCTCAATACATTCCACACAGTCTTTGACTTGTTCCTCTATGTCCTTGTCGATACCAGGCCACCAAAATTCAGACCTCACAAGTCCCTTCATCCTGGCCAGACCTAAATGCCCAACATGGGCCAACTCCAAGACAGACTTCCTCATACCGACTGGCACAACCATCGGGTGACCCTTGTATAAATAACCATCCTGAATCCATAGCTCCTCCCTCACTTTGGCAAAACCATTCATCTCGCCCCTGTGGCTCTTAATTTTACCTTCTGCAACCAGAGTAAGTACTCCTTGATATACAACATCCTCCGTGCAAGACACATCCCACTCACTTTTCTTTAATGTTTCATGCACCTGGAATATTTCTGCACTCTCCTCTGAACTTGTAAAGTCACTATCGTCAGAAATTTCCCTCTGGACAGATCTAGACAAGGCGTATGCAACCACATTAACCTCCCCCTTTACGTGGAGCATGGTATACTGTAACCCTTGCAATGCCGTGACCCATTTCATAATGCGTCTTGACACTCCCTCCAAACCACCTTTCGTAAAAATTCCAACCAAGGGTTTATGGTCAGTGCAAATGGTGAAACTCCTCCCCCACAAGAATCTTTTAAATTTCTCGACACCCCAAACGCATGCTAGAGCCTCCTTCTCAATAACTGAATATCTAGATTCTGGGCCCTTCAAAAACCTGGACGCAAAAGCCACAGTCTGTAAACCTGTCTGATCCTCCTGCATCAGAACAGCCCCAACACCATAATCACTGGCATCAACAAAAAGCAATGTGGGTTTACTTTCCTCAAATATTTTCAAAATGGGAGCATTGACAATAGCCTCTTTTATCATCAAAAATTCTTTCTTGCACCGGTCACACCATTTAAAAACGACTCCCTTGAGAGTGAGAAATCTCATATTCCTCGACATTTCTGCTAACCCCTTGACAAATTTGCCGTACAACTCCACCAGTCCCAAAAATGATAGTATGTCCCCTTTAGATTTAGGCTCCTCCATTCTTTTTATGGCCTCAATAGCCTCCTCCTTGGGTCTAACCCCTTCCCCAGTGATCTCATGACCCAGGTACACCACTTTGTTGGCTTTAAAAGAACATTTTTCCAAGGCAACGGTGAGGCCTGCCTCCTTCAAAATATCCAAAACTCTTTTCAAACGAACATCATGCTCCTTCTCATCGCTCCCACATACAAGAACATCATCCTGATAACACATCACCCCTTTTTCACCCCCAAGTAATTTATGCATAATACTCTGAAACACACTTGCGGCTGAGACCAAACCAAATGGCATGCGAACACACCTGAACAATCCAATCGGGGTGATGAAGGCGGTGAGATCCCTGGAATTAGGGTGCAATTCAACCTGATGGTAGGCCGATTTAAGATCTAGTATGGAGAACACTTTTGACCCAGCTACTCCCACCATCAAATCATCTATTCGGGGAAGAGGAAACCTGTCTGCCACAACCATGCTGTTTAGATGTCTAAGATCTATACAGAGCCTCAAAGACCCATTGCCTTTTCTGACTACAACTATAGGACTGACCCATTCAGATGCTTCTATCTTTTCAATGACACCATCTCTTTCCATTCTCTTGAGTTCTTCCTCTACATCTCCTCTAAGAGCAAGAGGAATAGTTCGCAGTTTTGCAATCTTAGGGACAGCTCCTTTCTTTAGGCGAATTACATGTACAAAGCCCTTAAGACACCCCAATTTCCCAGATAACGTGGTTTGTATCTCTGTGGGCTCTCCTCCCGCAACAGACATTATCTGCTCGGGATGACTTGCCTCAAGCCTTATCTTCAATTCAGCTTGATCACTCCATGACAACAATTCACCCCCTCTGTTGGTAACATACACACAACCTTTGGCCTTCCTGTCCTTAAACTGTAATTCAGCATCAAAGCAACCTATAATATCTATGGGAACATCTCCATAAGCATTTGCTTTAACAGTATTTTCCCACAGAGTACAACTATCGAATTTGTTCCTCCACACTTCCACACTTATCAAGGTGTAGTCAGCACCACTATCCATTAGCATGCGTACGGGTACACCTCGAATTACAACCTCAGCATAAGGTTTCTGCATTTTCACTCTGCCATTGACAGCATTCACTGTAAATACCACTTCTCTGCCATCCTCACAATATGACTCATCTTCATAACTTGCACTTATTTCATGCACTTGATTTGACCCAGCATTAAAATTTCTACAACATCGGGCAATGTGCCCTCTCACACCACACTCATTGCATATGATATGAATAGCAAAGCAATCCTTATCCGAGGCTATATGCGACAAGCTTCCACATCTAAAGCATCTTCTCCCTGGAAAACCTCTGGATTGTCCTGAATCCCTAACCATCTTGAAAGAATTCATGTCTTTGGGAATCCCTCTGCTATCTTTTGCAGGAACCCATTGACGCCATCCTCTGCCAGTTGCCGGTCTGTTCTCTTCGCTCCTTTTAGCATTCTGCGAGGCGCGTCTTGGATTCCACGTACTCTGCCTCTGAACAACCTTTGACACCTTCAGCACTGAACCCTGACTCTCATCCAACTTGGGTTTACCATTGTTCACAGTATCCGATTGAAGAACTTCAATGCACTTATCTGTGTGTTCCACCATTTTCGCTATCTCAATTGCTCGATCCAAAGTGGGGTTCCTCTCTTTCCATAGTTCTTTCCTAATACTGTCATTGGAACATTTAATCATTAGCTGGTCTCTCAAGTGCTCATCCTGACAGTGAGTGAATTTGCATTTCACTGCTAAGCCCCTTAAAGCCGTGACAAAATCCTCGATACTTTCCCCATTCTTCTGCTCTCTCGTGGCAAATTTATATCTTTCCAATATAATGTTCTCCTCCAATCTAAAATGCCTGTCCAGTTTGGCTAATGTCCTTTCATATGGACCAGCATCCAAAATGTCAGAAGGTTCCGGCAATCTCTTTAAGACCTCTTGGCCTGCAGTTCCCAAACAGTGAAATAGCAATGCCTCCTTGCGCTCATTGGAGTAGTTGGCACCAAACACTGCTAAGGCATATTTGCTGAATCCTTCCTTCCAGTCTTCCCATCTAACCCTGGGTTCACCTGGCACTGCCAGAAAAAACACATGAGCAGGCACATTTGCCATGTCTCAAAGTTGCAGAATAGAATAACAAGCTTGCAATTCTGGTTTAACCAATAGAGCTCCCACCCAAACAGGTAGGTGACACTAATTAAAAGATAGCTGCTTGGTTATGTACTCACCCTGGAGCGCCTCACCAGGGTCATCGGCGGCGACTCCTTTCTCAACCTTGCTCAGTGTGGGGCCAGGGTGTCCAATGGCCGCTCGGAAAACACACAACCCAAAATCCAATTATAAAAGTGCCAAAGCCGTGTCTTTGCCAGCCCGGTCTCCACAAGTTCAACAAAATTGCAGGGGTCCAATTCCAGCTCCCACAGACCACGGAGCCTCCAGGGGTTTTCCTCTGGCGCTAGCAATGTCCCTCCGGTGGATGCCACACACTGGATGTCAGGCCGTCAATAATCCACTGAAAAAGGCCCTCCCTCAGGCAAGTCAGGCTGGCTCCACTCCACAGCCAGCACACTAGATCTGTAGAAAAGGCGCTGGGGGTCGTCCTCCGGGTCCCAGTCAAAATCCTCGTCGCCAAATGTTATGTACAAAGGGAGGCTTTCACATAACCAGTAGTTTAAAGGTAAAGAACCTTTTATTTGCAAGTTGATGACATAAGACGACCCCCAGCAGGAGGAGTACAATCTTCCCACTAAGGCCCTGCTTCTTCACTGGCTCTCCTTGGAACCCTGCTACATAAGTGCAGTTCTATGTTCTATAGTATCTAAGTGACAATAGACATAGTGAAGGAAATATTATACACTCATGGTTTAACAGGTAAACATTGGAAACACTGCACATCCTAACATTGGGGTATTCAGGCCCCTTACATTATATGTGAGTATACTTTCAGGGTTTTCATTCTTTTGGATAGTTAGGTCTTGTTGGACTGCCTTCTGAGTCATGCGTCGGCACAATAGAATCTGCCCTCCCGATACCCCTCCCTTCCCCCTGTACCTTTACCCCAACTGTTAACGCAAACCCCTAACTCCCCCCTCCTCCTACACTCCGCCCCCCCTGAGGAGGGACCAGTTTCCTATGTCTGCCACCCCTGGCCCTCAATCATACCCAGAGTAATAATCATGGGTATTCCTAAACTCCACTCGAGATTCCAGTGTCTCCCCCATCCTCCTCCGTGCCGCTATTTAATTCTAATCGTGTGTATCTCTAGCCTCTCCCCACATCTAGTTTACCTCCCCTTTTTCGTCTGGAAATAGTCCTTGCCTCCTCATCCCTGTGTATGCCCCCATACCATAGATTTCTCATGTCTTGTGTTCCCTCCACCTTTCTTCAGTACTGTTTCCCATCCTCCCGGCCATCTGGTCCCTTTCTTGCTACCCCGTAGTCCATCTCGATCCTCATCTTCTTCCTCCTGCAGGATAAGAATCCGTTTGCCTTCCTTGCACGTCGTGATCCTGTGCTGGCGTCCTTCCCATGTGAACAATAATCCTAAAGGAAATGTCCATTTGTAACTGATCTGTCTTGTGATTAAAAATCTCACCACCGGGCCCATTCCTCTTCTTTTTTGCAGTGTTGCCCTGGATCAGCCTAATTTCTTCCCCATTGACCCGTAGTTGTGCTGCTGTTCTTGCCTTTCCTAGGATCTGTTCTTTCTGTGCTTGTGATGTTACCGTAACCAGTACATCCCGTGGATGCAATCCCGGACCCACTGCTCTCTTGGGGCCCACCCCATGGTATCTATCCAACTGCACCGCCTCCTCTGGGACCTCTGCCAGTACTTCTGAGAATATTTGGTGGACTGTTTTCTTCAAATCTTTATCCTCTACTGAGTCAGGAATATTTTTTATTCTGACATTTGATCTCCTTGAACAATTTTCCAAATCCTAACATTGGAGTTCTAAATTGTTTGCCAGAAGGGACAAGTGTTTGACCGCTTCATCCGTTTTCTGCGTATCCTCTTCAATATGATGGAACCACCTTTTCCAAGGTGTTCGTCCTTTCCTCCAATTTTGCTACATCCAGTCTTATTTCCTGGACCGTCTGATTCATGTCCTCCTTTAAAGTTTCAAGTTGTGTCTGGAAAGAGGCCAGAAATTGTTCTTGAAATTTCTTAAACCATCCTTTGCATATCTTCTTTACAGAACGCCATGGCTCCTGGCTCCCTGTATTCCTGTATCTGTGGTGGTATATTAGGGGAGGCTTCTTCACTCTTTCTCGCTTCCTCACTCTTTCTCGTATTTCCACCGTCCAGACTACACAATTGTTTGAGTTTTTTGCTGGCTTGATCTGGGGGATATGCTGGGCTGCTCCCACCCCTTTCGCTCTAGCTTTGGACAAATGGCCTCCACCAATGGTTCACTTCTCCCTCCTCCACTCTCCTGTTCCCGTCCACGGCCTTAAATGGGGGCACTTGTCAGCTTCCTTAGTTCCCCCACTTATTGTTTTTTGTGGCTTTTCCACCTGTTGTTGTCTAAGTGAACGTTACGCTCTTCTGATCCTCCTCCCCCTTTCCTGTCTTAATTCTGCCTTTATTGCTGAGTTCTAAATGATCTTTAGTCTTGGGGATGGGGAGACTCTTCTAGTGATGTCCCTTCCCCTACCTTTATGGAATGCTTTTTTCCTTGGGCGTCCACCCTTCCCGCTGAGGCCGATGTCACCCACTCTGTTGCACCACTTTCCTGGTCTGGAGCTGATCCGCAACCATACTTCCTTCGCCAGCTCTGTTACTCGCTCTCGCTTCTTTTCTCTTCTTCGCGGGTGCATCCCTCTTTCTCACACTAACAGCCTCCTTCTCCACACTGTGCTTGCTGATACGTCCCTCTTCCTTCATGCTGCTCAGGAGGGCCGCAGAGACCTGTTGGGTTCCATGCAGTCCGAGCTCGCCTGTCTCAATGCAGCATCCACTTCCTGCTATCCCATCCCCGCACCGCTCAGTCAGCTGGAGCAGACTTCAGTGCTTCAAATGTGTTTGCCGTTCATGGGGGTCATTATTCCCTCGCTCTGGCGCCCAGTCCTCTGGGGTTCCCCTAGTCTTACACACAATTAGTCTCTTTATATTCATTTTATGCCGCAGCCCGGTGGGAAGAGACGCTTACACACATTTTCCTGTGTGGCCGCCATCTTGGAATCCCTCTCAACCATTTTTAAAGTGGACTGTTGGTCGTAGCAATTTGATCGCCACCACATGATAGATATACATACAGGTTGGGGAGGAGCAACGTTATGTAGGGGTCGAGGCAAGGGGGTGGAGGTTATGGGCATGGTGAGGGTAAGAGGGCCCCACATTTAAGAAAGGAGAACATTATTGTATGGCAATAGTGGAATTGCCACAACCAAGAGTACATTTTTAAAATTGTGGAGATGAAGCCAGCCATATCGATCTGATTTTCTTTAGATGTGCATAGATTTATTTAGGGGATAGATCTATGTGATAAGTGACATGGTCGAATTACACAGGTACCCCACATTTTCTGCCTTCTCTGTGGGCATCAGAGATGGCTTAAATTGTTTAGAAAAATGTAGGTAATGTGTTTAACTGAATTTAGGGCAATGTCGATAATTTGTTTGTGATGGATTGAAGAGAGTTTAGAAAGACTGAGACCTGGTCACAAGCCCTCTTTATTTATTTATTTATTTATTTATTTATTTATTTGTTTATATAGCGCTATAGCCCGCGGGCATCAGAACGCTTACATATAGACAGGACAACAAAAGAATGAAGACGGGACTAGGCGGGAGAGGCCTGAATTAAATCAGAGTGATACAATGTGTTTCCAGGATTTACTTAAAAAGTAGGGTTTTCAGTTTTTTCCTGAAGTTAAGGTAGTTAGGCTCAAGTTTTATTGAAGTGGGTAGGTCGTTCCATTTACCGATGACTATTGTCGGGAAAGCCTTGCCAAGGCCATGTTGTTTTTTAGTAGTAATGGTTTGTAGTTTGCCTGTATTTGATGATCTAAGGCTCCTAGATGGTTCGTACCATTTAAACTGTTTCTTGAGGTAGGCCGGGGCTGTGCCATAAAGGCAGCGATGTACTATGGTGAGAGACTTGAAAGAAATTCTCTCCTCCATAGCCAACCAGTGGAGGGCTTTCCTTTCTCCGGAGATGTGTTCTCTCCATGATTTTCCAGTGATCGTTCTGATGGCGTTGTTTTGGATGGTTTGACATCTTTTCAGGCACTTGCTGTTGGCTCCCAAGAGTAGGGAGTTTCCGTAGTCCAATCTAGATAGAATAGTGGCCCTAGCAATGATGGTGCTATTCTTTTGGTCTAACAGTGGCCTGATCTTTCTAAGGAGAATTTGATGGTATTGGCAGTTTTTTTTAAGGTAGTTTGTGTGTGCTTCAGCTCCAAGGGAGGCTTGAAGATACACACCTAGGGTCTTTACTTTTGCTGATATTGGGATCTGGATGTTTTTGATGGTAAATGAATTAAAGGCAGGGCTCAATTTCTTTCTGGCTTGAGTGGATCCGAAGATCATGAGCTCGGTTTTAGAGCCATTTAGGCACATCCAGTTTTCTTTCATCCAGTGCTCGATGGTGTTGTAAAGGATAGTAAGTTTATCATTGTCTATTTGGTGGTTCCCACTGAGTTCAAATACCAGTTGGGTATCGTCAGCGAAGTTGGTAAAAAATATGCCCATCTGGGATAGCATGGTGCATAGGCATCGCATATAAAGGTTAAAGAGTAATGGGGAGAAACTGGCTCCCTGAGGGACCCTGCAGTCGACTAGCTTGGCGCTAGATGCTTTGTCTCCCCAAACAATCTTAGATTGTCTGTTTTGCAGAAAAGAGGCGATCCATTCAATGGCTCCCTTTGAACAATTGCCTGATTTTTCAAGGGCCTCGCGGAGTTTGACATGGTCTAGCAAGTCAAACGCCGCTGAAAGGTCTAGCAGTATCAGCAGCCCTGACTTGCCTCTGTCCAAAATGGAGAGCATTTCAGTTTGGAGGTCCAATAGTGCCGACTAGGTGCTGTGACTGGATCTAAACCCAGATTGTTGTGGATGAAGTAGGTTGTTTTCATCTATGTAGCTTTGAAGTTGGTCAGTAGCTATTTTATCCATAATTTTCAGCAGGAAGTTGCAATTTGTGATGGGCCTGAGGTTGGCAGGGTCCTGTTGATTAAGGTCTGGTTTTTTTGGTAAGGGAGTGACTGTAACTGTTTTGATGGTGTTGGGTACAGAGTGGTCTTTGAATGAGGCATTTACCATTCTTGTGAGAAAGGGACCAAAGATATCAGGGTTTTCGAGAATGAGCTTAGGGGGAAGAATGTTTTCTGAACACGAGGTACAGCTCATGGTGGATAGTGTTTTCTTCATTGTGTTGACTGTGATGGGTTGAAATTGAAATTTAGGGACTTCTGTCTCGATGTTGTGTTCTATGAGGAGAGTCTTAACTGAGGTATTTGTGGTCTGGCAGTTAATGATGGTTTCTCTGGCTTTGGTTATTTTGTTTTGGAAGGCTGTCTGGACATTCTCACAGTCTGTTTCGGTTGGTTGGAACGGTGGTGTGAGTGTTGTGGGCTTATCTATGGATTTAAGGATTTGGAAGAGTTTTCCAGTGGAGTTTGCCGCGGTACTTATGATGTCATTATAGTGATGTCATTAGGCCAATCATGTCTCAACTGCAAACGTCCCTATTGTTCCAGGACAAGGGACAGTTTACTCTCAGTCTAGGGTGTCTAAAGCTACCCAACACACATAGTTGCTCCAGGTGTAGGTGCTGTTGTCTTCTGCTCTTGAGTCTCCCTATGGAGCTTCATAGATGCAGACACAGCACACTCCTACTAGCCAGAACTGTTTGGGGTTCCCTGTTCTTTGAATTGTGGAAGGCTGGGTAGAATCTGGGAAATCCTTACTATTCCAGCTCTAGGTGTTGCATCATTTAGCGGGTGATTGCCCCTCTCCCCACAGCCTCCTTCTTCCACATGCCCCACCTACATGTTTATTCAGCTCAAATCATGCATACATTTGAACCAATAACAGCGAGATAATGACACACAGCACACAATCTGGTTGGCAGGTTGATGGGATATGGGAGTTTTGTTTCTTCTTTTTTCTGGTAGAATATATTGATCTATTAAACCAAACTATATTCAGATTTAAAAGGTAAGATTCGTAATAGGTTGTAGTCAAGACACTACCAGACAATAATGCAACCACCTGTGAAAGTTAAATTGTGTGATTCACAAATCACTCAAGACCTCCCTGATAATATGTATGTATTTATCTTTTTGCAAGTTTCATTTGGCACATTATAGGGGGCATTTGTGGCTGCACATGGCATCTGATAGAAGAAACTGCCCATGTGGCTTTATACTTTACCATGCAGTGAGTATCACTGGCATATGATGCCATTACTGGGTCAGTTGAGGCTGGACGTGACATATGGCTACCAAAATATATTAGCTTTTCCAATACTTGTATATAAGATAGTCCCCCTTACAGTAACTTGCTTATCTTAATTTTGTGGATTTTATTGTAGTTGTAAAAAAAATGACTTTTAATGCTGGGATGCGGTGAACAGCGATGCCGTTATGTTTGCATTGGCCTAGGACTTAAAGCGGATCTACTAAGTGGACAAACGTGAAAACGACAAATGGATGACCTCGGGAGCAGGTTTGGGAAATAGGTTGTTACCCAAAGCAGGGTAGTTTATTAGGTAGATGATTGACATGGGTGGAGCCAGTATAGCATGATCTCTGGCATAGTAGCTAGGGCCATCACACGTGCAAAACAAAAACAAAACAGGTTTTTCACTTGATTATCCTTTTGACCCTTTAATGACTACCTTGCTTCTTTTCGCGTTATGCAGCTGTCTGTCAAAGGAGAGTGTCCGTAGTTTGGCATCTAATCTACCAAGGGGAGGTACCCTGCAGGAAATCAGGACTGCATAGGCTAGTACCACTACAGTAGTAACATGTTCAGTAGAAAGGCCTACTACTTACATCACACGTACAAAGGAAGCATTATCTATTTTTCTGTAGTCATTTTCAGATCCATAATGGAAGCTCTCCAGTAATATAATATTGCTTGAGCATATATTGCTTTTACCATATTGCTCCTTGGCCACATTTTGAGTATGTTGGTAATGGTAGAAACATGTGAAAGTTTAAATACCTCCTATTTATAAAGTATCGGCTAATTATAAGTGTGAATTACATGGGATAATTACATATCCCATATTTTCACGATGCCGTACTGGATATGTACCAAATGATGTAAATCTGTGTGATCCAAAATCATATTTGTTATATTAAAAATAGGATTATAATATCACGTTTTTACCATGACCACCCTACACATAATGAGTCTCGTTAAGTGCTTTAATAATAGGTGTTTTATTATTTTTACTAAGTGTACAGTTTGCCCAGAGATGTCCGAGGCCAGCGCCTCATTCTCTAGCAATTTTAACTAACTTACCATAGTTAGTTTACCAATTTTACTCTTTTCAGAGCCTTTTTAGTCCAGCAACCCCCTAAACAAAGAACTAACCACTTAACATCAAAAACTGAGCCCTCACAGGGTGGAGCTACTCTGCCAACACCCCTCCACCTTTACATCTACCCCTCCACCTTTAAGTCTAACAGATTTATTTATTTATTTTACATTTATAAAGCGCTCACACAGCCCGCAGGCATCGAGGCGCTGTTACAGAAATTGTTTGTTTTTTCTTAGTTGCGTAATTCTGTGTGTTTTTTTTGTCTTAGTTACGTATTTATAACACGCTTAAAAACCCAGAGGTTTCTAAGCACGAACCCGGGGATCGAACCTCTTGTTGCTTCGTGTCGTCTTACTTCCAAGACGAGCACGCTGCCGCTGAGCTATCCTCCCGAGACAGATGTCAAGGGAGACCGAGGCCAAATAGACAACACACTCAGGCCCCTCCAAAAACATCCTTATCGTGACAGGGACGGCACTACCATTCATGCATGAGGACAGCAATACACCCAAGGGAAACAGAACTATTTCCAGGTCCACTTTCCTGCCATCCAATTATAAATCCCGACATTGGTATAAGAAACAGGAATACCACGAAATGATAGGATGCGGCCTTCTTGAATGAAACACAATCTTCAAACCCATTTCTTCAGCATTACATTCAGAAACACTGGATACTTTCAACACGCATAACTTGCGGGAGGGACACACTCAAGGCTTCAATACTTTAAGAAGATCTTCTCATCGGAACAACCCCATTGGACTAAACTCCGTTCTGACAGATGGGGGCTAACATTGCTGTTTGCATTAATGCTAATAACATACCCTGTAAGACCAGAATAAGTCCTACACAACACAATGGCAGAAGGGGTGGCAGCAGCAGAATAGCTTCTGTAGCAGATGGCACAACGAACACTGCACTCCCACAGATGGTTCAAGGGTTTTTATTGAATAATTATTCAGAGCGCTAGGGCCGTTCCTCACTCTTTCGCCTCAAATGAAGCGTTTTCCACCCTAGCCCATGCATTCTTATTCCCCAGATTAGTAGCTAGAGTTTATTGACCACTACTGTCTAGTTCCCAACTGGCTGTTGGCAGGGACCCTGATGGCGGTATGCAGTGATTATAACGAATCACAAAATTACTAATCCAATTACAACGGATCGAAAATAACTAATTCCAAAATAACGAATTTGGAAAACAAAGAAAGATTTTGGTGGCCTGGGGGGCCCAAAAACAACGAAAAAGGAATTCGTTATTTTGGATTCAATAAAATCACATGCAACCCCTGATGGCAACCACCATATCTATATTAGCTCCCTCCGGGTATTTTTAAGGTGGGCCTACACTATCCACATTGTTAGTTGTAAAGGGGTTGACGGGGTGTGCCTTCAAGACACTAGATCCCAACTCATTCTCCATCTTCTCACGCCATGAGGCTCCTCTCCCTGTTTCCTATTAGAATCTTCCCTGTCATATTTTGCCCCAACCCTCTCCCACGCACAGTTAAATAGATGAAAGTACACACTATTGCACTTGAAGAACCCAAGCCTGTTTGAGTTGGAACCCTATGAAAGGATCCATTTTGGAAGATTGCCAGAGATGCATTTCCAGAGCAGGAGTTCTGCTAAAAAAGGGGTTTCAAAATGGTGCTGTTACCGCTCACCCCCAGCCAGAGTGGGAGTCTATTACTATAATGGTGTACTGAGCAACTGGATTCAGCATGCTCAAAGACTGGTGCCAGAGACAAGGAAAATGCTTTAGGCTACTGGAGAGTGGTGGTGGAAGAGTTGTTTGACTAATTGCAGAAAACATGCTCAAGGAAAACAATACTGGACAAAGAGGCCTAAGGCCGAGGCCATGAGCTCTAAAAAAGGCTGACTTTTCATTGTATCTGAACCGAAACAAGGGGTATCCTTACTTCAGGACCCTTGAAAAATTTAAGATAATAATTTGATTTCTACAGAGCGCTTTAATCTAAAGCACTTTATATATGACATATTTACATACCTTACTATTATTACCCAATCGAAATTGGTACTCATTTATCGACCTCGGAAGCATGAAAGGTGGAGTTGGCCTTGCCGGGATTTGAACCTGTGACCTGCAGATCAAGCACAAATCACAGCAATGAGCATTTAACTGGATGTGCCATTTTACCGCTAGTTGTATTTGTATACCACTGAATCTTGAACTAGAAGACCTGAAATGAAATGCGACATAGTCCAAAGGGATGGAGCTCCATTCAAATGTACCAACAAACAATATAAAGTCTTAGGGCCTCATTACGAGGTCGATGGTAAGGGATTAACGGCGACGGTAAGGAAGCCGGTGCCATTAACCCCTTACCGCCGCATTACAAGGTCCCTTAGCGGGTCCCACTAAGGGCGGCTGGTTTTACCAGCCGCCCTTAGCGGGAGCCGCTAAAGGAACAGGGAGCTAATAACAGGGAGTTATTAGCTCCCTCCGCATTCCCATTGAGCCCTATGGGGGCTCGAATGGGGATGGGTATTTTGAATGAGGAATTACCGGGTCCTCCACGGTTGGAAAGGCCCGGTAATTCCTCATTCAAGGAACCCGGACCCGAGTTTGGAGGCAACCGTGGTGCTAATAGCACCATGGCTACCTCCAAACTCCTAATGAGGCCCTTACTGTTTCTACTTCCAGTGCCCAGTCACCGACTGGCTGATAAGAGATTGAGCAAGTGCTTTGATGAGGAGTGAACCACAGAAAAGAAAAGAAAGGCTAACACCCTCTGAATCCTCCATGCCAGTAACATGGGTCACGATAGAAAAACACACTTCGCATGTGAGGTCTACCTCCAGAAGGTCAATAAAGATAATGGGAGCTATCAGAAGGAGAACAGAGGTGGGCTTATGGTACCGTCTGGCCAAAGGGACCAGAAACTATTCCAGTGGGGTGAAGGGTCAGTTCTGTGGAAGAGAATTCCTTTAGATACACCTAGTTGCTATGGGCGTGATCTGGGGAACATCAACCAAGAAGTCCACATCAAAAGTCACATAAAAAACCTAAGACAGTACGTGGGCTGACCTGGATGTTCGCAGCCCTCCAAGAGACGGTCCACAATGGTCAGTAGTGTTCCTTCACACTCTCTTTTGCAGCACATGCCACATTGTGAGGATCTATTGGTCATGTCGCTGCAGCCATAAAATCCCATCTGCGAAAACGGTTGACAGTGTTCATCAAGTGATATGTCAATACAGATACTGAATATTGCTGAGTAGCATATTCAAACATTGTGGATAGATTTGTCTCGTACTGCAGAAATCGGGAGCAGGTTTTGACCAAGGTACCTTCCTTCGCATTATACTTGTCATATCTGCTTTTCAACGTTTAATGTCACACTATGACTCCAGTGCAAGCTTCCATTTGGTGTAGCCTCTGCCTCCCATTATTTCCTCTCACAGTGTAGGCACCATGCACACTGCAATTGACATGAGCAGTCACAAACGTTTGATGGCTGCTGTTCATCTAAACGACTCAAGCAATGCCAGGATCTTTCCATTGCTTTTGATGGGGGAAAGCTGTGATAGTGAGAAGGGAGGAGGGTTATCTAACATTTCCAATCAAGTTCCTATCTCATTTGTATATTTAGTAACTCCCCCACCTGAAAGCATGCCTGGTCTGCTACCCTTTAACATACATTTATCTGGACCTTGGCATCTTTTTCATTGGTAGCACCATAAATAATAGATTATTGGGCCAGAACATCAGAGAATATGATTCTAAATGCATTAATAGCTGCCGCAGCTGGCTGATCAAACTGGCACTGGCCCAATAGTCCATCAGCGAGAGTTTAGAAACAAACTGGCAGGTTAGAACACAACAGTGGCATTTTCCATGTTCCTGGGCGTATGTGGGGAATGGCAGCTGTGTGGCTGAAAGGAGGTTCCAGGTAAGCAGGTGTTTTGTGTTTGAAAACTTGGAGGAGTTAGGGAAGGTAGGGTGTCCAGGTTGGAGGAGGGGTGTAGGGGAGAAGCCAACACATCAGTGGGAAAAAAATGGTCCATTATTGGAGGTTTCAGCCTGCAATCTGAGCAAGATGATTGGCTGAACCCCCTGTGTTTAGGTACTAATTGGCAATCAATATTTTCCTGGTAGAGCCCTGGCAGTGCAAGAAATGAAGATACTTGCAAATGAGTTGCCCGATTTTTTGTGCTACTGAAGGTATTGGACCTGGCCCTAAGTTCTCTGCAATAAGGGTAGTCATGATGGAGGAGCAATGCAAACAATGATGTAACAAAAAAGGCCTTCTTGGCATTGGGCTTTTCTCAAAGTTGTCTGGCTCCAGATGGAATATGAGGACCCTCCATAACCCTCCCCTTTCAGGGTCTTGGATGATTTCCCCTAGGTCAGTAGTCGCACACCTTGGGTGAAACCCTATTTGTGTCACTTTAAGAAAGGGTTAGATGGTGAGGTACATAGTGTACATGACCTGATGTCCAAAACCCTTCTCTATTCTAAACCCTATTGGTAAAGGCCCAGAGGTACAAAGTCCATCCCTACTCTTGCAGAGCACAAAATGGTTACCATGTGCCCCAGACAGTATTGCGCTAACTCCCAGGCAGTGGAGTACCCTAGCACACTTCTTTTCACTTGCATCAGATGCTTGGTATCTTGTTGTCACTGGTTTCTTGCTTGTCCAGATGTTTGTATGTCTATTGCTCGAAAATAAAAACGCTTGAATTGTTTTCATATGTTTAAAAACAATCTTTTTACCACTGAAAGCGGGGGTCGGGGGACACCATGCAGCATGCCACTACCCCTCACCACCCCTCCATTCCCTGCCACCAATAGTTCCTGACCCCGATACACCATCTGCATTTTGGTGGCAACATTTCATTAAAAAACAAAGCAAAATAAATTCAAACAGTTTTTGATCACGCAATAGACCCATTACTCTCCAGAGTCTGGACAAAGTCTTGGCCTATCTTGAAGTAGTTGGAAAACCTGTTGAAAATGCTGTAACCCCAAGGAAAAAGGCAACAGCCTCATGCAGTCACCGGGCAAGACCTTATAACACCCTGCCCTTAGAGTAATTGATGCTTAGCAAAGTCTGAAGGTATCTCCCCTCCCCTACGCACTAATTTTGTGTTGAATGTATTTGCAGTCTACCTTGGTCTACTTTATAGTCAGGAAGTCTCCCTTTCACTTGGGCTGGTGGCCATACTAGTGGCACACAGTCTCAACTATAGTTCTGAGCTAGTTGTGTCTTGTTATTTTTCACTTAGCTCACCACCTATCCCAGTATCTGAAAGAGTTCTCTAACTACCAGTCCCCAAGCTCTCCACCACAGGCTTCCGCTGCTTGTCAGCACTCCAGTCCTAGCCTACCTCCAGTGATGGCTTCACTGGTACAGCTTCTCACCTCTCTCACATTACTTCTTAATTTGGCCTTGGCATGGCCCTGCACTTTGCCCTACAGTCAAATATCCCTGCATAGAAATGGCTGGAATTTCTGTGGATTGGGCAGGATTGGAAATAGCTGATATTAGTTTTGACATTATTTTGTTATGCTACTTCTCACCATACATCTGAAAGTCTACCAACTTCTTCAAAAGACCATCTAGGAACATTGGCCCTCATTACAACCTTGGCTATTAGCACCATGGTCCATGCCGCTAAGGTTGCAATTCCACCATGGTGGATGGCGGAATTACCGCCCCATTCCAAGGTGAGTGGGGCGGTAATTCCCCATTCACCAATGGCCCCTTCCCCATTCACATTTTTGCCCCATAGGGCAAAAAGCAGCTGTTAAACAGCCATCCCGCAAAGGGAACCTTGCAATCAGGCGTTAAGGGTCGGCGCCGTTACAGTGCCGTAAACCCCTTAACGCCTGAGTCGGAATGATGGTCATTTTATCTGATCTTTCCTCCACAAGGGTTGGCCTAGGTTTAGCTAAAGGGGCATGTTCTGCTCTCTCTTCTACCGGGTCTAGTATCTGGGAACTCATTCCTTGTTCTTTGGATGGATACTCTAGCAGTACTCCCCCCTACTCCCTGTTGAGGGAGCATTTGAATCAGTGTAGTTGGCTTGGATCAATTTGAGGATGGACTTTCTGCTGGCTCTTGGACCGTCCTTAATGGCCACTTGTGTTGTGGATTTCTCAACTTGAAGAATGGAGCTAGATTCCATAAACTCAATGTTTTGCCCTCACCAGAAGCTCAAAGGCTGAGGCAAAGGGGTTAAGGTAGGTGTCTTCAGACTCAGGGAAGGCAGAGTGTTAGATACACTATGTGACAGGGTGTCACTAGGGAAGAACTCAGTGTTTGCAGGGGGATAGTATCACTTATAGGTAAAGGCGCCCTGAGTAATCCACCAAGGCAGCACCTAACCTATTAGGCAATTCCCAGCTCACAACTCAAATGACTGCATTTCCCCTGCACTGGTGTTTGGGCACAATGGTAAACCCCCCCCCCCCCAAGTACTGAGATCTGACATCAGACACCAAATGTCATGAGTAAGGGAAACAGAACACACACACACATGCACGCACTCACACACACACACACACACCCTTGTTTACAAGTTTTACAAAATATTTATTTCCGTCGTCAAGATGGTCGAGTTAAATAAACAATACTACAAAAAGAGGCCATCTTGATGTTCAACTTTTCCCACAGTTGTCTGGCTCCAAATAGAGTATGTGGTACCCCCACACCTATCCCTACTGAGTTTCAGATTGGTCAGAGATCACACTCCTTAGGCAACATGCTATTTGAGTTTCTTTAATGCTTTCACTTTTGCTTTCATTTTTCTGTAATGCTAAGCACTATTAGTAGTAAATGTATTCTCAATGTGTATGTTATATCCTGCACAATAGGAAGGTAGTGCCAAGAATGTGGCTTACACATTCTCAGCAATTGAGAGGTTAAGAATAGGTTAAGTGATGGCCTTCATTGTACGTGTAACTTAGGAGTACAGATTTCTAAGCAAAACAAATGCAAGTAATAAGGAGAAACATTCTGTGAAGCAGTACGTACTCTAAAGTCGAAAGTGCTTCCTATTCCAAACCTTTTTCTTAAAGCACTGCAGGCTCCAAGTTCATCCCTACTCTTGCAAATGACAAGAAACGTGTTTTATTATTAAAAGAATGACACCAGCAACAAAAACTTCAATAACCAATGAATTTAGAAATGGTCTCCATATCATATGGAAGGCCTACGCGTCAGATGAACTGAAACGTTACTCATTTAGTGCTTGTTTTTTCAGTGTGGTGTCCATGTCTCCATGTCCCATCCCAGAGAACCCCAATCACACCAGTTATTTAGGATAACCATTAACTATGAAAAAAATTCAATTTAAAATAACTGTATTACAGTGACAGCTCGTTCATAAATGGTGACAGGGCATAGAAAAGCCCCCATTTATGTGAGGCCTGTCTATGCCAGCAAGGCAAGCACAATGGGTCATTCAAAGCTTAGGAATAAAAGAGCTCCTGGCCTTGCATGAACCATTGGTCATGTGTGCATATGAACGTGAGTGCATTTAGTGTGCATGTTGCACTTTATGGGTGAGCATGTGAATGAGAAAGCGGCGTGAATGAAATTACAGTGGGTATGTTGTATGGGTGCACCGTGTGTGTGTGAATTGAATAGAGTGTACATATGGTTGCACATGTGAATGTGTTTGAATGCGTGTGCATGCAGACTGGGGAGCAAGCCTAGGGGTGTAGGGGCAGCTACATAGGTGCAGTGAGAATTACCATGTTTTCCTATAGTGGCTAATCTTTTTTAATGGCATTATGGGCAAAGCCAACATGATCAGTTTCCTAATTTGGGATGTGAGAGTGTCTGAGCAGGCAGCAAGGACATTATTTCTTACAGTAGTCATAGCACATTTACTGGGATTATGGCCAAAGCGAACATGATGAGTACTCTTACATGGTGTCCTGGGGAGTTTCATTTGTAAAGGCAGCATGGACATGTTTTCTAACAGTGAACATTAGCATTTTTACAGACATTATGGGCAAAGCCAACATGCTGAGTGTTCTTACGAAGACATACCATCCTGCATTAGTGCAGCCAGTATATACATGTTTTCTTATAGTGATATGGCATTATCGGCAGAGCCAACATGATGAGTATTCTTTTTTTTTTTTTTTTAAATATATTTTTATTGTTTTTTTCAAGAAACATACAACCAGTATCATCAACACGACAATCAATTAAATATCCGCAATAATTCCCATTCCCTCCCTCCCCAAGTGAACCCGGACCGGGGTTACGCAGTCTGCTGCTGGCATTAGGGTGAGCCCGGGCTGTCCGGGTCCTCACCTGAGGTGCTGGCTTCCTTAGGACTGAACAGGGCCGTCGTGAGGGCAATCCACTGCAGGAGGTCCTCCGAGTCATTTATTTTTTGCTGTCTTTGCGCCAGCTCCCAGGCCCCGGTTTCAGCCACAGTCCATCTGCGAAGGTCCTCCCACCATGTTACAAGTTTAGGGGCTCTGGGACACTTCCAGGCCATTGCGATGCGCCTTTTAGCGAGGATGTACATCAAATCTTTGAGCCTGCTGAGAGATTTGTTTTTTTTCCCTCGTGGGTACGAGCCCAATAGACATGCCTTGGGGGATTGCACGTCTAGCGTTATGTCCTCCTCTGCTACCTTGGTCTGAATTTGCGACCAGAAGGTTCGTATGTTCGGGCAGGCCCAAAACATGTGGGTCAGGGAGGCCGCAGGTTCTTGGCACTTGGGGCACCGCACCACACCAGCGCCATTGAATCTCGAGATGACAGCTGGGGTAAGGTAGGCCCTATGGATGATGTAAAATTGGATAAGTTGAAATCGGGCATTCCTAGAGACCTTTTTGTGATAGTGTGTTATTGTTTCCCACTCCGTGTCGCCAAATAGTGTGTTCAGCTCGGCCTCCCATTTGCTCTTGCATGTGAGTTCGCTATGTGTGGTGTTGTCAATTAGGATCTCATAAAGCCTAGAGGTTTCGTGTCCCCCTTCTGCCACACCTATCAGGTTCTCTATGGCCTCGTGTCCGGCGCATTGGGATTCTGCATCCGGCCATCGCCTCCTAAGTCTGTCCAGCACCGCCCCGTATAGAAGGAACTGACCCAGTGGGACCCCAGTCAATTCGTGCAGCTCGGGAAATGTGTGGATGCCCTGGTCATCCACCAGATCGCCCAGAGTGGCGACGCCAGAGGGCTCCCATATATTCCGGATCGCCCTCCGGTCTTCCGGCCTAGTGAACATGATGGCGGCTATAGGGATCTGTGGGGAGTAAGGGTCGGACAGCTTGACCAACTTGCAGGCCCGACTCCAAATTTGAGTGCCTAGGCGGATGAGGTGCGCGTCCAGCGTTTTGGGCATTGGTCCGATCCAGAGGAGGTCCCTGAGCAGCCATGGTGCGTCTGGGGGCTGCAATAGGCGTGTGTCCGTCATGGCATCATCAGCCATCCACTGGATCACGTGCTTAAGCTGGGCCGCTATGTAGTAGAGCTCAAAGTTAGGTGTGTTCAGGCCTCCCCTCTCGTACGGTCTTTGAGTAATGTCTAGGGCAACTCTGTGCCTCCCCTCCCGCCATAAGAGTTTCCTACATAGCATGGCCAGGTCTTTGAAAAAACGCTGGGGGATGTTGTAGGGGACGTTGGTGAAGAAGTGTAGGAGACGGGGGAGTGCTACCATTTTAAGGAGTCCCGCCCTACCAGCCATCGAAAGGGGCAGTTTGCACCATAGGTCGATTGATTTAGCCAGTCCCTCCTTAGCCCTGCCCGTGTTCAGAACATGTTCGGTCTCAGGGTCCCGGTGGATCACGACGCCCAGATATTTGAACGTAGTGGGTTCCCATTTAAGGGCCAAAGGGGGGAGGTGTTCTTCCTTGGTTCCCCTAAGTGCAGCCAGGGGGAATAAGCAAGACTTGCTGTGGTTAATCTGGACCCCTGTACATCTGTGGAACCCGTCTAGGGTTTCCAGGATGTAGGGGAGAAGGTGTTCGGGATCCCTCAGGTAGAGGAGCATGTCATCCGCATACATGGAGACAAGGTGGTTCACACCATTTATCGTTATTCCCCCGTCACCGTATTCCTGCCTAAGGTATGCTGCCACTGGTTCAATCGCTAAGATGTAAAGTAGAGGGGATAGGGGGCACCCTTGTCGAGTGCCCCTGGCCAGGCTCCATTTTTCAGAAAAAGTGTTGTTGGTACGCACTCTGGCGGTGGGGTTGGTGTAAATGAGTTTTACCCAGTTCAAAAAAGCCGTTCCGATCCCCATCTTTGCTAAGGTGGCATAAAGCCATGTCCATCGGACCGAATCAAAGGCTTTAGAGGCGTCGAGGGACACAACTGCATATTTACCGGGCATGCCGTTTGTGCTGTGTATCACGTGGTGCAGCCTTCGCAGGTTCTCGGACATAGAGCGACCCTGCATGTAGCCCGTCTGATCCTGGTGTATGAGGTATGGGACGGCTGCACGAAGCCTTCTGGCCAGTAATGCGGTGAGGATTTTGTTGTCTACATTCAACATGGATAGTGGGCGGTATGAGCCGCAGTCAGAGCTGTCCTTGTCGGGCTTAAGTAGGGGGATGATGGTGGCTTCAATCATGGTGTCGGGGAGGTGGCCTATGTCATACGCCTCGTTATATACTTTGGACAACAGGGGGGCCAGTATATCCTCATAGGCCTTATAAAATTCGCTCGGGAGACCGTCCGGTCCCGGCGTTTTACCCGAGGGCAATGACCTAATGGTGGCTGTGACCTCGTCGGGGGTGACGGGGGCTCCGAGGGGATCTGCCAAGTGGTCCTCCAGGCATGGGAGCCAGATGGCGTCTAGGGCGTCCTCGATCGCGTGGTCAGGGGGCGGGGCTGGATCGGAGTAAAGGGTTTGGTAATATTGTTTGAACGCTGCATTGATACCCACTTGCGTGTGGAGGGTCAGGCCGTCTGTATTACGAATGGAGCAAATGGGGTATCTGGGGGTTTCTCGTTTATAAAGCCATGCAAGAAGCTTCCCGGGTTTATCGCCCAGGGCATGATTCCTCTCCGTGAATTTAGTATAGCTCAACTTCCCCAGCGTCTCCCAGTGTGTTAGGCATGTTTGTTTAAGATCAATCATCTTTTGCAAGTGGGCGGGATCAGGGGACGGGGTGGCTTCGAGATCTTGGAGTTCAGTCTCAGCGTGCGCTAGCAGGGACGTGACGGATTTTAGGGCCCCTCCAGCCGCGGCTATCATTTCCCCCCTAGTTACCACCTTGTAGGCTTCCCAGGCTGTGCCTAAGTATCTGACGCTATCAATGTTGGTCTGCCAGTAATGTGTGGAACCCTCCCTGATTTGTTCGCTGAAGGCTTTGTCCAACAGCGCTTCGCTTCTCAATTTCCACGTGGGGATGGGGGGCCTGGGCGTCGTGGTCACCCACGAGGTCATCAAAGGGGAATGGTCTGAAAGTACCCTGGCTAGGTACTGCGTGTCCTCAAATCCCGCCACATGCTCTTCGCTAATGAACAGGCAGTCTATCCTGGTATGGACCTTATGTGGGGGGGAGTAAAAGGAGTAGCCTCTGGTTTCGGGGTTTTGCACTCTCCACAGGTCTTTCAGGGCATATTGCTGCGTGAGGGCGTTCAATATCTTGGCGGGTGGGGAGGGGTCCCCGTGTTTACCATCCGACCTGTCTATGCAAGGGTTCAGGGTACAGTTATTGTCACCTCCCCATATCGTTATGCATTCATCACTCGGGGTCAGCCGAGCGTACAGCGAGCGAAAGAAAACAGTGGCATCATGATTCGGGGCATAGGTGCAAATCAGGCGGACGTCCCTCCCCTCTATGGTGCCCTGAACCAGGGCCATCCTACCTTCATTGTCCGTTTTGGTGTGGGTCAGCTTGACTGGGACAGAGGGGGCGATCCATATCAAGACGCCTCTGGCGTAGGTGGAGTAGGGGGAGCCCACTAGGGTGCCCCGCCAGACCTTGGCCAACGCTGCAAGCTTAGGGCCACATAAGTGGGTCTCCTGAAGGAGGGCGATTCCGACCCTGTGGCGTTTCATGTAGGCGTGGATGCGTCGCTGTTTGATATAGCTGTTTAGCCCCCTGACGTTCCAGGACATGACTCTGATCCTCTCAGCCATGGTCTGTGTGTGGTCGTGCGGCTGTGGGAAGCGTGAGGTTGAGGGGTTTGACGAACCTGGTCGTCCTGGTTGCAATTCTGCTGCGCTTGGTCCCGGTCCGGTTTGTGTCCAATTCAAACTGCAATCCCAACTTGGGGTTCGAACCCCCACAAACAACAACGTCTAACTTAACAAAAAACACAACTTCAAACATAACACGTCTAGCGAGGTTGCCCTTGCTCTGACATCCCCGTTTCTGCCCCATCAGACCAGGGTCTTCCGGTGCCCTACGGGCGGGTGAACTCACCCAAAGTATCCTGGGGTTAGGAAGGGGGCTGCCTCCGAAGGTGTTGTCAGGAGGTGCGCCACGACCGGCGCGGCTCCGGTTCCATCAGTGTCGCCACGACTATTGTCATATGAATGTACAATCGGCGACTGCAGTCAATGAGTGGAGAAGTTCCTATGTTGCGGGCGGCTAGGGCCCGCGCTGCTTCCGTTCGATGTCCGGGATCTGTTCTCTGTCCATCCATTCGCAGGCCTCTGCTGGGTTATCAAACAAGTGGGCCTTGTTGTTGCGCAGGACCTTGAGTCTAGCCGGGTAGAGGAGTAGATAGCGCAGGCCTGCTTCCTTGAGTCTCGCCTTGGTGTGGTGGAACTGGGCCCTGCTCCTTTGAACCTGCAGGGTGTAGTCAGGGTAGATTGCTATCTTTGCGGCGTCCCTCTGTATGGATCCGCCCATCCTGGTGAAGGCCAAAATGGATTCCCTGTCCCTATAGTTGAGGACTTTGGCTATTATGGGTCTTGGTGGGGTCCCCGGTGGGGGCCTCCTGGCTAAGGAGCGATGGGCTCTTTCAATAGTGAAGCCCTGCGACAGTTTCCCGGCCCCAATTTCCTGTATGAGCAGGTTCTCGACGTAGTTGGTAGGGTCGTTGCCCTCGATGCCCTCGGGCAGGCCGATAATTCTGATATTGTTTCTGCGGGCCCTTCCTTCGGCCTCCTCAGCCCTGTCCTCTAGGTTCTTCACTTTCTGCGCCAAAATGTCTACATCCTTTAAAAGTTGAGTTTTGGCATCGGTATTGTCTCGGACTTGGATCTCGAGAGCGTCCGTTCTGCCGGTGATAGAGCGCACATCCTGCCTCAGTAAATTCAGGTCGATCGCAACCGCATCAATCTTGTCCTCCATAGTTTTCTGGAGTGTCTTGATGGCCTCTAGCAGTTGGGAGTTAGCTGGCTCGGGTCTCGCGGCGCCCGGCACCTCCACAGGGGCAGAAGCCTCCGCGGGTCCGATCGCTCCAGCGGCCGCGAAGGACTCCATGGTAGTTTGGCGGTGTCTGCTTCGGGCGCCCTTAGTGGTCATGTCCTATCTTCGTGGTCCGTCAGGCCTCGGCAGGCACTACACAGTCTGTGTCCGATGGCGCCGTGCTGGGGATGCTTCGTGGGGGGGGTTGTGCGTCGGCCGCCCGCCGGGCTGCGCCAGTGGGCCGCTCAGCAGGGCCCGGTGAGGGTGTAGTTAAGGCCGCATCAGGCGCTCCCCCCTCCGTCTCCTCGCTGCTCTTCTTCGGGACACAGGAGCACAGGTCTCAGCTTAGGCAATCTCTGCCACTTCAGATCGAGTTCCATAAAGGCTGGCCCCTTGCGGGTTCCTCCCGGTCGGTCACAGGGCTCCGCTACAGCGTCAGGCTGGGCATCGTCATGGCCGCCATTTTCTGTCCTCGTACGACGTTCCGTTTCTTTTTGATGGTGCGGGCCCTCAGAGGGTCGTGAGGCTCCCAAACTTCGTCAACAGGCGGAACACTCCTTCACACGACCTATATTCTGTTTTCAAGTGGCTGCAGTCAAGTTTAAGCGGTAGTTGGTGGCGGATCCATAATCGTATCGAGCGGAGCTGCGCCGAACACGTCCTTCCTACATGGCGGTTAGCCACGCCCCCCAACATGATGAGTATTCTTATGTTGGAAATCTGGTTTACTTTGGTGCAGCCAGTATGTACATGGTTTCTTACTTAGGTAGAGCCTGCCGACGCAGGTTCAAATCCCAGCAGGGCCAAACTCAGCCTTTCATCCTTCCAAGGTCAATAAATGAGCTCCACATGCCGTGGGTAATAATAAGCAGTGTTCAGCTGCCTGAGGGTTTGTAGCACTATGTAAATGCAAATTAATTTCATTATAGTATTTATTTTACTGCCATTATGGGCCAAGCCAACAAGATGATTTATTTTATGTGGACATACTGACCTATGTTGGTGCAGCCAGTATGGACATATTTTCTTTCTTACAGAGACGTGGAATTTTATACTTGCATTATGAGAAAAGCGAAAAGCAGTATATTCTTATGTGGGGGCACTGAGATATATTGGCACAGCCAGCATGGTCCCGGTTTCCTGTAGTATTTTTACTAGCATTATGGGCAAATAAACATGAGCATTTTCTTATATGGGATCACAGCCAGCATAAAAATGTTTCCTTGCATTGGTATAGTACTGGCATATATTGTGCACAAAAGCATCATGAAAATGCATTGGAAAATGCTCTTGTGCACCTCTAATGACTTGGAATCTATTGTATTTTTTCATGTGCTGCCCCAAGCAACTGATTGTAAACTTTTTACCCAGTTTGTCATAGATGTTTGCTGTGAAATGCACCTTTTTAACGCATTACTTAAAAAATGTTTTGGGGGGAGAACTGCCCCGGAAACAGCCATCCCCTATTGGCGGGTTGGGGCTCACGCACTATGTTCGGTCATTGGTAAATATTCAAAATCAAATGTTTATGCCACTCCAATAAAGGAAATCACCATCCACATCTGCTGTATTCAAATGTATTTTGTTCTGAAAACATGAAATGCGTTTTGATTCTTGAGGTAATGATTTGACATCCCACTAGTCAAGCCTTTCCTGCTGAGACCAGGTTGCACGGGGAAGGAGAGCTTCTGAAGTGTTGATGCTGGGTATAGAGAAAGACAATGTTGCCTGCATTGTTCTCATTCATCTGCTGTCCCAAGCCACACAGCATTCCAAATATAATGCAACCTCGAAGGTGATGGTGAATGGTCGGTGCATGTGAGGCTGTGGGATTGATATCAGATGTGCCGATGCATTCACACAGAGTACCACTCCACAGTGAACCACAATCTGCCGTCAAAGAAAATGCTCATCTTTACAAGTGTTTTCTTTTGCCTCTCTTCTGATCAGCACTCTTTTTGATCCATCAGCAATGACTATTCACACTACCAACACTATATTCCCCCTCCTCCAAACCCATTAGCTCTTTTCATGTGTCTGTCTGTTGGTATCCTACTCCCTCCTTTTTTCCACAGACCACGGTCTGGTTCACCCGGGTCAGTGGGTAAAATGTGCCACCTTTTCGGACAAGCTGTTGTGCTGTAAGACCACTACATTGATGCTTTTCAACATAACATAACATGTGACCATAGATGTCTCTGCTTTATAAGCATGAAACATTTGAGAACGTGTCAGTAATAATCAGAATATGCAGCAGGCCGGGCTGGCAGCATTCCAGTGCGCTGTGGTTGCACAGTATTAATTAGAAGTCTTCCTGTGCTAGCGAGGAACAGGTCTGATTGCAAGTGTGGAGTGAAACTCATACCCTGTTGATGATAGGAAACACCCATATAAAAGGTAATATCAAAACGTGTCTGGAAGTGGAGGAAGTCAGCAATTAGGGGAATTCAAAATATTTACATATCGTGCCTCATTTCTGGTGTGTGTATCATTTTCTAAAATGTGCTCCACCTTAGCCACGCCTGACATTGCAGAGTGGTGAAACGCAGTCTGTGCTTTGGAAAAATCGACCTTAATACATGTAGTATGCGAGCGCCTCAGACAAACGTGTGCAGGGTCATAATTGTTGGGGAGAATTCTCCAGAATGGCTAATTTCCCATACCTACTGAGTCCCTCAGCAGCTTTGCTGGATTCCTAGGATTTATTCTTTTCACCTGGTAAGAGTGTGAGCCTTTTTTCCCACTCTTACATGTGTTTTTGGCTATGTGTTGTACATTTTAGTGTTCATAGACTGTGGAGTCTCACCTACTCCATAGGCATCATCTTTTTACTGTGTGTCACACAGCACCTTTAGTGCAGTGACACAGAGTTGTCTTTTTAGACTTTCCACTTTAGACTCCATTTCCTGGGACTGACTACTGTCTCCCAGAACATGTAAAGTTGCCATTGACTTAACTAGTCTTTTTAAATTTACAGACCCAGTACAAACCATAGAACAGGAAAGGGTTAATAGTTATCCCTTTTTGTCGATTTCTCATGGAACATTATTTCGTTCCCAATTCTCTAAGATTCGGCTGATGGCAGCAGCATCTACCATTGTATTCCTACCGCGGACTATGAAAATAGCCCTGGTACTGTTAGAGGCTATGGTGGTAGCCTCAAACTTTAATCCGCTGGACCCCTTTTAATTTTATTTGGTTCTGGCTGGGTTTACTCGCCATTTCTTTTTGTAAAGGTCTTTCTCGCGTTTTACTCTGCGTGACAAACCAGGTTTGGTTTCTTTGTTCAGTGTCTTTTGGCAGGCTTCTGCACAGAAGCCTTCCTTGGGCGCCTGAGTGTCTGGGTGGACAGGATGTGAGGGAGGGGTTTGAGGCCCCCTGCACAGGGTCTCCTTGACCAAGTCGCACTCTAGTTTGATTGGCTAGGTGGCTGTCCTACCAGGACAGCCACCCTGATGAGTGATTGACTGCCAGGCTGTGTGAATGGCGGAAAACTGCTTAAAAGCAGGTCTCTGGGACTTGGAAGGCAGAGTTGCCACTGGATCGAGAGAACTGAAGAGAAGATGAAGGAAGAGGACTACTGCAACTACTGAACCTCCGGGGGAAGCCCTGCTGCGGGTCCGAATCGCCTGAAACTTCCGCAGGGAAGATCTGCAAGTAATCTTCTCCCCTTGAGCTGGTCGGACCAACCAGTTCGCCAAACACCAAGCAAGGCCTCCCTCTCCTGGTTGAATTTGCTGTGCATCACCGCATTGAACCGGATAGCCAGAAGGACCGGACCCTGTTTGGTTTTTAAGGAGCACACCTTTTATTTGTTGCTTTGCTCTGCTGCTGGTTTCTTCCCTAGGCAGTGAAGGATCCTCCAGTCTTCCTCCTTCTTGTCAGTCCGACAGTCGCTTCAAGAACCATGAGCCTGCAGGACCTGCCAGGAACTTCTGCCTCAGCTACAGCATTCTTTTTCTACTAAGGTACTGTGCAAATCCGGTCGTTCGTTCCGTCTGACCGCGGTGAAAGTGTTTTAAATCTTTCACTAATTGGAGGGCTTGTCCTTCTCTACTCTTTTAAATAACTTTTCTTCCGACCAACTTCGCCTCGAACTCTTGGCAAAGACTTAACTGCAAACTACTCTGAACTGTGTGATTCTCTGTCGACTCTGAACCATTAACATTGGCCCAGGCCTATTAATTTGAATCCTAGTTGTAGTAATCCTTTTCTAGATTGCCCTGCCTATTACTTGTTGGTGCTGCTTGATTTTGAATAACCATGTCTTTCCCTCCCTTTTTAAATTCCTGGAGTGCCATTTTGCTCACACTTCATTTTGAGCTTAACTTGTCCAGAATTGATTGGGTGGTGTGTAGTATATTAAGATTGTGATTTTCTGCTGCTTTATATTAGTGAATTGTTTTATAAGTGATGGTCTAAATAAATGTATATTCTTTTACTCAGAAGCTTTGAATCAGTGTTTGCTTGAACCATAGTCATTGCTGTCCTTTGTGTAACTTCTGCTGATACTGCTCACTTTACTCTACAGATAAGTCTGGCTGCTCAGCCATCGCTACCACTTTACTGTGTAGTACAGGCTTGTACCAAAGGTAAATTTGTACTTGCACTTGTAGTCTTAATTGTGTGTTGTGTTCCCAAAGGGTACTGCATATGATTCTGCCTAACAATAATTACAATATTGTTTTGTGGGTTTGCATAACGTTGTTCCCTAAGAGCACATGTTCGCTAACAGCTGCTTTCGAGCACTCTAGATGCAGCAGCATGACACAAAGGCAAAAACGGCCATTTTAGACTTAACCACGAAGCGGCAGCAGAAGGGCACTACAGCAACTGTTTTGGGGCCCTGATCCAGAGGTACTTGAGATTGTTCTGCAGAAGGCCCACGTCCTATTCTACTAGAGACTTAAAACTTTGTTGTTTGAATGATTTTTCCTTCTCTCGTTGACTTGACTTTCTGCTGGTTAACCATCCTTGGTTGCTTTTTCTTTCCTTCATGTTATACAGTGGTTGTCTTGTCCGCGCTTCAATGCCCATGGGCCCTTGTTCCAGCGTGTTATAAATAAATAAATAAATTAAATACATAAATAAGAGGAGTACCCGGGCAGCCGTGTAAACAGTTACACTCTCAACTGAGGGTGGGATTCCATATGTAAGAGTCATAGGCCCTCATTACGACCCTGGCGGAAAGTGACTGACCGGACCGCCACAGCGTAAATAGCGTTTCCGCCATTGCAAGAAGGAGCAAAGTGCGGCCCATTCCGACCCATCGGGCACGAGCACCACGGCATGGCGGAAGTGCAAAGTCTGGTATGGCGGAAATGAACCCAAAACGGCCCACACCGCCGCCGTACGGCGCCCTAGGTGCAATACCGCCACCCATCACAGCGGACACCGCAGTGTGCGCCTACCGTAAAGTACGGTGACCGGAAATATACGGAAACGGAAGTTAAAACACGGGCCCGGAACGGGAAACAACCCGCCGTACACCTATAAAACCACTAAAACCACACAACCACTAAAATCACCACCCTGAGACACAACCCAACCCGTCATCCACCCTAGCGAAACCAAGAAAAATGGGAAAAGTAGCGAAGAAAGCGTGCGACCGCAAGCGGCAGGTCCACTTCTCCCGTGAGGAACTCACCGTGCTAACAGAGACCCTCCAGGAGAATGCTGCCGTCGTCTTCTCCACGCAAATGACCAGGACGGCACTCGCAAACAAGAAGGCCATATGGGCTCTGGTGGCACAGCGGGTAAGTGCGGTGGGGACCGCACCCCGCACCCCACAGCAATGCCGTAAGCGATGGGACGACCTGCGGATACGCGTCCGCAGCATACTCTCTGCCAACCGCAACATTGCCACAGCCACCGGGGGAGGGTCGGAATCACCAATCAAGCTGACCCCCTGGGAAGAAATCTGTGCCTCCACCATCGGAATGGAGAGCATAGAGGGAGTCGGAGGGATGGAGAAAGGAGTGCAGACATCCGAAGAATCAGGTAGGTGGGCCTAATGAAACAATGCCAAAACCACAAAGTCCATCCATGTGAAGCACCATGTGTCCCCATAGTGCAACAGAAACACATGTCCAGGAGAACGTCCACACACATTGGCCTGATAGCGCACGTTAAAACCCACAATAAATACATAAATAATTAAAAACCCCTAAAACACGCACTACACGTGCAGCAGGCACACCCTAACTGCAGGCTGCCAAACAACTGCACCCTCACTCCACACACAAATGGAAGCACCTCCAAGGCCCCGACCCAAATCACCCTCAGGTACCACCCCAATGCATGTGATACAATGCCATTCCAATTCCCACAGACCCACCAATAACCCTCGCCCTCCTTTACTCCACCACAGGGTCCGATCCAAACGACGAGCTGCAGGACACCCCTACCAGCACACCTGCAAAGAGGGCCAAGACCAACGGCCAAAGACCCTCCACCTCAGCTGCACGCATCAAGACACGGCAGCAGCACAAATCAGGTGGCAGCATACAGGAGGGAACATCAACAGGCACCCCAGCAGCCAGCATGCCCACAACACCACCACCACAGGTCCCCCCAACGGATGCCACAGAAGGCACTGCCTCCGGTGGCAGCAGCACCATAGGTGACACCCCATTGATGGCAGCATGCTCCGACACAGAAGACGGGGATGTCGAAGTCAGATCCATCCATGACCTGTCCCAATCCCCCTGTCTGTTCCATCCCGTACTACATGAGGATACCACGCAGGGGCACCCACAAGACGACGACTGGCCATCCCCCACAAGCCCTGTGGCAGGGCAACATGAGGACAACAGCCCCTCTGTGACACCCCCGCAAATGGCCATGGCCCAGCAGAGGCAACAGTCCCTCGACCAGTTAATCGTGCAACAGCAGCAACTGGCCACGCTCCTCAAGGACCATGCCGATGAATGTGGGGGCACTAAGGCAGACATAGAAACATCAACTGAGACACTTAGGGCAGAAATGGAGAGAGGCACAGAGACACTAAGGGCACAAATGGAGAGTAGCACCGAGAGCCTGAGAGTCCAAATGGAGAGAAGCACTGAGAGCCTGAGGGGGGAACTGCATGCGACGTCCAAAGACGTATGTGGTGAACTTGCCGCAGTGCGCCGTGTGCTCACTGAGCTCTCGCAAACCCTTAGGGACATGCATGGACGTGAGCAGGCAGAGACATCATCCGTTGCAAGTTCCGTCCAGGGCAGCCCCCAACGTAGATCTGGGAGGAACCTGCGCTCCACAGGCAGGGGTGCCCCTGATACCCGCAGAGGGGGCTTGCAATAGCGACTGCCCACTGACGATGAGCATCTTTGGACACTGGTGTTCGGGGGGGAGGTGGGAGGGTGGAGGGGGTGTGTTGGGCTCACTTGGGTGGCGGGTCGATAGGGTGTACAACATGATATCACATATGCCATAAAAAGTGCACGATCAACCAATGAGATGTGTGGACATTGATCTTTGTGTACTAGGCCATCATAGGCGTACAGTCCATATTGTGCATGTCCCAGACACACACAGTGCCACGAGTCCCGTGTCCATGTATCAGCCACCAGGCGTGAGTGCTAGAAGCATACATCAATGAGATGCTGACGAATGTCACGGGCCTCCGGTGCCTCGCAGACTCCTTGAGGTGCTGCCACATCCCCACCCTCATCATGACCATCTTCAGGTGCTTGCAGTTCTGCGTCAGGGGGCATGGGCACATTTCTACGTACGCACATGTTGTGGAGCATGACACATGCCATCACCATCTTTGCAACCTTCTCATGGCGGTACAAGAGTGCCCCGCCAGACCTGCTGAGGCAGCGGAAACGACCCTTCAGTAGGCCGAATGCCTGTTCAATGACTACACGGGTACGTGAGTGGGCATGGTTGTAGTCCTCCTCATGCTGGTCCCGTGGGTTCCGGACTGGTGTGAGGAGCCATCTCTTCAGTGGATATCCAGCATCACCTGTATGTGGACGATAAACGTATGATGTGGAATGCCATTGCTACGTACGCACACCCCCCCCCGCCCCCTTCCTGCCAGGTCATTGCCGAATCACATACCCCACATCATCATGCATGAAATGAGACTCACCGAGTAGCCAGGATCTGTTCCCTGCGTGTCGCTCCATGTAGCGTGGTATTGTAGAGTTCCTCAAGACCATAGAATCATGGGTTGATCCAGGGAATCGGGCACAACAATGTGTAATGATCCTGTTGGAGTCACACACCATTTGTACATTCAGAGAATGAAATTGTTTTCGGTTGCGGTACTGGGCCTCCATGGCATGTGGGACGACCAATTCCACATGGGTGCAGTCGATGGCACCAATGCAACCCGGTATGCCGGCAAGTGCATGGAATCCCACTTTTGTGTTGGTAATTTCCAGCTCCGAGCGTGGTAGGGAGATGTAGTCGTCTGCGTGCTTCAGGAGGGCATCGAGCACTTGCAATAGTGTCCGTGAGAACAGTGGCTGAGAAATGCCATGCAACTGTCCGACTGTGTGCTGGTAGGTGCCTGTGGCCAGGAAGTGGAGTACAGACACCACCTTCAGTAGGGGTGGGATGGCGGTTGGGCTATCTATCATGCTGACAAGGTCAGCCTGTGTCATGTCCACAATGGCGGTTATGGTGTCCCGGTCCAGACGGTAGAGGGTGTGGATCTGCTCATCAGTGAGGTTGAACGGATGTGCTCGGAGGCGTGGGATTGCGGGCTGCCTGCGTGGTGGTAGTGGCTGTGCTGGCGGCCCTTGCTGGCCCTGCCTTGGCCTCCTCCTCCTCCTGCGTCTCCTCCGTGCGGCCGGTTGTAGTTGGTGTTCGTCTTCTTCTTGGAGTTGGAGTACTTGCAGTGCTATCAGGTCCCCCAGGGCCAACATCGCGAGTCCTGCCGGTAGCATTTCGGTGTGGTTGTGGGAGGAGACTGGCTGTGCAATTTATGTGTTTCCAGGCTGAATGGCCTCCACCTGTGGTGATTCATTCCACCTGTGCAAACTGCTCTCCCCTTTGGCCGAGCACGTCCCGCGCACAACGCTGCAATTCGTGGAATGGCATCTTGCTATTGCAATCTTGTATTTGTACCCGATGGCCGTGTAACATTGGTTGATATGTTCATTCTGTTGTGGTCCCATTGTTTCACATACTATCTGTGCAGTCGCGAACAGAGTTGTGAAGGGTCAGTGGAACGTAGTACTCGAGTAACGGTGGGCCCTCATTCATCACTGTACCGAGTTGCAACGACGGGCGGGGCGTCCCATTCGTGGGTGAAGGCAGTTGCCATTTTCACACACAGCCGCACTCGATGGATTAATTAGTGTTTTCAAACGGCCACAGATGCCTCTTCGACGTGATGTTGCAAATGAGGAATTCGAAGGGCGGCGCTTTCGGTTTTCAGCTAGCGGCGAGGAGATGCCCACAGGTCTGACTGCAAATATAACGTTCTATTGTTCAATGTCCTTGGGACAGGGGCCATGGCGAGAATGCTATGATTGATATGAATAGTATGGGATGCGCAATTGCGTAGTGGACGATAAGGCAGGACGTTCCCAAATACATGTTACTTCACTAGACTGGAATTACGTGCTGGGGCACTGTGGATTTTGCAGGCTGCATAACGCACAGACTCAATGGATATTTCTAATGTAATGTGAGTAAATATTCAGGCGTTTTCATTACGGGATGAGGGAATGATGAATGGATGCATGGGCAGGTGATTTGATACAGAGTTTGCCATGTACAGGGCTTCTTGGGATCTGTCCGCCCCCCCTGCGCTATGTGATGCAGGGCTGCCATAGTGGGACCATCGTCTATCTGGCCTTGTTGAGCCCTCCCTGTCTCGACGCGCCTTCAGACACTTGTGTCCATGCACGTTACCAATCCCATCTGAAGGATTCTGTTTTCACAGGCGCATGCACAGGTACACTCGTTTGTGATGGTGTTTTCACCTCGATATAGATAGTTATGATTCGCAAGTGGTTTTGGGGTGGTGATGATCCTTTGGAGTGGGCTTGCATGCATATGGCTGTGGATCTAGTGTGATCATTGAAGTGAGTTGTTCGAATGTAGTTCTGATGGCCATTCTATTCTGTTTCTTTTCTTTTGGTTGACAGGTATCTCCTCCCCTTTTGCCACTGCCATCTGTATGCCACTCCTGCAGATGGATTTTACTCCCGACACCTGCTGCTTCGTGTTAATCAGTGGAGCAGCATTACGATCTTATGGGACGATCGCCAATGGGCCACATGCCCTTACGCAGTACTGGTGGCTCGGAGCAACATTTCGGCCTTTCAGCTGGACTAGTGCCTCCCCATTGGGACGGCCCTGCGGTTCTGTGCGCTTCCATGTTGCCTTTTCGTACGTGTATGTGGCTCTGTGTACCATGAGGGAACAGGGCGTCACACGAGTAGTGGCTGGTCATTTCTTGCGGATGCAGCCCACAATGGTGAAATGTGTTTTGGAGTTCATGGCCTGATGGCTGTATGGGCTTGGTGATATTGATGTGCATTAAAATTCTATTCTGATATGGGCCGTGTAGCGTTCTTCTTTGCAAGTGATGTGGCATATTCCTATTTGGGGAGCAATGTATTGTGAGGGGATCTGCATTGGGTTCCAGCTTCGGAGTTTTGTTGCGTGGTCCTGTACTGGGCGCGTTTGCCTACGAAGCCCGTGAGGTCAGGGATGGGGGCTGCCAATATGACAGTTTGAATGTTGTCATGCTCAGGGGCGGGGGATTGGGTTTTGTGTGACAGATGCCGGTCAGCCAGGTGGACTGGTGGAATGTTGTGATTTTCTGAATATTGCTGGTCACAGGTGCCTGTGTTTGCGTGCGTTTCTTGGTGGGGGACTGTGGTCATGTCCATTGGGATGGCTTCTGTATTCGTGCCATCTGTGCCCTGCAGCTCCCATTGGCCCCTCTTGAGGTTCATTTGTTCGTTGGCATGCATGGGTGACTTGTGCATTTCACTGGTTGCATTGTGGCTTCGTTGCACCTACGGGGAGTTGTACTTTGTGGGCAGGGAGCGGTGTACGGGCAGTCAGTGGGGCCGTTTACGGTTGATTCGCGATGCCGTACTTCTCACCATGGCGGAATGGTGCATTCCGCCATGCTTGATGGCGTTAGGTACATGTCCGCTGGGGTCGGAATTGGCGTACCGTTGCGCCATGGTGGTGTTTACGGTTTGGCATGGCGCGCGTGCTTGGTGCAGTTAGCGTTGGCGTTCACTACGGTGTCGCTAATGGCATCGTACTTTGCGGTGACGGGTCATAGTCGCACCGAGCGCTATTCGATGGCGGTATTGCATTTCCGCCATCGTTTTCCGAATTCCGCCAGGGTCGTAATGAGGGCCATAGTAACTACCTTGCACTGTGCCTACTTCAGCGGCTGCCCTCCTTTGCCTGCAAGATTTCCACTGGTGTTGAGAAGATAAGGGCCCCCAAAGGCATGGCAACTCCCCTGGAAATCCTCTGTCTATCCCACTCCTATCTAAAGCCCATGTCTGTTGAACAGTTTCCTCCCTGTGTTTAAAGATGACAGGATTGTGATCCTTGAGAGTTTTCCCTACAGGACTAAGAGTTGTTGGGCGACCTTCCGATTGCAAAAAAGCTGGAGGGTTAAGGTGGCTGCTTATCTGCTGCAGTAAGATACCAGACCTGACGGAAACTAAAAATGAGTAAATGAGTGGGTGCCAAATGAGGGTGAAGTATCCTACACTGAGAGCCTTGGAGCAAGAAAACGCAGTTTATTCACCATTTGCAGATCTTCTTTTGGGTATTAAGCCCCTTTTATGGACTGAGTGCCGCTTCTGGTGTATATTTATTTGATGCTGCTGCTTCAAAGCACATGTAACATTGTGGATTTTGCTACGGTAAACATTCTACACTTCTAGAAGGTTCATTTCCCTGGTGGAAAAGGGGAGCAAATGCAGACTTGAAATCCGCTGCTGCAAAAAGGAAAGGACCAGAAAACAAGCCTTCTCTGCCTATGCCTCAAGACTATGGAGCCTCCTCCCTGTCAGCTTCAGACTCGGCCCCAGGCTCCTACAATTTGGAAAAGAACTCAAGGCCCACCTCTTCAAGGAATCTCTCCTCTTCATCACCTAGGCCATAATTTCGCCCCTTGCGCCACCTGTCTCGCTAAACGCTGCGCACCCCTCTCCTCCCTGCCACCCAGTACAGCTGTACCCCTCCTCTGTGCCCCTCTGTATCCTACACCTTGCTGCATATCTGTTCTGTTATTTCCTCAGAAAAGAGCTCAGTTATGTATCTGTATTGTTTTATAATTCTGTAAAGCGCTCCGTTGCCTCTTAAAGCTAGGTCTGTGCTCCATAAATACAATAATAATAATAACATTAATAAATGATTCATTAATGCATGGGACGTGTTCGGAATAAGCTTTGCATGCTAAACAATACTTGTTTGTATTCAGACACTAAATAGAACATCCTTGCACAGAATACATAAGGATACTACATGCATAGACAGAGGAGTTATGTGATCTAATAAACCGATAAAGCACCTTTCAAAGGTATTTGGTCCACCTGCATCACCAAATAATAGCAAAGAAGCCGCCCCTTCAGCCATCCTAAGCCGCCCAAGTGCGAGGGTCTCTTTCACTGTGCATCTGCAATCCCCCTGCTGGGTCTTTCTTTCATTTGAAAGCATGAAAAATGAAACAAAAAAACAAGTTTCAGCATTCAAACCATGTTAGGGCTGCTAACAACCATGTACAGTGTGCAGAGTACAGCACCAAGAATCAACACGGGGGAATGCAGAGGCGAATTTGCCCACTGCTGCTCCGCTTCTAACCTTCCAAAATGCGTATTTTGTGTATTTTGAATAAGGTAGAGAATTGACTTCTCCGAGTTTTTCCTCTGATGATCCTGGCAGTGGACCTCATTACGAGTTGGGGGGTGAGGGTAAAATGCTGAGGTAATACTGTTACAGCCGCATTACCGCACCGCCCAACTATGAGTTTTGCAGAAAGTTGCTGAAGGTAAATCTGCCACCTTTCTGCCAAATTTCAGCAGAATTACAGCCGGCGGAATTACTGCTGCAGTGATGCTGCTGAAATTCCCTATGGAGTATTATGGACGCAAATTAAATGGGGACTGACACCACCACCACCAATTGTAATCCAGCGATAATACCGCCAGACCAATTGGTGGTAATGATATTAGTTTCGCAGTATCTTGGCAGATGTACCACCAAGATATCACTGGACTTGTTTGATTGATTTAAGTATTGGTTCTTGCGATGTCAGGATCTTTATTCCAGGACCCTCATTGTTCTACAGTGTTAGAGAAGCCTGGCAACCCTACGTTCCCTTCCACTTCAACGTGATGTCTTCATCTTAAATCATCTCCTTACAATGCTGATGTTCAGTGCCATGTCCTTTTTTTCTGATGCCCTATTGTGGCATCCCATGTACTGATAGCAGCATATAAGATCTGCATGGTATTCACTTCGTAACAGACTTCCCAACTTTACTTTGGTTTCACTGTGTGCTTTCGTTATTTGGTTTTTAAAATGATGTCTGAAGACACAAAGCTCTTGGTGATCAAAGTGTGTGTTATAAAAAAAACTCATACCCGTCAACATCAGACTTCTTCCCATCCTCATACAATTGAGAAAATAATCGATCCGCTAAAGACAAGCATCCCAGACAGGGCAGAGGGCAGGTCTTTGTATCTGCTAAAGAAGAGCTTTGGATAGAAGAATTGGCATCCTATATATATTAATTTATTTAAGTGTTAATAATGTATACATAAATCTTTTCACTGTTTAGCTAATTTAAGCATAGAGAAATTACATAAACACATTCTCGGAATATTTGTTAAACTCCAGTTCCTAGGCTCTTGCTTCTACCATAGTCTTTCAGGTCAGGCAGGCCCTTACTACTGTTGGGAAGGAGAAAGGGTCTTCCCACTCCCCTAAGCGATTCTGAATGAGAAACAAATTGTAAACCGCAAACCAAGGGAGCTGGGGCAGGGGGTGTATACACAAGAGAGTGTGCGATTGCGTAGTGTATGCATTAGGAGCTATATAGTAGAGGTGAATATATTGGCAGCCATTTTTGTAAGTAGGCCCAAGCACTGCGAAATGCACCAAACGTGTTAGTAAGAGATGTGCATGGCCCGCATCGAAATAACCCCCACCACGAGTATGCTTCGGCAAGCTACAACCCTGCCATTGTCTCAGAGGATGTAGGCCTTTGCGCCCTGGAAAGAATGTGCAGTGCAAGGCTGCGAGAAGGGAAAAGAGCACATCCTGGCAGTTACCATTCCATGATACAGATAGCACGGCCCCTCCGCGCCAACACCCCACACGTTAGAGTTACAGCCCGCCATCCAATGCTTTGATCACAAGACCCCCACATAGACCTAGATCATCGGCCATAAAGCTGTAAGAACCATGAGCGATCAGAACAATCAGAAAGCAAGGCTATCTTGCCTTCACAATTGAGTCACATTTGTGTTGCAAGGTGCCAGGGAGGGATGACATTATAGCTCAAAGCGAGGGTGAACCATGGAGGCTGCTGGCACATCTGGGAGGATTGAAGTATGCAAGTTGGTATGACCTTGGCTCTCCCCTGGGCCCATCTCTGTGTCTGTCAGGTGCACATTTACAGTGATAGAGTAGCATTGTTTTTTAAATAAGTAATTGCTTTGTTAGGCCTGTTTTATCGCAGATCACAAGCCAAGCAGCATCCACGTGGACGGACACAGACAAGAAGGCTGGGACCAATGGCCTAGTATCCCCTATGGAGTGGGCCCGTCCATGTATAGGTTCACTCCAACCAGCCTCTGGGGTTTTTACTGTATATGATGACGACAGTGATGACGCCATGCGTCCTTTTAACTTGCTGCACATCCCCAACTTGGCAGAACGTTCGGCGGCAGCAGAGTTCTTTGCTGATGCATTTAAATTTTGTAGAAATAAATTTGTTATCCTTGCAAGCGGTGACTTCGGCCATTTTCCCTAGCAGGTTGTATTTTATCTGGTGTGAGCGTACAGGGGCGTGCCTTCACTACCCCCATAATAATGTGTGATGTTGGTTCTTAATTGTATGTAAATAATTTGTGCAAGTCTACACTGACACGTATATTTTCTGACCAACCACCTGTTTGCTACAAGTTATCTTCTTGTCTCACTTTAACTATGTTAATTTGTTGATCACGCTCAATTTAATTCAATCATGGTATAGCATTTTTGTATTCAGCAAACAATATAATTTTTTATCTCAAATAATTCCCTTTTAGAATTCCTTTGATTAGTTTTGTTGAATAGGGTAATATTCCTCTTCCTTTAAAGCGCCTCTTTCTGAAAGGGCCAGCCACTGGGACGGGCAACCACAATCTGGAATAAATCACCAAGGAATTGAGTTCAAATTTAGAAGTTTATTGAAGCACGGTTCGTTTCACCCGCTCCTGGGGCCTAGTGAAAGCCTACTCCAGTGGCAATAGCAGGGTGGTAACTTGGGTAGTCCAGTCTGCAGGTAGAACAATGTCCTCAATGCCTTAGCAAGCGTGCCACAACCCGAGGCCCCCTCGTCGGGCCAGAAAGCTGCCCATGGCTTCCTCAGTGACACGAGTGGTATGGGAAGGAGCAGAAGGGCCGCCATCGCTCGCAGCAGGGCTGGTGAACAATAGGCGTTGCCATGGCTTGTAGCCTGTAATCATAGCCTCGGAGACAGTGTGAACGTTAACCCGCAGGTCTCTGTTGTCTCCCGTCTGTTTACAGGTGTACAAAGCTGTGCCATCTGAAGCCCGCCGATTTGAAAGATGACAATCACGAGAGGCACGGCCCGGTCACCTTGAACCCTCGGCACGCCAAGAAAGCCTTCAGAGTTATGAACGAGTTGAGAAGGTAACACCGCGTTTCCCCACTGCTATTCGCTAAACTCGTATGTGGCTTTGCGCGGCAGTCGTTCAGGTGGGCGACCGGGGCGCTCTGTTTCGAAATCATTGATTCGTTTAAAGCTTTTACACAAAACAGCTTAAAAAAGAAAGAAATGAGTCATCAGCCCTGCACAGATGTTTTCAATTTAAAACTCACTTTTGTATTTCAGCCATACATTTTCCCACATCATTTGAATGTTGCTTTTTACATGAACTTCATTTTATCATTGACTGCTGTGTCAAAGAAGTAATTGAAAAACACTTTGTAAAACAGGCCCTCGGTGTACAAAAGTGCAGCATTGGGGCAGCAGCTGTATGCCTAAACATTGCCAAGCTTTTGTCGAAAACCCTAAAGTTAGCCATGTTCCCTTGAACGCGTGCTTTTGTATACGTTCTGCATCTGGCTTTTGTTTGGGACATGCTTTTAATTATTTACATTGTGATGTTTCTCAACACCTTTCAATCAACAAGTGTGTGTATCTGGACATTAGATGTGTGTTACATGTAACAACAAGACTGGCAGCTCAGTACCACTGTGGTACTATTTGAATTTTCCCTCCAGCGAGCACCTCATACGTTTTTTCTCCCAGATATTCGATATGAGTTGGGTTTAAACTCTCTTAAGAGTAGAGCCAATTGGAGCTTCTTAATGTTATATCAAAAAAATTATCTGCCCGTTGCGAGAATCCTTATTTCATGATTTATATGTCCTTGCTAACTGTAACAAGATTTCATTCTTAAGAGATTCTACTACATTTTTACTAATCTTCTGAGAGTTATGGATGTCGGATCTGGATCTGATTAATAACCCAGCAAACGTTACATTTTCTTTATGTAATTGTGATTGGATATGTACTCTAGAAGACTTTCAGGCACATGGATCTTTGATCCATTTGAGTCTGGAGCATAAACGGCATGGTATGTTGGCTACATATCTGTCTCTTCATCCTACCAGATCTATACGAATATCTCTTTTAAAATATAAATGGAATTTGTTTCTGACAAGGCACATTTTGGTCAAATATAGTAGGGCTCCCATGGAGGCTGCATAATGTAGGATCTGTGGCAAAGTAGACTCTATGGAAGCTATTAAACATCTGCTAGTTGTTTGCACTGCACTACAAGAGAATAGAGGGATATTCTTTTTTAATTGCTCAATTCTAATGGACATTCTGAAGGCACGGTTGAGGAATTTTGGAATGTATTTCTAGCAGGTCGAATTACCAAAATTGTTTTAGCAGTTGTTGGATTCATAAATACCCTACAACTGGAAGAGGTTGCATAATGTGTGGCTCGAATGATTAGCTTATGATGCTAGCCTTTTTTATTTTGAGATGATTCAGATCCTTTTTACTGGTCATGACTTTTCAAAAGGAGAAGTATGTTTAATATATATATAGAACAGATGTATTCTGTTTTATTGAACACATTTGTATAATAATTATAATTTGGAACTTGTATAGCGCTACGAACCCTCAGGTATCTGAGCGCTGCTTATTATTACCCACGGTGTGTGGTGCTCATTTATCGACCTCGGAAGGATGAAAGGCTGAGTTTGCAGGCTCTGCACGGATGTCAAAGCGGGCGCTCTACTCGCTGTGCCACTTGACCGGCTATGTGGAAATATTGTCTATTGGATTGTTTGTTTTGATTTGTTATGTAAAGGTTACAGGTTACTTGATTAAGCATATAGCCAATACAAAATAAAAAAAGATATCTTGAATTGCTTTCTCATTGGTCTACACTCCAGTGCTGCTGGCTTCTCGATCTTTCCTTGCCCTTTTCATTCGTTTTCTCTTTAATTGCTGAAGAGGGCGTCATTCCCATTTCACATTGCTTGGCTTCCATTTGCCATCATTTGTGTGTTGCAACATATTCTCACTCACTGACCATCATGCTCTCATTCTCTTGACACGGGTCCTTTCCCCACCTTGCATACTTTCTATAGATCGAAAAGGCTTCTGGAGTGTATATTCCTACCCCGAAATGGCAAGACAAAATCCTTCTCATTTGCTGCTTCCACAGAAGACCGTTCGCATATATGATTAATTGTGGTCCCTAACATTAGCTCTGCACTGTCCATATTGCCTAATGGCGATGGTTTCACCACTCCATTTGAAGCTCTCTGCAAATGTTGCCCATACATGAATGTTCTGTGTTTGGACTCCTTCCTGTTAATAGCTCCATCTTGCAATGACCACTTTATCAATGGAGTTAATGAGCACCTCTGAGTTTTAGCGCACTACTCAATTCTGCGTTTTTCATGTTTTAAGTTATGTGCAAAGTTCTTTGTCCAAGTTACCAAGAATCTTGAAATATGTAATTTCCATACGTGTGTGATTTACAACAAATGTCTAAGTCCTCCTTTCTCAGAAGGGATTGCCACACTTTTTTGGGTGCCAGCTTCACATTATAATAAATGTGTGGCAGCCAACCTCATATGCCGCTCTGACATATTCATTTAGAACTAGTATAATTGCCTCATTTATAGAGGAGCCCTCTGCCAGGACCTCCCAATGGGGCTGCTGCTCTACTAACTCTCCCCCATCTTGGGTCTAAGCCAGCCTCTTTCCTTACTGCCTCTCCTTTTGGGCATCTCCTCACTTAGCCCCTTCTCCTTCCTGTTAATTTTGTTCTTCATCTGCTCTCTCCCTTATCTTCTTCCCTTCCTTCCCCCTCAATGTTGTGCCACACTTTAGGCTGTTGCCTGTCACTCTTCCCTATTTCGTGGTTGGTCTTGCCTCACCTTGTTTCCACTATGATGCTCTCTCTCTATCCTCCACCTGTTCCTTAATTCGCCTTCTCTCTTTCTTACATCCTCTCATAACTGTCCCCCTCCTCCATCTTCAGATTCATTTTCTCCTCACCCTCCTTCTATACTCCTCTTTTCCCTCTCTACCTCTGGTCTTAATTCTCCCCATCCTCCTGCTTCAGTGGCTTCTCAGATCTTAAATCACTGCTCTGCTCTTTTTCTGCACTCTTCTCCTTCTCCAGCATGGCCCTGTGTTCTCTTTGCCTCCATAATGCTCATTCTCTCCTCTCCCACCTTTACTCTTAACTATCTACCATCCCTTTCCTTCATGCTCCTATTCCCCTCCTACAGCCATGCTCTATCCTTCACCTCACACTCTGTACCCCTGAACCTACACTTCCGTGTTACCCAGCTCCGTGTGAATGAAACATGTGAGCGTGCATTGTGATTTCGTTGTGCACCAAGGAACAAAACATTTCACAGGCAAATGTAATTGTCTTGTGGAGCAGGCTTAAACTCCACAAACAAAGGTTGCTTAATGTGTGGCCGCTGTCTTGAATTCAGATTCTGTACCCTAGTAGTCGCTGCTAATCAGCAACTCTGACGTCTCTTTGCCTCCAGGATTGGGTAAGGAGTTCATTCCCTGACTTGTAATTGTGTGGCCTCCGTGAGGCAGGCCAGGACCACATTGATCTAAGTGTCTCCTGAAATAACAGTCCTCTCTGCCCTAAGGACACTCGGGGCCAAAGGTCCATGGGCCACTGGTGCCTTCGCAGCAGTGGCTCCCTTGTGGTTTAGTGGACCATGTCTTTACAAGTGACAGGAAAGGTTTAGCATTTATAGGGTGGTATACATGGTCTTGGCTCTCCGTCTTCTGCAAAGGTGTAATGTTCTGATATACCCGTTTACAAGGGATTTGAATGATTATGTTTCCTCTACTGAGACCCCTGATGACACTCTCTTGCAAGCCTCTGTCTTTCAGTGACCGTGGCTTCAATGGCGAATACTCCATCTACCCCTGAACACTTGGCTCTTCAGGCCTCAAAGTCTGTTTTTGTCACCCTCCCCCCATTCTAGCCAGTTTTCCTCTGCCAAGGGTTGCTGGGTTCCTATTAGTGGCAACATGCATGAGGCTGGTGATGGACTGGGGAGACTTGGGGAATCCTCCTTATACTCCCCCCTGCCCCAGGCTTGCATCACTGAGGCAGTCCCAGCCTATAAGGGCACCAACGTCTCATCACACAGCATCCATTATGGGATCTTGTCACAAAGGGTTCTTTAAGAGTTATGTCTGCTTTCCTTCCAATGGCCCAGGAACAGTCTCCTATTTGTAACCAAGGGATCTGGGTTGGAGCTAAGGACAGGATACTTCTTCTTGTTGACAGCTCATCACGCTGGCAGGTGCCTCAACCAAATGGCAGCAGGAATTGAATAGGCTGTGGGGAATAGATTATTATTATCTTCTCTTCTCCTTCACAAAAACATCAAGAAGCTATGGAGGGCTTTCTCCTCTCACAGTGCCTCCTGCATGGGAAAGTGAACAGGCCTCAGGGAATTGATGATTATTATGACTGACTCTCTTCTTCCATCAGACGCATTAAGACCCTGTGTAGGGTTTTCTCCTCTCAGATTTGCCCATGCATGGGGAAGTGGTGCTAAATGATATGCCCATTGCAGTATTGGTTTGCACAGCATCCTCTGAGGCCCAACAGAGCAACAGCGATGATCCCTTAAAGATATGAGTTTGTGGGGCGATATTTAGATTTTTTCAAAGTCTTTCCAATTAGAAGCAATCATACGAATTGGAATTGCAATAAACAGATCAAAGATAATGAACGAGTAATCAGTGGTCGCAGAATTGAAAGATAAACTACCTAATAAAATATTGGTAAAGGTGAAGGTAAGCGGAACATTTACATTAAAATAATTGCTAAATAATTCCAAACTAATGTCCAAAATGTATTAATATAAATACACAGAACTTCTCTGGGTTCTTCTGACTTTTTTTTTATCACGGGGCGCCTGTTTCAGGGGGCAAAGGAAACACTTAAAGCTGTAGGACACAAAGCTGCAAAAACTGGGAAACAGGCTAGCCCTCCCCAATGTTTTAAGAACTGTTTGCACAGCATTAACCTACTATGAAGTAGTCTCTGCCTTTGTGTCTCATTTTCCATATGAGTAATGCTTCTATATATTTTTTTTAAGTGAATTAATAAAATGTTTTTAACAGACATTCTAGTATATGTGCAGATGTTTTGAATGATTCCTGCACTTGGAAGTTGTAACGCTTTATCAGTGAATGCTTATAAGGGAGGGCTAGCCTGTTTCCCAATTTTTGCAGCCTTAATATAAATAGTCAAAAACATAAAAAACATATGTTTGAAAGATCCCTCAGAAGTGTGACATAACCAAAAGTTTCAATTATTAGCTAATTTTCTTTTGTATAACATTAAGGGTGTTATGAATGCTTTATGAGTAACACATTTAAAAAAATACTATTTGAGTTATGTTTGCTGATGTAGACACTTGTTTAATCTTCTTCCGTATGAATGACCATTCCTGATATTGAAACTCAATAGCTCAGTTTCCCATTGCTCTTCTGTCGACCATTTAATTTCCAGAGATGCATTAATCACTATTCTTCTGTAGATGTTTGAGGCTTTACATAGGAACATAGACTCAAGACACCTTAATCTTGATTGTTCCATGATTACTATGTTATGTCTGTTTAACATCAAATTATCAATACATGCACATCCATTAGCTTACAGTATTGATGAAGATCTGAATATGAAAGGGACAATTTTGTCATAAGATCAACGAAAGAGACAAGGTTAGGGCTTGAAAAGATCTGACAGTTAAATTGTATTAAACGACTTAAAAAAGTTAGATGACAGTGGTAAAGGAATCATTTGCAGGTAAAATATTATAACCAGAAATAACTTCATTATAATGGCTTCTAGCCGTCCCCACTAAGTCAGATAGAGTGGAGACCAGACAGCACCTGAATCCCTACATTTATTTAGTAAGGAATCTGCTAATGTTTAATAGATTACTCAATAGAGGAGGAGATTGAGATACCCAGATATTTAATGACGTTTTGGCACCACTTAAGACTTGAAACATAATGAGTGTAGAGGTAGAATTTCAGACTTTCCTTTATTTAATTTGTATTCCAAAACATTACAAAATAATGTAATAATTTCCAGTAGATTCTTAAAGTTATTATTTAGATATTTCTGAAAAATTAACAGCCATCCACATATGCTGCTAATTCGACTTCCAATTTACCATATGCAATAACAGGAATGCTAGGGCAGCATCTAATAAGCTCTACAGGGGTTCGATAGAGAGAACAAAATGAATAGGGGATAATGGGCTTCCCTGGCGTGTACCTCTGTTTAATGAACAATATGGAGAAAATTGACCTTCATAAAAATTGATGTTTTAGGATTAGAGAATAATATTTTAACTCAAGATATAAAGTTCGGGCCTAATACAGGCCATTAAATTGGTTCAAAATAGAAAATCACACTCCACCATTTCAAAGTTCTTTTCTGAATCTAATACTACTGCATCATAGCTATCCTTTCATATTATGAATGCTCTCAATAACATGAAGCATATTAAAAGATAGCCTAGTGTTGTTAGTCATAACTCGTCCCTAAACAAAACCTACTTGGTCTGGTGTGATTAATGTTGGGCCAAGAAAGGTTTGATTCTATTGGCCAACACTTTCGCATATATTTTGCAATCTCTATTAATTAACAAATTGGTCTATATTTTCTTGGGCAGTTAAATACTTTACCTGCCCTGCCTTAAGAAAAATGAATGAGCAACGCTTCTGAGACACAGCCCTGCCGCCTGCCCAATATTATGAAAATATTAAAATAAAGTGTGTAATTTGTGGGCCAAATTCGATTCAAAGTGGATGATAAAGTCAATGGAAAAACCATCAGGCCCTGGTGCCTTGCCTTGTTGTAGATCTTTAATAGCCTTATTAATTTAATCAGTGTGAATTGGCGTTTCTAAGATACTTAGATCTATCTGTGGGTATGGTTTCCTACCTACTTTGTGGAAGAAAGAGTTGAAGTCTATTTGATTATCTGTATGTTCAGAATCATATAATTGAGGAGACATTTTTGAAAAGAAAATATTCTGGTCCCATATTATTTAATTTTAAGATAAGAAGCTAGTGCTTTTCTGGCCTTTATAGAGGCCTGATACATTTTAGATTTGTATTTGAGAATTACACTATATGTCTGTTCACATAGCTTTTTATTATTTTCATATCATAAAGATAAAATGTCTCTAAAACACTCTCCTAAGGTTTACAATTGTACTTTTTTGTTTGTATTTAGTTTACAAAATAGAAAATCAACTTCCTTTTTCGTTTGTTTCTTTCTTTTACTAACATATGAAATAGTGTGACCTCTTAATACAGCGTTATAGGAGACCCAATTAGTAACAGCACCTGTATCACAATCCCTATGATATTGTTGATGAAAATTGAAATATAATTGTTCAAAGTCTCAATCAATGAAGTATTATTACATCTCTATCTATTCACTTGCCTATGCATATGGTTAAGTTTCAGCGAGAAATAACAAGGGTTTGGTCAAATATAACTGCACTCTCTATACTGAATTCACTATAGCTGAAGTAAAAGTTTTAGAGATGTAAATATAGTCAATGTGCGATTGAGTATTTTGTGGAATAGAATAACATATACACCAAAGTCTGTAGGATGATCAAGCCTCTATGCATTTATGAGGCCTAATTCTGAAAAGCAGCCCAGAAATTCCGTATGTGTTTTACTTCCCTCAAAAAGACATTTCAACCTTCTATACAAAAAGGTGTATATTATGTTATTAAAAACATTATAAAAATATAATCAGAGGGATTAGATTGTACAATCGTTTTTTATATTTGCACAGAAATCTGGTTTAGGACTTGTTGAACCATGTATATTCATAACAGATATAACTTGAGTATCTATCTGAATATTCACTAGAACTCATCTTCCCTTGTCATCTACATATTTATGTATCATTTTGTAATTCAATTTTTTATTAATCGAAATAGCAAATCTTTTTGCCATCCACTTGACTTGAAAACACCTCCCCTGCCCACCATTTTAAAACATGTATTAGACTCCTGTGTGGAGGGATAGGCTTTCCTGGATAAATGCAGTAGATGGTTTGAATGTATTCAAATGTGACTACTTTTTGCCGCTTGACTGGATTATTAAAACCCTTAACATTCCATGTAATACAGTTAAAGATCACTTAATTAATCAGTGTAAAACTTATGAAATAAATTAGTCATAAATTGCAAGTGGGGTAGTATAGCTTGGACATATAAAGTAAAATTGACCACCTCATGCTTTGCCACTGAGGCAATATAAGATGACATATACTCTACAGGGTAAAACAAAAGGGAAGAGGAGGAGACATATATCTGCATAGGTTGAGGTAAAAATAATAGAACCGTACACTCCAAAAAGAGAAGACACTAAGAGGAATGGCACATCATCAAGAACAAAGCACTTAACTAGAGCCTCCAATGAGACTCAACAATCAACTTGCAGATATATGAACTTGGGAGAAGGAGTGCCGGAAAAGGGGGTGAAAGATGCCCACCCATCCCAATGCCACAGAAAGGTAATCTGGTAAAGACAACTTTGCCAATGCATTTTGAGTTACAAGATCCCTTTTGAGGTTGAAGTTAAAGGTTGTTGACTAGTAGATGGGGTAGACATATCAATATCCTCCATTTTAGCTGTTCTGATGTGTTCTTTCAGATCTGCCGGATCATCAAACACCAATGGTTTCCCTTTAAGAGTTACTTTAAAAGTACATGTATACTTAAGTCCGAAAAAGGCATTCAGTTGCCTCAGCACGGGTCTTTATGAGAAAAATTCCTTTCGACGTTGAGCCGTAATTTTAGACACGTCTTGTGACATAAAGATTCTGTGACCCCTCCACAGCAGTTGATTTGCTTCTTTAGCTTTACTGCAGATCAGCTGAACTTTCCAGAAGATAGAAAATCAAAGTATGAGGTGAAGATTTCTGCATATTGTTTTGATCTTTCGATCCTATTCTGTGTGCCCTTTGAATGTTAAATACAGTAGATGGTTGGAGTTTAAGAAGCTGCAACAACATATTTTTAAGGAACAGCGCTGGGTGAGCTCCTTCAATTCCTTCAGGAAGGCCTTAAACTCGAATATTATTCCTTCAGTCCCTCTTTTCCAATTCCTCATTTTGTTTTTGAAGATGTACAGCTGATTTCTCAAGTATAGTTATGTGATGTATTACATCCTCAGCAACATTAATTATCTTTTTGACCTCTCCCATTCCGGCTTCAAAGGAGGTCCATCTATCATCCAGTTGCTGGAGACTATTATTACTGATTTCCAATTCTGACAGGCAAGCGTCCATAGCTGGCTCCAAATGTGATTGTATTGGAGGCGGTGAGTCGCTTTTAGGGCTTTTTAGATCTGTTGAGGGAGGTTTAGCATGTTCCTTATTACCCAACCAATTTCTGAGGTGCCATTTATTAGCAGATTAATACACTTTACTTCCACCAGTAAACACACATCCAAGAAATCATGAGTCTAAACAACGGGATGCATCAAATAAACCTGTGTTTATTAAGAAATAAATCGACATAGACATTGATTATTACCACAAAGTCCACTAGTGGGAGCTCCGGATCTAAAAATACAATAAATTAGTGGGTGGTGGCCAGTAAATGTACAGCGACATTACACACCTCCACCTTGCATAGCAGCACCCGCCAAGAAGTACACCATGGAGGTCAAGAACTAACCAGTGAATTTCGTCTTTATGATTTCTGAGCGCACCACCACACAATTATTTAACACCAGCGTCAACCTCAGGTAAAAATGGGATCTAATATGCAGTATTTCCATCATATTTCATTATTGTACCACACTAACGATACATATGCTGACATGGGCGGGAGAACAACAGTTAGATGACCATATTTGTCAGCACCAAGCCACGTCCCAGAAGGCATACAATTTTAACATCTTGATTAAGGTGAATCTTATGTCTACCCGAGATTGTGGAGGGTATAACTCCACACAAAGAGATCTGTTAAAGTGTTTAAACTTGTCCAACCAGGAGCTGACATTAATTAATTCTCATACATATTTGCTTAAGGGGGGTGAGGGAAGATTCTCCCATAAGCTCTTGTGTGTGAATGTGTTTTTTTTCCAGCCAACACTCCCAAAACCTATGTGTTTGCTCTTCTTGTGCTCACAGGAATCCCTTTACATTGGGTGATGTCCTTAGGGTTACGGAGGGGAGGATGATTGTAATGAAGGATTGCACCAATGATTTTCTTGTTATAATACACTCGATCTAAGCACCCTGCATTATTCTTGACAGCCCTCCTCCCAAAACCTGCTGCTGAATTCATGTTTGGTGAGCTGATATTCATGGATGATTTCAATACCACCCCGGCTGTGTCTTTAGATTGATCAACCCATCATTTAATTACTCGAAGAGTGGTTCCATTGAATCAGCCCTACACATAGGGACCTTGGCACTGACTGATGCTTGGAGGCCCTTTCACAGCACAGAAAGGGACTTCACATACTACTCCACCTCTTAATTGCTACATCAGAATGTATTCATTTTTAGTGTTCAAATCCTTTTTGGAATCCATATCTAAAGTTACTATAGTCCCTGTTACTATGTCAGACTATTCCACACTCTGCCCCAAGTTAGCCTTCAGGCCTCTAGACCTGGGTTTTGTTGGAAAATTGATGATGCCCTACTGAAAGACATAGATCTCTAGGAGAGCATTTTAGCCGCTATAGAAAACTATTTTCTATTAAAGGCAACTGGAGAGATTAGCTTAAAAACGACATGGGTCTCTTGTAAAGTGGTTATAAGGGAAGGTCATGAGTTTAACTGTTTCTCTTAATATTACTAAGAAGAAGCACATTTTGCACCTAGCAGCAGCAATTCGCAGATGTCCAGAAACATCCCAAGGTTACTGTGTCTCTCAGAAATGTGCAAAGTTTAATTGACAGCAGAGGCCACCTGAATCCGATCCTGAAGAAGACAGAGACAGAAGGTTCTTACAAGTATATTTCTTCAATAGACTTGTTGCCTATAAGTTGAAGGCTAGTTGTGTACAGGCATATATTAGAAAATTCAGATTTAAGCATAGCCATATTAATTTTTTTGGGAAAGCCAAATTAGCTACTTTTCATTCCAAATGAAATGCAGAGTTACATTCAAAAGAACCCATGGTACCAAAACATATCCCTGATTATTTAGACACATCCTTTTTGCCACGTAATCCTGAAGACTACATGAAAGGATTGGAAGCACACATTTCTGCAGAGAAAATCAAGCCTGCCATTAGTTTGTTCCCTAAGGTGGAGGAGCAAAGAGCTTGAGATGGAAGGTATTTACAGAGGGAGAGTTGAAGGTATTTTGGTCCCAGGCCCCAGAAGCCATGTGGAGAATGCAAAGGGTCTTGAATTTAATCCATGCAGACACTGGGAGCAAATTAAGAGATTTCAGGGCTGGAGAGATATGATCCCTGGGCTTGAGGCCAAGGACAAGTCTTGCAGTCCTGCTCTAGATGAGTTGCAAAGGGGGGAGAGAAGAAGCAGGTAGATTTAGACAGAGGCTGTTGCAGTAATCTAACCGAGAGAGAACCAGGGCTGAAGAGACAGTGAGCTTCGGGGGAAGGAGAGGAAAGGCAGAATACCTCAGAATAAATACAAATATGTCCAATCAACCAGAGGTGCAATTGCCATCATCTCCCAATTATCCTGGTCTCACTTGCAAATGGATTCTTCAATAAGACATTGAATGCATAGTAAATATAATGTCCCCTGGTTGGCCATAAGAGACGTGTCTGTAATCATGTGGCTTGGGACAAATATCCTGGAAGAGACATACATCTGGCAATAATATGAGGCATGTTTACACAACCCCCCAACCTGAAAATTGAACTTTAGTCATGTTTGCCGAGCCATGCATGCACTACAATGATCTGTTTTTGATCTAATGGTCAGAGGGTTGAATCCCAGAAGGTCCACGAAGACCTCCATCCTTCTCAAGTCAATAAAGTTACAAATCTTATATCCGTGTCAAGATGCCGCTCTGTGCGTGAAACTGTGCTCTATAAATACACGTACCCATCTCCGAATACTGCACGTTTCCTTCCAGATTGGGACACGCTTGCCGAGCCACCCAATGAGAGACACATGTTTCTAGTTATCGAGTGGGGGGCACGCTCAGTGCAGGCCCACCCTGTGTGAGACGTGAATCTGTAGCATTCCATGCTTTCATTGCCCCCCGCTGAGAGGAGTATTTAGAAGCTTCCAGTGAGTGGCATGCGTACATCCCCACACTGCCAATGTGCGGCGAGCATCTGCAACCATCCACCAAGAGACATGTGTATGCAACCATTGAAAAGCTCCTCTGTGTTATTACCACCAAGCAAGAGATGGAGATCTGTAACCACCCTGCGAGACACCCTTTGGTAACAACTGAATGGAAGCCATGTTGCTGAAATCCCGGAACAGGGAGTAGTACGTCTTTAGTCAGCCAGTGACTGGTGTGTGTGTGTAACAATCCACTGAGAAGCTTGTGTATCTTGCCTGGCAACTAGAAGAATGTTTCTGCAATATGGCAGTATGGCCCTTTTAGTTTGGAGTAAATTCTCCCTAGAAGTAAACAAATAGAAACAAGCATACTACAGTTACCAGGCTTTCTGGAGAAATGTTTAAACTGTTAAAAGACTGGAATACAGGCAGCATTTACTCTCTAGTGACATAATCCAGGCCACAGGCGTGGCTGTGTCTCAAGACATCTTCACAAATCAGACAATTCATCAGGCTATGTTGTGAAAGGACATTACACGAGGGTAATTGTAGACCGTGTGAACCATACTGTTGATTGGTGCGGAAATAAATTAGCTGTGCATCATCGCTCACACCGTCTTGAGCAGTGTAGCTAAATCCCTCTGCAACCCTTTGTATGTTGACCTCATTTTATAGTACTAATAGGACGAGCGGGCCCCACCTGTCTCTGAGCACTACGCACCAATGTAATGCATCTGTAAAGGGTGTGGCCTCATTGTGTAGAACCTGCCAAGCAACCCGGTGAGGTATCTTTGCTACTCCCATTTTGAGGCCTATAATTCACTGCAAGAGCATTAGATATAATTAATTCCATGTCATTCAGATATTAAGCTTCACATTCAAGGTGGCATGGAGTTCGCGTCTTCAGGCATTGGTGTGAACAAACTGCATTTAATTGAGCATACTGGATCATTCATTTTGCGGTTTTTATTTCCTGATTAATTCACAGAAGCTTCTTAACCAGGGATGGCGTCAGGGACTTCCAACCTTTTCAAATGAAATGGGCCTTGAGCCTCTGGGGGGCCACAAGCAATTGATCCCATGTTGCCAGTCACCAGTCTTATAATATGGCAATAGATTCCTTTCTATTTTATTTTCATTCTGACCTTAAATGTGCGCTTTGAGCGCTCACGTTACAAGCTTAATTTGTTGGAGCCCTAGAGGTTGTCACCTGCGCTTTGCAGTGCTCGCGCTATAAGCTTCATTTGCTGGAGCCCTTCTAACAGCAGAAGGGCTCCAGCAAATGAAGCTTGGAGCGCAAGCATTGAAAAGTGCACATTAAAAGCAAATAAATACACCTCGGCATTAATAGCCGCCGATTATCACGACACAGCCAGCCAGCTGGGAGCTGAAACAATAAATGCTCAAAACAATACAATAACAATAAACCCTGCTGGTTGTCTATATCATGATGATTGGCGGCTATTATGCCCTGGCGGTATTTGCATCCATTATAATGTATGCACCCCATGAGTGCTCAGACTATTTTCCTCTCTAAGTAAGGGGGCCCCCAACCATCATGTTGAAATGGTCCCGTGCATTTCGTCAGCAGGGCCTGCTCTTACCATGTGGACCACTTGCTCAGCATGGGACACAATGGAAGTGCAACAGTGTGAGAAGTGTGCAAAAGTAAATCCGGTTTCCAATCTCAAATCGGGGCACATGTTTGGGTTATTGACTCTTTCCTTTATATGGACCAAATAATCGCTGCTTTTCTTGACATGGTTGGCAATGAGATGCCAGGTTCTGGGACTCCTGTAAATCGCTGCTTGTATGCAGTCTTCTGCCTTTGAGAGCACATGTACTTCATGGTGACTGGTCTCAGAGGACCTTTTAAAAGCAGAAGGTTGTTGGTTTCCCTTAGGAACGGAAAGTGGAGTTTGTTTCACGGTCCAATTGTAGGTCTCAGTCTCTAAGAAGTTCTCATTAGTTCAAGAAAGATGAGGAGTGATTCCTAAATGCCCTAGTGTAACAACAGTACGGAAATTAAGGCTGAAGCCCTGGCTCTCTTATATAAGAGGGATACTTAAGCGGGTGTTGGGTGTCTAACAGCTGGTGGCTGAGGCTTCAGAGTGACACCTTTGGCATTCCAAATTCCGTGATTTATTTATTTGGTGTTTTGCTAGGTGGTGGATTGCAATAATACAATTAGTTCAAAGTGCAGTGGAAAAGGGCGGTGGGTTCCAGAAATGAGACATTCACAACTTAGCCCCAGTGCCACGTTCTAGACATTGACACCAAGCATGGAGGTAGGGAGAGCAAAGTGAAAAAGCGGAGAGAACGGTCAGGGGACATTCACAGCTGAGCCTGGCAGCCGCATTCCAGATCCTGACAGGTGACAGGGCGAAAGGGAGAGCAACATGTAAGAAGAGAGGTAACAAACGTGTCGCTACTCCTGTTCTTCACATTTCAATGTAATGGCTTAGAGATCTGCGTTGTTGCAACAGATGATAATACATTGCATGCAGATTGTCTTTTAAAGGTAGTAATACTGATTTTCCATACTAACGTTATCGAAAGTCAAGATCCTATCAAAGACACAAAGGATTTTGCTTTCTTTCTTTACTCAGAACTCGAGCAGCATTGTAACATCAACAAATATATAAAAAATGCATCACAAATAAAGAACATTTCCCAAGAAATTGTCATTTTCTTTGTCCAGTTTTGATATGGTAACTGGATGCATTTGATACGTTCAGCCAATCCTCTCACTGCCAGTCCCATAACCTTCTCTCCATGTCTTTCCCTTCCTCTTCCTTTGTCCGTCTCAACTTTTAACTCATGCACACCCAAGCAGTAGATGCCGCAACACAACATTGTTCCCTCCTATTCGTCTCATGACCCTGCTGCTTTAGTCTCCATTCCTGTTAAATAAACGAAATAACAAAGCTGAGCCTAGCTGCGGTAGGGTGAGTAATCGTCAAACGTAATTCCTCACAACAGACTTATTGCAAATTATTTACATCAGAATTAAACCAACATTTGCATTGATTAACTGGGTGGGATAATCCTTCGCCTCTGTGTCTTTAATCGAATCTTGACTTTCTATAACGTTACTATGGAAAAACAGTATTCTTTTTTTTTTTACTTTATTTATTCGGCTTGTCGACATACAACACGACAGAAATGCTCACAACATAACAATAGGATACATCATTACTGAAATACATACTTCACAATAAAGTGCTGGCTTTCGGGTGTATCAAGAGGTTCAGGGAACTATGTGAAGGCATGGGTGTAAAGCTTAAGAACCACTATTCATGGGATAACAACTGTGTGGGGGAGAGGCCAGGGGTAAAGGATTTAGTGTCCGAGTTCGAGGTCGTGGCGGACATGTAATTACGAAATCTCTGCCAAATGTCTCTTGGCCTTGAGTGGGGGTGTTGTAGTGCTCCCCAGGCCTCCTCGGTGTTGTGTGCCCAGGTGACCGTCCTGAGCCACTGTGCATACGTGAGTGCTCTGGGCCGGAACCAGTTCATCAGGATGCAGCGTACAGCAATTATCATACAGAGTCCAGCCAGTTATTTAGAATCATGACCCAGTTGGGGGAAGTCATGGAAGAGGCATTGCATTGGGGATGGATCTATGGTGTAGTCTAGTATGACAGACAATGTGGTGCATATTTCGGTCCAGTATTGCATGAGCCGCGGGCAGCTCCAGATCATGTGGATGTAGGGGGCTTGATCCGCACCGCAACTAGGGCAGCTGGAAGGAAGTTCACTAAACATATGTTGTAGCCTGCCCAGAGTGTGATGGTATCTGTGTAACACCTTAAACTGTATTAGTTTGAACCTGGAGTTATATGATACATTGTGGGTGTGAGCACACATCTGGAACCAGCGTTCATCAGTGATCTCAACTCCAAGGTCCTCCTCCCACCTGCACCTCAGTCTACCAAAAGAGGGGGTGGCCCTAGTCTGCAGTAGGGTATAGAGTCTTGATACCTTGCCTCTAAAACAGTCAAAGGACACAACTTGGAATATCAGTATTCTATGTCAAGACCAGAGGCTTGGATGATGCTAGTTCAAACCTTTGCCTTTTTCAAATCCAGGTTAATTTTATTAATCAAGAAAATGAAAAAATAAACACACAACATTCAGAAACTCATGAATGAAAAACATGTAATTTTCAAACAATAATAAATGTGACCTTGTCAATGTCTTATCCCATGCCCTACATTAATCAAAAACCACATTTTGTGCATCATTCTAAAAGAACCAGACTTCTAAAAAATGTATATATATCTGCCATGGTGTCGTAACAATAGGTCAAAGGAAGGGAGGTTACGAGCTCCTACTAATTATAATTGTAATTCATCTTATTTACTGTATCACTACTGTCACTTAGTGTAATTGTCTACTTTAATTCTGCCAGGGGGTTGCATATAGATCCACTCTTACCCTTTAATATGCCGGTGTGGTTCTCACAATGAGTAGTATTCCTGTTGTAATCAAAGCACTTTAAGTCCTGGGCTCAATCCCACCTGTTCAAATAAGCATGTATAAAATTCAAAATACCTATTTAAATCGTGCAGCGTGCAGCGTGCATATTATTGTAACACCTGACAGCAGTTAGTCGCACTTACAGGCTTTTGTTAAGCCTGGCGCGTTACTGCCTTGAGTACTGGCATGACAATTTTCAAATGTATAAATACGGAAATGTCATGCTAACCGCATTGTCTTAAAGTTAGTTTGCTGATAGTAGTTCTGTTCAGCACGATCTAAAACGGTACTGCCTTGAGTGCTGGCGTGACAATTTTCGAAAACCAAAATACGGTAATGACATGTTGACCGCATTGTCTTTGGGACAAAGTCCCATCGGTTACAGAGTGCATATTTAATTTACTGATAAGACGTTTCGTTCAGCACAATCTAAAATGTGCCAGTTTCTTGAAAGGTGTGCAAAACGGAATTGTACTGATTTACCAACATTTGAGAAAGAATGCAACCTGTTGTCAAATCGTTTTTCAGTCAGAGGGTACCCTCAAAAGGCAATTAAAACTGCAAGGAAAAAAGCTCTAAATATGACGAGACAATCAACATTGACCCAAAGAATAAAGGAAACACAACCAGACAATATGATCCAATTTACCACTACATATAGCGCAAATAATAAAGAAATCAAGAAAGTTCTTAAAAAGAATTGATATCTACTGAAGCTAGACCCACACGTGGGCAAATGTATCCAGGACCATCCCAAGATAGTATATAGAAAAGCTAAAACTTTGAAAATGATCCTAAATCCATCACTGTTGCCAGAAAAAGAGGAGACGAGACCAACAACCTGGTTACAGCAACCTATGTCGGGGTTCAGAAAGTGTGGTTTTTGCACAATGTGCAACTATGCAGTACTAAACATGGATTTGTTCACAGACAAGAATGGAGTGAAAACTCGGATTAAAGAACAGATAAACTGCAGATCAAAATACGTTATCTATGCTATAATATGTGTTTGCAATCTGGTATACATTGGAAGTACCAATCGAGAATTAAGAACAAGAATTAGAGAGCACATCTCAGCAATTGGCAGCCAAGACAAGAATCTTCCACTGTCACATAATTGGCAACAACACCATCAGTTACAAAATAAAAAGGACATCAAATTTGTGGGCCTCAAGAAGATTAAAATGGGCAAACTTGGAGGTGACCAAGAATTACGTCTGCAGCGGGAAGAAGACAGACTCATCTGTCATTTCAAAACTGTGGAACAAAGTCTAAACTCGGACCATGAAATGGTTCACTTCCTATGATATAAATGTTACATGTTTCAAATCTCACTGACACTATGATTTGGAATGCTCAATGTGTTTATTGTACTTTTCTAATGATAGATAAATATTTATCATCGGAGATATGGACCACTAATACCAACACAAGTAGGCCAATGTGGGGCCAGACAAGGTCAGGCTAGAATTTAAAATTGGAAAGTTGAACAGCACAAGCCCGGAACAAAAATCAAGTGTGACTCCAACAAAAGAATATTAAAAAACATTTTTTTTTTGTTTTTTTGTTAAAGGGACTACATTAACCATAATCCTTCACACCTAGGCGATCTGGGGATATGGACCACTAATACTGACATAAGTAGAGTAATAGGGTGTTAAAACTACACTAACTATAAACCTTTTGTTTGAACCTAATGTCTAAGTGGCCATCAGCCCATTTAGAACTAGGATAAAATCAGGCGAGGATATTTGAGTAGAGGAAAGAAGGAAAAATGACTACCCCAACCATAATCCTTCACATCTTGGTAAAAACAGGGATCATTACTTACCTTTGAGGTATTGCACTCGAATTTTAAAACATTTGGCTAACTACACAACATTATAGCAATACTTGGGTTTGGTAACTAATTATGATGTTAAACTTTTTCTGACATTCGAATTAATTTTGGAATAAAAGCCAACACTCAAGTCTTTCTACCAACTAAAACCGACTGGTGATTGACAACTGGGATTGGAAAGGGGCAATGTTAATCCAACACACAGTAAAACATGGCAAGCCATCCCAAAAAAAGGCCGCCACGTTTCCAAAAAGAACGGAAAGTGAAAAAGGACTCAGGTCCGCAGGGGTTTTAGCAACAATCAGCAATCCCCAAGTGAGAGGAAACCCGACGCTTGTAGCGCTAGCATCAGAATTTTCAGGTAAGCCCTGGGAGTGGGAGGGAAGCCCACCTTTCAAGAAATTGGCACGTTTTAGATCGTGCTGAACGAAACTTCTTATCAGTTTATTAAATTTGCGCTCTGTAACTGATGGGACTTTGTCCCAAAGACAATACGGTCAGCATGTCATTACCGTATTTTTGTTTTCGAAAATTGTCACGCCAGCACTCAAGGCAGTACCGTTTTAGATTGTGCTGAACAGAACTTATTATCAGCAAACTAACTTTAAGACAATGCGGTTAGCATGTCATTACCATATTTATACATTCAAAAATTGTCACGCCAGTACTCAAGACAGTAACGCGCCAGGCTTAAGAAAAACCTGTAACTGCAACTAACTGCTGTCAGGTGTTACAGTAATATGCACATTACACGCTGCACGATTTAAATAAGTATTTTGAATTTTTATACATGCTTATTTGCACAGGTGGGACTGAGCCCAAGACTTAAAGTGCTTCGATTACAACAGAAATACTACTCATTGTGAGAAGCACACCGGCATATTAAAGGGTAAGAGTGGATCTATATGCAACCCCCTGGCAGAATTAAAGTAGACAATTACACTAAGTGACAAAAGTGATACAGTAAACAGCACAGTAAATAAGATGAATTACAATTTATCTTGGTGCAAATAAGTGCAGGCACAGTTGCAACTTCTCCTATAGTTTACAAACGGAGTAGAGAAACTCAGAGGGTAATTCATAGAAATTCGCACAAAAGTGGCGCACGCGGCTGGCGCACAGTGTCCCCGTGCGATACACTGCGCCAGCCGCGTGCGAAAAAATCCTTTTCATCGCACAGCGTATTCATGGATTTTAGCCTCCGAAACCAGCCGTGGCGCAGAGTGGCGCAGCGACCCTGCAGCAGGGCCAGTTACGCCCCCAAGAACGCCCTTGCGCAAGGAAAAGCCTTCAAAATTCACAAATCATCGCAAAGGGCTGCGCTAACCCTGGACCAGTTCACAGGGCTGCCAAACAGCAAACGCCAAGCGGGGAACGTGTATTTCAGTGGTTCGTGAGACGTTTCACACGCAATTGTCCTGGGTACGTGTACATCAGGGGTGCATGGGAAGTAACACACGTGATTCCATCAGGGCACGTGTATTCCAGGGGTGCGCAGGAAGTATCACACGCAAAAACAGCAGAGTACGTGCATTTCAGGGGTGCGCGGGAAGTATCACACGCGATTCCATCAGGGTACGTGGCAGCAGGGTACGTGTATTCCAGGGGTGCACGGGAAGTATCACACGCAAAAGCAGCAGGGTACGTGTATTTCAGGGGTGCGCAGGAAGTATCACACGCAATTCCATCAGGGTACGTGTATTCCAGGGGTGCGCGGGGAGCACCACACGTGAATTGCACGTGTGGGTCCTCCCAGGTGTTCCCTCTACACCCTCCACGGCCCCTGCAGGCGGCCCACACCACAGGGGCCTACCCTGCCCATGTCCCGCAGGCAGCCCATCCACCATGCCCATGCCCCCCAGCCAACCCACATGTCACCTTGCACTACTGCCCACCAACACATGTCCCCCTGCACCCCCAGCCACCAGGAGCACCCTCCACCAGGCCCCCACTCATGTCCAACTCATGTCACCCTGCACCCCCACCCCCCAGCATCCAGGGGCAGCCTCCACCAGGCCCCCACTCATGTCTCCCTGCACCCCCAACCCCCAGCAGTGCAGGGGCAGCCTCCACCAGGCCCCCACTCATGTCTCCCAGCACCCCCACCCCCCAGCATCCAGGGGCACCCTCCACCAGGCCCCCACTCATTTCTCCCACCACCCCCACCCCCCAGCAGTGCAAGGCACCCTCCACCAGGCCCCCACACATGTCTCCCATCACCCCCACCCCGCAGCAGTGCAGGGGCACCCTCCACCAGGCCCCCACTCATGTCTCCCACCACCCCCACCCCCCAGCAGTGCAGGGGCAGCCTCCACCAGGCCCCCACTCATGTCACCCACCACCCCCACCCCCAGCATCCAGGGGCACCCTCCACCAGGCCCCCACACATGTCTCCCACCCCCCCCACCCCCCAGCAGTGCAGGGCACCCTCCACCAGGCCCCCACACATGTCTCCCATCACCCCCACCCCCCAGCAGTGCAGGGGCACCCTCCACCAGGCCCCCACTCATGTCTCCCACCACCCCCACCCCCCAGCAGTGCAGGGGCACCCTCCACCAGGCCCCCACTCATGTCTGCCACCACCCCACCCCCCAGCAGTGCAGCGGCAGCCTCCACCAGGCCCCCACTCATGTCTACCACCACCCCCACCCCCCAGCAGTGCAGGGCACCCTCCACCAGGCCCCCACTCATGTCCAACTCATGTCTCCCTGCACCCCCACCCCCAGCATCCAGGGGCAGCCTCCACCAGGCCCCCACTCATGTCTCCCTACACCCCCACCCCCCAGCAGTGCAGGGGCAGCCTCCACCAGGCCTCCACTCATGTCTCCCACCACCCCCCAGCAGTGCAGGGCACCCTCCACCAGGCCCCCATTCATGTCTACCACCACCCCCACCCCCCAGCAGAGCAGGGGCACCCTCCACCAGGCCCCCACTCATGTCTCCCTGCACCCCCACCCCCCAGCAGTGCAGGGGCAGCCTCCACCAGGCCCCCACTCATGTCTCCCTGCACCCCCACCCCCCAGCAGTGCAGGGGCAGCCTCCACCAGGCCCCCACTAATGTCTACCACCACCCCCACCCCCCAGCAGTGCAGGGCACCCTCCACCAGGCCCCCACTCATGTCCAACTCATGTCTCCCTGCACCCCCACCCCCCAGCATCCAGGGGCAGCCTCCACCAGGCCCCCACTCATGTCTCCCTGCACCCCCACCCCCCAGCAGTGCAGGGGCAGCCTCCACCAGGCCCCCACTCATGTCTCCCACCACCCCCAGCCCCCGGCAGTGCAGGGGCAGCCTCCACCAGGCCCCCACTCATGTCTACCACCACCCCCACCCCCCAGCAGTGCAGGGCACCCTCCACCAGGCCCCCACTCATGTCCAACTCATGTCTCCCTGCACCCCCACCCCCCAGCAACCAGGGGCAGCCTCCACCAGGCCCCCACACATGTCTCCCATCACCCCCACCCCCCAGCAGTGCAGGGGCACCCTCCACCAGGCCCCCACTCATGTCTCCCACCACCCCCACCCCCCAGCAGTGCAGGGGCAGCCTCCACCAGGCCCCCACTCATGTCTCCCATCACCCCCACCCCCCAGCAGTGCAGGGCCCCTCCACCAGGCCCCCACTCATGTCTCCCAGCACCCCCACCCCCAGCATCCAGGGGCACCCTCCACCAGGCCCCCACTCATGTCTCCCATCACCCCACCCCCCAGCAGTGCAGGGGCACCCTCCACCAGGCCCCCACTCTTGTCTCCCACCACCCCACCCCCCAGCAGTGCAGGGGCACCTTCCACCAGGCCCCCACTCATGTCTCCCAGCACCCCCACCCCCCAGCATCCAGGGGCAGCCTCCACCAGGCCCCCACTCATGTCTCCCTGCACCCCCAACCCCAGCAGTGCAGGGGCAGCCTCCACCAGGCCCCCACTCATGTCTGCCACCACCCCCACCCCCCAGCATCCAGGGGCACCCTCCACCAGGCCCCCACTCATGTCTCCCACCACCCCCAGCAGTGCAGGGCACCCTCCACCGGGCCCCCACACATGTCTCCCATCACCCCCACCCCCCCAGCAGTGCAGGGGCACCCTCCACCAGGCCCCCACTCATGTCTCCCACCACCCCCACCCCCCAGCAGTGCAGGGGCACCCTCCACCAGGTCCCCACTCATGTCTCCCATAACCCCCACCCCCCAGCAGTGCAGGGCACCCTCCACCAGGCCCCCACTCATGTCTCCCAGCACCCCCACCCCCCAGCATCCAGGGGAACCCTCCACCAGGCCCCCACTCATGTCTCCCATCATCCCCACCCCCCAGCAGTGCAGGGGCATCCTCCACCAGGCCCCCACTCATGTCTCCCACCACCCCCACCCCCCAGCAGTGCAGGGGCAGCCTCCACCAGGCCCTCACTCATGTCTCCCACCACCCCCACCCCCCAGCAGTGCAGGGGCAGCCTCCACCAGGCCCCCACTCATGTCTCCCATCACCCCCACCCCCAGCAGTGCAGGGCCCCTCCACCAGGCCCCCACTCATGTCTCCCAGCACCCCCACCCCCAGCATCCAGGGGCACCCTCCACCAGGCCCCCACTCATGTCTCCCATCACCCCACCCCCCAGCAGTGCAGGGGCACCCTCCACCAGGCCCCCACTCTTGTCTCCCACCACCCCACCCCCCAGCAGTGCAGGGGCACCTTCCACCAGGCCCCCACTCATGTCTCCCAGCACCCCCACCCCCCAGCATCCAGGGGCAGCCTCCACCAGGCCCCCACTCATGTCTCCCTGCACCCCCAACCCCAGCAGTGCAGGGGCAGCCTCCACCAGGCCCCCACTCATGTCTGCCACCACCCCCACCCCCCAGCATCCAGGGGCACCCTCCACCAGGCCCCCACTCATGTCTCCCACCACCCCCACCCCCAGCAGTGCAGGGCACCCTCCACCGGGCCCCCACACATGTCTCCCATCACCCCCACCCCCCCAGCAGTGCAGGGGCACCCTCCACCAGGCCCCCACTCATGTCTCCCACCACCCCCAACCCCCAGCAGTGCAGGGGCACCCTCCACCAGGTCCCCACTCATGTCTCCCATAACCCCCACCCCCCAGCAGTGCAGGGCACCCTCCACCAGGCCCCCACTCATGTCTCCTAGCACCCCCACCCCCCAGCATCCAGGGGCACCCTCCACCAGGCCCCCACTCATGTCTCCCATCATCCCCACCCCCCAGCAGTGCAGGGGCATCCTCCACCAGGCCCCCACTCATGTCTCCCACCACCCCCACCCCCCAGCAGTGCAGGGGCAGCCTCCACCAGGCCCCCACTCATGTCTACCACCACCCCCACCCCCCAGCAGTGCAGGGCACCCTCCACCAGGCCCCCACTCATGTCCAACTCATGTCTCCCTGCACCCCCACCCCCCAGCAGTGCAGGGGCAGCCTCCACCAGGCCCCCACTCATGTCTCCCACCACCCCCACCCCCCAGCAGTGCAGGGGCAGCCTCCACCAGGCCCCCACTCATGACTACCACCCCCCACCCCCCAGCAGTGCAGGGCACCCTCCACCAGGCCCCCACTCATGTCCAACTCATGTCTCCCTGCACTCCCACCCCCCAGCATCCAGGGGCAGCCTCCAGCATGCCCCCACACATGTCTCCCATCACCCCCACCCCCCAGCAGTGCAGGGGCACCCTCCACCAGGCCCCCACTCATGTCTCCGACCACCCCCACCCCCCAGCAGTGCAGGGGCACCCTCCACCAGGCCCCCACACATGTCTCCCATCACCCCCACCCCCCAGCAGTGCAGGGGCACCCTCCACCAGGCCCCCACTCATGTCTCCCTGCACCCCCACCCCCCAGCAGTGCAGGGGCAGCCTCCACCAGGCCCCCACTCATGTCTCCCACCACCCCCACCCCCCAGCATCCAGGGGCACCCTCCACCAGGCCCCCACTCATGTCTCCCACCACCCCCACCCCCAGCAGTGCAGGGCACCCTCCACCAGGCCCCCACACATGTCTCCCATCACCCCCACCCCCCAGCAGTGCAGGGGCACCCTCCACCAGGCCCCCACTCATGTCTCCCACCACCCCCACCCCCCAGCAGTGCAGGGGCACCCTCCACCAGGCCCGCACTCATGTCTCCCATCACCCCCACCGCCGAGCAGTGCAGGGCACCCTCCACCAGGCCCCCACTCATGTCTCGCATCACCCCCACCCCCCAGCAGTGCAGGGGCACCCTCCACCAGGCCCCCACTCATGTCTCCCACCACCCCCACCCCCCAGCAGTGCAGGGCACCCTCCACCAGGCCCCCACGCATGTCTCCCACCACCCCCCAGCAGTGCAGGGCACCCTCCAAAAGGCCCCCATTCATGTCTACCACCACCCCCACCCCCCAGCAGTGCAGGGGCATCCTCCACCAGGCCCCCACTCATGTCTCCCTGCACCCCCACCCCCCAGCAGTGCAGGGGCAGCCTCCACCAGGCCCCCACTCATGTCTCTCTGCACCCCCACCCCCAGCAGTGCAGGGGCAGCCTCCACCAGGCCCCCACTCATGTCTACCACCACCCCCACCCCCCAGCAGTGCAGGGCACCCTCCACCAGGCCCCCACTCATGTTTCCCACCACCCCCACCCCCACCCCCCAGCAGTGCAGGGGCAGCCTCCACCAGGCCCCCACTCATGTCTCCCATCACCCCCACCCCCCAGCAGTGCAGGGCACCCTCCACCAGGCCCCCACTCATGTCTCCCAGCACCCCCACTCCCCAGCATCCAGGGGCACCCTCCACCAGGCCCCCACTCATGTCTCCCATCACCCCCACCCCCCAGCAGTGCAGGGGCACCCTCCACCAGGCCCCCACTCATGTCTCCCACCACCCCCACCCCCACCCCCCAGCAGTGCAGGGGCAGCCTCCACCAGGCCCCCACTCATGTCTCCCATCACCCCCACCCCCCAGCAGTGCAGGGCACCCTCCACCAGGCCCCCACTCATGTCTCCCAGCACCCCCACTCCCCAGCATCCAGGGGCACCCTCCACCAGGCCCCCACTCATGTCTCCCATCACCCCCACCCCCCAGCAGTGCAGGGGCACCCTCCACCAGGCCCCCACTCATGTCTCCCACCACCCCCACCCCCCAGCAGTGCAGGGGCACCTTCCACCAGGCCCCCACTCATGTCTCCCACCACCCCCACCCCCCAGCAGTGCAGGGGTACCCTCCACCAGGCCCCCACTCATGTCTCCCATCACCCCCACCCCCCAGCAGTGCAGGGCACCCTCCACCAGGCCCCCACGCATGTCCCGCATCACCCCCACCCCCCAGCAGTGCAGGGGCACCCTCCACCAGGCCCCCACTCATGTCTCCCTGCACCCCACCCCCCAGCAGTGCAGGGGCAGCCTCCACCAGGCCCCCACTCATGTCTCCCACCACCCCCACCCCCCAGCATCCAGGGGCACCCTCCACCAGGCCCCCACTCATGTCTCCCACCACCCCCCGCCTCCCCCAGCAGTGCAGGGCACCCTCCACCGGGCCCCCACACATGTCTCCCATCACCCCCACCCCCCCAGCAGTGCAGGGGCACCCTCCACCAGGCCCCCACTCATGTCTCCCACCACCCCCACCCCCCAGCAGTGCAGGGGCACCCTTCACCAGGTCCCCACTCATGTCTCCCATCACCCCTACCCCCCAGCAGTGCAGAGCACCCTCCACCAGGCCCCCACTCATGTCTCCCAGCACCCCCACCCCCCAGCATCCAGGGGCACCCTCCACCAGGCCCCCACTCATGTCTCCCATCATCCCCACCCCCCAGCAGTGCAGGGGCATCCTCCACCAGGCCCCCACTCATGTCTCCCACCACCCCCACCCCCCAGCAGTGCAGGGGCAGCCTCCACCAGGCCCCCACTCATGTCTACCACCACCCCACCCCCCAGCAGTGCAGGGCACCCTCCACCAGGCCCCCACTCATGTCCAACTCATATCTCCCTGCACCCCCACCCCCCAGCATCCAGGGGCAGCCTCCACCAGGCCCCCACTCATGTCTCTCTGCACCCCCACCCCCCAGCAGTGCAGGGCAGCCTCCACCAGGCCCCCACTCATGTCTCCCACCACCCCCACCCCCCAGCAGTGCAGGGGCAGCCTCCACCAGGCCCCCACTCATGACTACCACCCCCCCACCCCCCAGCAGTGCAGGGCACCCTCCACCAGGCCCCCACTCATGTCCAACTCATGTCTCCCTGCACCCCCACCCCCAAGCAGTGCAGGGGCACCCTCCACCAGGCCCCCACTCATGTCTCCCACCACCCCCATCCCCCAGCAGTGCAGGGGCACCCTCCACCAGGCCCCCACTCATGTCTCCCACCACCCCCACCCCCCAGCATCCAGGGGCACCCTCCACCAGGCCCCCACTCATGTCTCCCACCACCCCCACCCCCGGCAGTGCAGGGGCACCCTCCACCAGGCCCCCACTCATGTCTCCCACCACCCCACCCCCCAGCAGTGCAGGGGCACCCTCCACCAGGCCCCCACTCATGTCTCCCTGCACCCCCACCCCCCAGCAGTGCAGGGGCAGCCTCCACCAGGCCCCCACTCATGTCTCCCACCACCCCCACCCCCCAGCATCCAGGGGCACCCTCCACCAGGCCCCCACTCATGTCTCCCACCACCCCCAGCCCCCAGCAGTGCAGGGCACCCTCCACCAGGCCCCCACACATGTCTCCCATCACCCTCACCCCCCAGCAGTGCAGGGGCAACCTCCACCAGGCCCCCACTCATGTCTCCCTGCACCCCCACCCTCCAGTAGTGCAGGGGCACCCTCCACCAGGCCCCCACTCATGTCTCCCAGCACCCCCACCCCCCAGCATCCAGGGGCAGCCTCCACCAGGCCCCCACTCATGTCTCCCACCACCCCCACCCCCCAGCAGAGCAGGGGAAGCCTCCACCAGGCCCCCACTCATGTCTACCACCACCCCCACCCCCAGCAGTGCAGGGCACCCTCCACCAGGCCCCCACTCATGTCCAACTCATGTCTCCCTGCACCCCCACCCCCCAGCATCCAGGGGCAGCCTCCACCAGGCCCCCACTCATGTCTCCCTGCACCCCCAACCCCCAGCGGTGCAGGGGCAGCCTCCACCAGGCTCCCACTCATGTCTCCCACCACCCCACCCCCAGCAGTGCAGGGGCAGCCTCCACCAGGCCCCCACTCATGTCTACCACCACCCCCACCCCCCAGCAGTGCAGGGCACCCTCCACCAGGCCCCCACTCATGTCCAACTCATGTCTTCCTGCACCCCCACCCCCCCAGCATCCAGGGGCATCCTCCACCAGGCCCCCACTCATGTCTCCCACCACCCCCACCCCCCAGCAGTGCAGGGCACCCTCCACCAGGCCCCCACTCATGTCTCCCATCACCCCCACCCCCCAGCAGTGCGGGGGCACCCTCCACCAGGCCCCCACTCATGTCTCCCACCACCCCCACCCCTCAGCAGTGCAGGGGCAGCCTCCACCAGGCCCCCACTCATGTCTACCACCACCCCCACCCCCCAGCAGTGCAGGGCACCCTCCACCAGGCCCCCACTCATGTCTAACTCATGTCTCCCTGCACGCCCACCCCCCAGCATCCAGGGGCAGCCTCCACCAGGCCCCCACTCATGTCTCCCTGCACCCCCACCCCCCAGCCATGCAGGGGCAGCCTCCACCAGGCCCCCACTCATGTCTCCCACCACCCCCACCCCCCAGCATCCAGGGGCACCCTCCACCAGGCCCCCACTCATGTCTCCCACCACCCCCACCCCCCAGCAGTGCAGGGCACCCTCCACCAGGCCCCCACACATGTCTCACATTACCCCCACCCCCCAGCAGTGCAGGGGCACCCTCCATCAGGCCCCCACTCATGTCTCCCACCCCCCCACCCCCAGCAGTGCAGGGGCACCCTCCACCAGGCCCCCACTCATGTCTCCCATCACCCCCACCCCCCAGCAGTGCAGGGCACCCTCCACCAGGCCCCCACTCATGTCTCCCAGGAACCCCACCCCCCAGCATCCAGGGGCACCCTCCACCAGGCCCCCACTCATGTCTCCCACACCCCCACCCCCCAGCAGTGCAGGGGCAGCCTCCACCAGGCCCCCACTCATGTCTACCACCACCTCCACCCCCCAGCAGTGCAGGGCACCCTCCACCAGGCCCCCACTCATGTCCAACTCATGTCTCCCTGCACCCCCACCCCCCAGCATCCAGGGGCAGCCTCCACCAGGCCCCCACTCATGTCTCCCTGCACCCCCACCCCCCAGCAGTGCAGGGGCAGCCTCCACCAGGCCCCACTCATGTCTCCCACCACCCCCACCCCCCAGCAGTGCAGGGGCAGCCTCCACCAGGCCCCCACTCATGTCTCCCACCACCCCCACCACCCAGCATCCAGGGGCACCCTCCACCAGGCCCCCACTCATATCTCCCACTACCCCCACCAGTGCAGGGCACCCTCCACCAGGCCCCCACATATGTCTCCTATCACCCCCACCCCCCAGCAGTGCAGGGGCGCCCTCCACCAGGCCCCCACTCATGTCTCCCACCACCCCCACTCCCCAGCAGTGCAGGGGCACCCTCCACCAGGCCCCCACTCATGTCTCCCACCACCCCCACCCCCCAGCAGTGCAGGGGCACCCTCCACCAGGCCCCCCAGTCAACATGTCACCACAATGTCGATCCCTGGCCCTTATGGTCAGCCTCCAAATGCCAAACACCCACCTGAGTATTGCATCCACCCACTTAGAAATGGCAAAAACATGATAGAACCCCAATTGCAAGTTTGGATATGATCACATGTCCCTCACATACACCCAATGGGTGTCAGTGAATGTCAAAACCCATATCATGATATGCATGAAACCAATGAGATGATACTACACATTGAAGTTTGAAGAAAAAATATTTATTAAAAGCAACATACATTGAATCAAAAATAAACAAACAATAATGGAGATTTAAAAAAAAAAAACAGCAGGTCCGTGAAATAATGCAAAACCACAAATCATAATGCAAAGGAAAGGTGTCCAAAGTCACAGTCCACAAAAGTAAATCCAATGGAAAGTTAAAATCGAAAACCATTGCTCCATGGGGAAATCATAAAAAAAATTGAAAATCCAAAAGTCAACTATATACAGATAAACAATCCAGGGTCCATGATCCCAACCGAAGAAATGAAACCTATCTAATAACACTACCTAAAAAAAAAAAATATATACAAAAATGTGGCCCATTGTCCAAAAGGTCCAAAAAAAATGCAAAACCAAAGGAAACCTAACACTAACTACAGAACTATTTAAAAGGGCAGCGGGCTAGTCTGACGGCTCACTTCGGGATGTTCCGGGCCAGGGCATCATCGAACTCCTGCTCAATGTCCCGGAGGCGGTCCTCCTCCATGGCCCGAGGGTCCGCAGGGCCGTCCACATGTTCAGCCCAAACTCCCTGCGGATTGCCTCGAGGCACTCGGCCCGCCTCAGGGCCCTCCGCATGGAGTTCTCCGCCCTGACCATCGTGAGCCGTGCCTCTCCCACCCGCTGCCGCTCCGCATCTATGGCGTGGCCCAACCGCTGCCACACGGAAGACACTTCCCGTCCTGGGTCCTCCTGCCCTCCGGCCGATGCCTGCCCCTCCGATGTCGAATGCCCCCAGCCATCATGGCTCCCACCACGTTGCTGCTGCTGCTGTGCCTCTGCCCGTGCACTGCCTCCTGCTGCCTGCACATCCTCCGCTGGCTGGGGTGCAGTCGTTGATGTGGCCACTCCTGCTGGACGTCCGACTCCCGACTGTGGCAGGGATGCCTCCTCCACCAGCCTGGCCGCACCGTCAGAGGCAGCTCCACAGGGCACCCAGGTGACTGATGGATGGGAAGATGGCACGGAGGACGACTGGCGCATAGGGGGTTCAGTTGAGGAGGGGGTCTGAGCAAGCCCCAAACGGAGGAATCCGGCCTGGGTGACCTGTCCCAGTAGGCCGACGCGGTCAACGAGCCATTCGAGATGACGTGCAGTCCCCTCATGAAAAGACTGCAGGTCACCTCGCATGACCCGTTGACGCAACGCCACACCAGTCAGGACAGGCTCAACCGAGACCCGGATAGCCACGTCCGCAGGCAGAGGAAGGCCAGTTGTCGTGAGCTCATCCCCTGCCTGAAAACGGGTCTGGACGTAGGCATCCCTGCCTGTGCAAGATGATGCAGTGACAGGATCAGGGACAGGATTGCACACAGGCACCTCCGTGGCGACCTGTGCTGCCTCCTGTCCCTGGTCCTGCACTGCACCACTAGCACCAGTGGAATCCCCACCTCCAGACCCCGTCTCTGTTGCTTGCACGGCCTCCTCCTCCACCAAACCCCCCACCAACCTGGATGACCCCGTGCCATCTTCCCCCGTTGGGCCCTGTGGGGTCCCAGCTGCCCCTTCTGCTGCCGAGGAGTCCAACTCCGACCTCTGCCTCTTGAACCTCCCCCCGGCAGCTGCGGCCTGGGACGCGGCACCGGACTCCTCACTCCCCGACGAGATCACAACCTGGGAGGGGAGCCGGGCCTTGCGTCTCCGGCTGGCGGTGCGATCCCCGCCGCTGTGCTCCACAGCACCTTCTCCGCCCTCTTCATCAGTTGACGCTGCAGACAGGGAGAAATAAAACACAGGCATCAGGGCACTGTACAATGCACACATACACACATGACAGTTGCACATGAGTGGCATTGGCAAACCTCAGACATGGCATCACAATTGGCAACACACATGTCATTTCAACTTGCACACATGAGCCATACCACAGTCACATCGCAACTGCCAGCACCATCCATACACATACAACAGCATGAGCAGGCAAAGGTGAGCCAGACATCACATGCAACACAGGGAGTGCACTACACATGCACGCACACCACCACACTTGCATGCATGTGTACACCTCAGCCAACTGTCGCAGTGTTCAGATGGGCATCCATGTCACATCTGCCAATCAGGCTTCCACATCCCGCTGTCACATGCATCCATGTTGCATCACTGTTGCACCCTTGTCAAATACACACACATGCACATGTACACAGTGCTGATACATGCAGCTGAAAACAACATACATGCGTGACATCACGAACATGCCTACTTACATACTTATTCTTCCAAACATGTGTGCCCACACAACTGCATTTGGCATGCAAGCCTACACACACAAGCACCATCCATGTCTCACACATGACAGCCCTCGCATGTGTTAGCCTCACGGCCCTGTACACCCCCACCCATACTTGGCCCCATACAAACAGATGTGCAACCAGCACACTACTGGCACATCACCACATGCACAGCTTACAATCATGATGCATGTACACTTACCGCTCGACTCCAGACGGGTCTGCCTCTCAAGGACCTGGACGTGGAGCGCTGGGGATATGCGTTCCAGGACCCTCATCTGATCTTCCAACAAGTGGCCCCGGCGCCCCTTACCATCCGCTGCCTTCAAGAGGCGCCGGGCCTTGTTCAGGGTCCTGGACCTGAAGTCCTCCCAGCGCTTCTTGACATGTTGGAAGTTGCGGACTGCCACCCCCTCCGCGTTGATGGCAGTCACGATGTCCATCCAGATCCGAGTCCGTCCTTCCTTGTCGGCGCGCACACTTCCGAAGAGGGCATCATACTGCCCCAGGACTTGCTCCACCAAGACACCAACTTCCCTGTCACTGAAGCTGGTGCCCCTCTGCCTCTCTGGCCGGGGGTTGTCAGTGGTGCCAGATGTTGCAGTGCCCGACATGACAACCCCAGAGGCAGGAGTGGGTGGGCAACTGGGTCCTGGGGCTGGGCTGTGGAGCGATGGAATCCCAGTCGGGAGTCTTCGGTTCCAGCAGGGGTGGTCACAGCAACAGCACCCCTGGCTGATGTTCAGGCAGCAAATGGCAGGGCACGTGGGCAGCAGGCAGTCAGGCAGCAGCAGATGGCAGGTGGGAGCGTGCGCGAGGCTCTGGGGGGCAGTAAATTGGCTTTCTGGGCAGGAGCGTGGTCTTCCGTGTGCTTACGCGTGGCCAGCTTGATACGGAGTGATTTGGCACGTGAAAATCCTGCACGTCTGCGTGTAATTCGAGGAAAGGCCCTTAGCGCGTAAGCGCGTCTGCACGCATACGCGATTTCATTGGCCCAAATGCCCCCATGCGCAGCTATGACATCACGCGCATGGCCGTAGAGAATGGCGCATGTAAAAAAAAAGATACACGTCCGAGTGTCAAAGCGTGTAATTGGTGGAAATGGCCTCATCGCGTATGCGCGTCTGTGACGTGTGTATAAAAGGTACGTGTAGAATGCCATTTCCTTGTACGTGCTTTTCGTGGAGAGCGAGTGGGTGAAATCTGTACTTCTTGTCGGTTCACACGCGATTTACTTCACGGCGTTTCAAGTTCGTACTCCCTGTTACCTCTGACAGCTTTTTCTCTTTTCCTCTTTTTCCTGGGCCTGTTTCCTCAAACAGCGTTCCCTTCTACTGTTGTCCTGTCTCCTCAGACAGCGTACAATTCTTCTTTTGGCGGGGGTGTTGCCAACGCGCACACACGCATATTTTTCACGCTTTTGTTCCTGGGTGACGGTGAGTCGCGCACGTATTTAACATCTGTGCTTGCCCCGTGTGTCGCATACCCCTTCAGAGGTAATTCTAGGCTGCGTGTGACACGCATACGTTCATTCTTGTGTTTCTGGGTGCCACAGCGTAGTGCAGGTTTATTTTTCCACACACGTGGTCTAGGAGGGGTTGCGTGCACCTTATTTCCATTTTTTGGGGTGCCTGTGTGTTGCGTGGCCATCATCTTTCCCCAGGGGTGACATACAGCCTTGCTAGAGCACTAGGGTACGATTACCATCTGGTACCCAACCCCTTTGACCCCCAATTGCCCAGGACAATAGTTCACATCGACTCCCATACGCACAATAACATCAGTGCCATGGCTGGGAGGCGAACAAGCCGTAAGTGTGGCAAAGGTGGCTGAGCCCCAAGTGGTGGCCGTGGTGGATCCGGTAGAGGACGTAGCCGTGACTTGCAGGGTGCCCCTAGCCCCCCATGTGTGGAGGAGCAGTCAGGGACACCCATGCCCCCTCCCCCTGGTTGAGGGTAACGTGGCTGACATGTGTGGGGGCCTGGTGGAGGCTGCCCCTGCACTGCTGGGGGGAGGGGGTGATGGGAGACATGAGTGGGGGCCTGGTGGAGGGAGCCCCTGGATGCTGGGCGGTGGGGGTGCTGGAAGACATGTGTTGGTGATCAGTAGTGCAAGATGACATGTGGGTTGGCTGGGGGCATGGCCATGGTGGATGGGTTGCCTGTGGGACATGAGCAGGGGTGCAGGGCAGTCCCCTGTGGTGTGGGCTGCCTGCAGGGGCCGTGGAGGGTGTAGAGGGAACACCTGGGAGGACCCACCCGGCCAAATCACGTGTAGCATTCCCTGGCACCACTGAAACACACGTACCCAGGCTAATCGCGTGTGGAACTTCCCGCGCACCCCGTAGTACATGTACCCAGGCTAATCGCGTGTGGAACTTCCCACGCACCCCGAAGTACACGTACCCAGGCCAATCGCGTGTGGGACTTCCCGCACACCCCGAAGTACACGTACCCAGGCCAATCGCGTGTGGAACTTCCCACGCACCCAGGAACACACGCACACGCTATTTTTCACACAGCGGGTGTCCGTGTTTGTCAGTACCCCTTTGCACCTCATTTGTCCTAGAGGGCCACTGTATGGACCATTCATCATGGCTGTATATGGGTGCTTTTTGTTAGCGCACATTTTGGCGCACATTTTTTTCAGGCGCAGGGACGCTACCGCCTGCTTTCTTGTGGCGTACTTGTTTGGCCCTGTGCGCGTCTTTCACCGTGCGCTGGTTTGCCCTATTCGATTCCATGAATACAGGTTGTAGGCGAGCTTGTGGGCGTTCCGCGCACTTGCCTCCTGTACTTCCCCCGTGACGCCCATGTTTTCACGCGTTGTTCCCCATTCCGAGTGTTACGCCCCGTGTTCCGCCTACTTTTGTGATGTGCGCCGCGCTATGTGCGATTTCGTCGTGGCGCACGCTGTTGGATGACCTGTGCGCCGGCGTGCGTGGTGCACTTTTTCAGCGCACATCCAATGTTTTTCTCGCGCACGGACTTCCATGAATCGATGTGCGCTGGTTTCCCTGCGATTTTCGCACTTTTACTGCGAATTACACGTTTTGGCACCTCTGCGCGGGAATTTTCGGCACAAATTAATTCCATGAATCGACCCCTCAGTTTCTACGTAGTGACCTACACTCATGTGACAAAGAACGAACCAGAAAATTTTAAAAACCCTAAAAAGGAAAGTAATTACAAAGTAACCCCAATCAGGTCGCGAAGGTACACGCCTATGATATCTCTAAAAAGTTCCTCAAGGTCAGAAAATAGTTCAAACCGTACTCACCACCAACGTAGACATTTGATCTATTGGTTTAAAGTAAAATTATTTAAATGTTGACTCTCTAGTCCAATCTGCTGTCTTCAAAATGTCTTCCAATCTGGCTCCTGTGTTAAATGCTTTCGATGCAATAGCTCCTCCGAATGAATGGGCCCCATATGACCCAATATCTATACCCGCTTGGAACATGCACCATTTGACTCATCTTGCTGGAGTCACCGCTGACACAGCCTTGAATGGCTTCTTTATTGCAATGAACAGTTGTGTTTCCCCTGTCGGCCTTAAATTACTTGTTGTGTTCTCGTAAGCCTTCAGACATAATCTGGGTTGGTCTAGGAATGCTGCATAAGCGACGGTCTTGATACCTGTCTTCGTCCTTTTGTTAATATAAAACGTGTCCCCTGATGGGCCAAAAGATTTCCGGGCTATTTCAAGTGCCTTAACATCCGACAGTCCGGTGTCACCAGAATTAAGGTTTTCTGTTGTCTCCTGACGTGTGCTATTGTTCTCATAATCATTACGAACTGAGGGAAAGCGTACTCTCTTTATGGACCCCATTTCTGTAAAAATGCATCTGTCGCTTCTGCCACTGCGTCCGTTCCCAAGCTGAAGAACCGGTCTACCTGAGCACTCAACCTGGATACAAACAGATCTGTCCTACATGGGCCCCTAATCTCCATCAAGGTCTGAAATACCTCTCTGTCTAGTTTCCAGTCGCTGGCATCCCTCAAATTTCTCGAATTCCATTCTGCCACTTCGTTCTGCAGACCTGGGATATACTCTGCTGTCACGCTGATTCTGTTCTGTAGGCACATGTTCCAGAAATCTTTTGCCAGTTCCGCTAGCATCCTGGACTTTGTCCCTCCTAACCTGTTTATGTATTGTACTGCTGACACATTGTCCATGTTCAGTAGGACACAAAAGTTTTCTCTGTCCTGGGTCCAACACCTCACTGCGAAGGACCCTGCCATCAGTTCTAGATAGTTGATGTGGAGTTCTAGCTCTTCTTCGACCTTCTGCCTCCCATTGTCATTTCCCTGCAACGGGCTCGCAGCCTCAATGGCTGGCATCTGACTCTATAATGAGGTCCGGAGATGAGCCAAATATCACTCTCCCGTTCCAAGCCTCCATGTGACTGAACCACAATCGTAGTTCTGTCCTTGCTTCTGCAGATATCTGTACTTTCTGCTCGTACAATAGTCCTCTCTGTAGGTTCTAAATCTTCAGGCGCTACACTGCCCTGTATTGTAGGGGCCCTGGGAAGATTGCCTGAATGGATGACGCTAATCTCCCTACCAATCTAGCCAGTTCTCTTCATGATAACTCTTCCTTCGCTAGTATCGTTCTGATAACTTTCTTGATCAGGTTCACTTTTGCTATTGGTAAGCTGAGTGTGACTGCTCTTGTGTCTATCACGAATCCCAGAAACACTATTGCTTAGGTAGGTTTCAATTTGGATTTCTTCCAATTTATTAAAAATCCCAAGCTCTGTAATAGTAGGATACTTACTTCTGCTTGTTGTTCCACTCTTACTTTGTCTTGCCCCATTAGACATAAGTTGTATAAGTACACTATCAACCTGATACCCTGCTCACTCATGTGACTGACCACTGCTCTCGTCAGTTTTGTAAACGCCCACGGTGTAGACGCTAACCCCATGGGAGGCATGTGAATTCCCACATTTGACACCCTCACCAGAATCAAAGGAACTTCCGATGTATCCCCTGCTTGTAATGTGTCTCTCAAAAGATAGATTCCTTTCATCTTGAAATGCCTGTATATGATGAGTGTGTTTAAGCCTCTGAGGTTTACCACCAGTCTTTGTTTCGTTTTTCCCTTTACCAAGAACATATTTCTTATGAACCGTTTCGATGAATCTGCCGCCTGTGTGATGGCTTCCTTCCTTTCTGGTTCTACAATGTCTTTGTTTAAAATGGCTTTGTCCTCTTTGCTGAGCCTTATATGTCTCAGTTAGACTGTTCTTACAGGCGCTTGATAGAAGTCTCATTGGAATCCCTGTACCGTCTGTTCTACTCAAGCATCTCCTGATAACTGTCTCCACTGTTCTAAGAACAGTGCTTCCCTCCACCCGATTACTAGGATCTCAGATTTCACTGGATAATTGGGCATCCCTGCTTTTAGTCTCACCTGTGTTTGTTTGCTGGCCTCTGCCGCTTCCTCCCCAGCCTCTGCCTCTACCCCTTCCTCTCGATTGAAAGAAGGGGTTGGCTCTTCCTGGTCTCTCCAATTGCCCCCGGTATTGTAGTTAGACTTGTATGATGTGTAGCAGCTGGTCGAGCGCCCCCTTCCTCTGCCAGCCCTTCCAAAAAACTTCTGTCCAAACACTCTTTTCATTGATGCTGGGACTTTGTATATGGCAGCATACGTATTGGTGAATTTTGCCGTGTCCTTAACAAATGCATCTCAGAAGAGTTTGCCTTTGCTGTCAGCTGACCATTCTGCGGTGGCCAGTTCACTAATTTTAGAGTACATTTTTACGTTGTTCTGTTGTTTAGGCATAGCTGGCATTGCCTAATAGGCATATTGCCCTCTGTGCCCATCCAGCTGTAAGCAACTGCAACTCAACACTACAGCTAAGTCAATGCCTCGTCTGGGATGCTGATGGAAGCCCTTATTGATGTATTTTCATGTCCAGTTCGTTTACTCTGGATGACAACCCATATATAACACCCATCTCTCAGAATCCCCCTGACCCCGCTGAGCCAAGAAGTAGGTCTGTTTTGCAAATTTAAAAGGTTTATTTGAAAATTAAACAATATATATCTATCACACTTTTATAGTAAATTAATATTTGATAGCACACTTGTGAGGATGATAGTGATCAACAATGGATAATATTACAGTAGTACACTCTTTTTGATGGCTTAGAAGTGATATAGAGAGGATAAAGTAGCTGAGAATGCTTTTATGGCTTCAAGGACAATGCAATGATGAATGAAAATGCAGAACAGAAAATAAACTTGATATGACTTCAACAAAAGACAATGTAATCACTTTTCTTTGACAATTCACCCCCCCCCCCTTTATGTAAGGAAAAGAGATGGGAGGAAAGCACACAGTTCTCAGGAATGCAATCAAATATAATTCAGTTCCCCCTAGCAAGCTTAGAGGAAAACAGGTAGGAGTCTTAAACACAGGCAATATACTTTGATGTGGTTGCAATTAAGTGAAACATATGAGAAACATGCTTTTAATTCCCTATAGGAGGTACAGGGTAGGTGATAGCTACTTTGTATTAGTTCAGGATCACTTTAGCAATGCTCTATGAATGATTGTCATGTTGCAAACGAATTTCAGCAAAGGAAAGCAAGGACAAATATTTTTACACGTGGCTGAAATTAAGCAAAATGTCAAATCGCAGCAAATTTAGTCACGTGCGTCGAGCGCAATTACGGAGGGAGTATGAGGAGCTTGTTGGAAAGCTTAGAATCTCAGCTTCCAAATAAAAGTTAAATCTCGCTTCTATCACAAACGGTTCCGGAGATACGGCTGATTTAGTAAAGGTCGTTTTTTGGATTTGAAATTTTAAAGCTCAGAATGACAGATGACAGTTTTCAGGTTTAAAGATGACAGAATGACACAATTCTAGGAGGCAGTTCTAAATAGGTTAAAATAGTTTGGATTAGATTATTTTAAACTAAGAGATTGGTTTTGGCACAGTTCTGGCGGTACTCACACTATATTTTGGGCAGGAATGCGACTTCGCCACGGATCGGGTCAGGATTGGACTGCGGTTCCCTCGCCAGGGACAGTCTCTGCCTGGTTCTGCTCACTGGATAATTCTACCTTCCGGGTCAGCTCTGCTAGCGGCACTGCACAGCGGTCTGGATCTCTGGTTCTGACAAAAGTTCTTGGCACTGCACGGCGGTCTGGTCTCTGGTTCTGACAAAAGTTCTTGGCAAAAATTCAAACAGCTGTTGAATAGTTTGCCAATGATTTGGAGACCTGCTGAAAAAGGATTCAGCTTGTGGATTCAGGCCTCTCTGCTACAAATTCTGGAGTTAATTTCTGGTCTCTGGAGATTGATGGATTTGAAGTCTGGATCTCTGGATGTGAAGTCTGAAGTCAAAATGCTCTGCAGAAACTGAAAAAGAAAACCCTATCTGGCTTCCAGTGGCTCTTTTTATGTGTTTAGAAAGTGGGTGGGTCGGCTAATTCTGCATGCCTAACCCTCTCAACTTATCATTGGCCAGTTCCTCCTCTCTTCCTTGATTGGGGGAACTGGGTTGTGAGTCAGAGTGATGAGGTAGGTTTATGGTCAGAGGATCCTCCCCTTGTCAAATTTCACACAAATCTATTTCTGATCCAAATACATATTTATCTATGTACCATTTTTCTAATATTATACGTCCAGTTAACATATTTTCTGTAGCACCAAACCATCCGATCCCTGTCTTTGTAAGATGTCGTGTCCCCTTATGACAGAATTCTGCCCTTTTCATCCAGATCACGAACTCTAAACCTTTCCAGATTTTACACAAATGTGCACTAGGGATATGGGTTTCAGATGATAAAGTGTCAGGTTTTTAACATGCATACATTTGGAGTAACAACCTTTTTTCCGCTACTGTCCCCAAGAACATACCACAGGGTCCTAACACCTCTTAAAATGTGCACAGAAAAATCACAAGAATGATGATGTTATTTATATAATTTTTACAAGTCCGCACTGTGAATTATCCATCTTTTTAAAATTATGCTCTGGCCCCAAAGGGGTGTGGTTTTCCAAAGCACATGGTGGAAATTCTGGTTTATCCACTTCCCCCAAGCTCAGCTTGCTCACAGATGCAGTGCCCCTCCAACTTCTCCTTCCAAGAGGAAGCCATTTACGACCCCCCTAATATAACATTTGCCTGAGCCAGTGCTTTGTTTAGTTTCCTGTAGTCCCCAGGTGCCACTCCCCTAATTCAATCAGAGAGGTGTCATCTCCTTTTGGCAGGGGCAGCAGGATGCAGCCAGGCCTGGGAACACAGCTGCTGAATTCCCTCTCCTGTCGGGGGTAGTTGTCAGGCAGAATCCAGTTTCATTAAGCCAGGCTTCAGCTAAATGTCACTTTTGTTCCCAGTTTTTCTTCATTCAAATCAAACTTACAATTTTTACACATGCAGCTAGCATGCTGATTCTAAGTTCAAAACTATGACATTTAACAGTTGCAAACTATGTAACACTCAAAAGTAGGTCACTCATTTAATTTAAACATTTCGATTTTAGTGGTTTTAAATCCAATTTCAGTTAAGCTGCTGACATCCACAGCTCAGCCAGTTTTGTTATAAACATTGTTTTGGGCTCTTCATCTTTCCAGATTTTGTATGCACACAAAACTTCATTCTGCCAGATGTCTGCTGGTGTTCAGTAAGATTTTTGAATATCCTGCAATGTTTGAAATAGGCATTTTGAGCTTGCATTCAGGGAAACAAAGGTGATTTTAAAGCGCTTTTTTAGCCAACCGGCACTGCTGTTTTTCCTTTCGCACACATTTCACTCATGGCACTCCTGGCCCATCATGCTTGCACTGGTGGGTGGCAGGTTAGGCAACCATTTTGGTGTGCGCACAAACTACGCGGTTTTCCCGGATTCTGGCACAACCGTGGGCTTTTCCACCATCTTGGATTTTCTAAGCCCACAGCACCAAATGTTGCAGCTTAATAGTCCAAACGTGGGTCAGGACACCCAACACAGCTAAGATGTCTGGATCTACCTTCTGCCCTTGCTGTTTTGCCTCTTCAGCCATTTGCACATATTTGTTATAGGGCCCAAAAGGGCCCAGAATATCCAGTACCTTGTCTTGACATGAACGCCAGGACCTATCAATGCCTTTCTTAATGTCTTTGCTGTACCTTCCCATGAAGGATAACATCTTTTTGTCGATCTCTGGGGTTTCTGCCGCACAGTCTGGCACCTGTGGTCTGGGGCATTCCGCTCAGAGTTTACTTCTGGCCTCTTTTGATAGAGGTTTTCTAATCTGCCTCTTAATTTTTTTATTTTTTTATTTTAATTTTATTTTAATTAATCTGTTTAGTTGAATATACAACTTTTCAAATAAATTTTTCTTTATACAAAAGGAATGCAAAATAAAACACATAGAAAAGAAAAAAGAAAAATACATGAATGAACAAAAAGACGCAAACTCACATCACAATACAGAGCAGCAGAATGCATATAAAAGAAGAAGAGCACCAGATCATCAATCTATACGGTGGGGGGCATACATAGGGAATAAATACAAGAATACATTTATTAAGGACAACTTATCAATATCATTGCAACAAAATGTATTAATTCATAAAAGTAGTAAAATATCCAGTCTTCTCTAAGTTAGTAGACCATTTCTTTGATATTCAGGGGTTCTATGGCTGGTAACACGATATCTAAAAATTGAACTATTGCAATTTGTACCGTAGTTCTTGGGTTTGAAAATAATAGGTACCATAGTTGGTCTCTGTGTAGATACCACTGTAGAGTGACTTTGCTTTTAAAACATTTGCGTCTTACATCATTCAGGGCGGTGCATTCAATTATAAGATGTTGTAGAGTTTCTTTTTGACTACTATTTAAGCAGTAACCTCAAAAATTTTGCTTTGGAGTGACACGCTTTCTTCTACACAGAATATCCCTAGTGTTCCACTGATTCAGTCTGAACCTCAAGAATGTATGCCGAAAGTGCTGAGAGGAGCATTTTACAAGATAGTCTGCCATGGTACCATAATGGTTGGTGCCAAACAAGTGTGTGGTGAAGTCTTTGTGGTTGGGACATTTTGCAAAGGTTCTCAGACCAATCATGTTGGAAAATGGTACCTTCGCCCGATCAGGGTTGGTGATTAGAAGGTCTATCGTTACCACAGCATCTGCTGCTGCATTCAAGATATGACTCCGCCACCTCATTGCAAATGTTTTCTGGGAAGTCATTAAGTCATGTGCTAATATTTCCAAGATTGTCATTTTCCTTAAACCCTCTAACATTTTACGTAGGAAGGCACATTGCTTCCAAGTCACCTGCGAATATAATGATCATACAACCAGTTTGTAACGTAATATCGATGTTGGTGTACCGCAGGGTAGTTGTAGGATTGTTTTCCAATACTTAGACTCAATATGATCCCAGAACAGTCGACCTTGAGGGAGAGAAGCTTCCACACCGTAAAGGATGATTGGTGTAACTTTCATTTTATAAAAGCTTAGGGTGTGTTTTAGCGAGAACTTCCCAAATTTCGCTTGCAATATTTTTTATTGAGATATAAGAGATCGTAGTTTATTTTGGATTTCACAAGTAAGTTGTCGCATTGTTTTCTTATACTGAATTGTTACACCCAAGTACTTATATTGATCCACACTTAGGAGTTCACATTGTTGTAATTGCCATTTGACTCTATTTTTCCTCACCCAATTACTTTCACCAACCATAATTTGTGTTTTTTGTGTGTTAATAATTAAATTGTTGTCCAATGCATAGGAACCTACTTGTTCAAGCATATTTTGAAGCCCCTTATGGGTTTGGGACAACAATATCAGATCATCCGCATAGAGTAGGTATGGAATTCACAGACCTCCCATTCGCGGAGGATCACCTACGCAGTTCTTAATCGAGTTCCCAATATCAAGAATAAAAACATTAAATAGACAAGAGGCTAAGGCACAACCTTGCTTCAATCCTCTTTGGGTTGTTATTATTGGGGACAATTTTCCATTGAAATCTGTTCTTACTCGCATAGTTGTATCAGTGTGGAGCAATATTATCAAAGTTAGCAAAGAGGGAGGGCAATGATGTCGACGCAGTTTCTCGAACAATAAGGACCTGTCTATCGAATTGAATGCAGCCTTGAAATCAATAAAGGCCAAGTATAGCGATTGACCGCATGCTGCTTGGTGGGCTTGTATCATCTGAAGCCCGAGAATATTTGGTATCGTACCCAATCCCTTTACAAAGCCTGATTGTAGAGGGTCTTTTAGATGTTTGGCGCCCGCCCATGTGTTGAGTTCGTTTAGAATTAACCTTTGCGAACATTTTCCCTGGGGCATCGAGTAATGAAATTGGCCGGTAGCTTATGAGTAGTTTACGGTCACCTTTTTTGTAAATTGGGACCGTAATTGATTGGGTCCATGTTTTCGGCAGTTCCTGTTTCCGATTAACAGGCGAAAATATGTTGACATGGATGGACGTCCAGATCTCAGGGTAAGACTTCATGGCGTAATTTGAAATACCATCCGGACCTACCGCCCGCGAATTACTTGCTGATTTGATTAACCTCAAAATTGTACTCTGATCAAACTCACGATGAAACTTGATTGTTGGTGTTGAAGGTTCGTAGCCTCTAGAACCAAAGGGAGGCGAATACAAAGATTCAAAGTACGAAACCTACTGTTGGGTGTCAACCTGGGAGATCTGTAAATCTAGTTGGTGAACACCAAGAGCTTTATTCAATACGGTCAACATTTTGTGATATTTTTCTCTGCTAAAATCTTCAACATATTGGCTTCATCACTCTGGTAAAGCAAAGCCCTGTGCCCCTTTACCCAGTTCTTATGAGCTGTTCGAATTTTTTCGAGTGAGAATCGCTCGAAGGGAAGGAGGAAGCCTTGCGAGCTTTCTAAACTCAGCATGGTACAACATTTTCCTTATATAAACTAATTTATCAAAAGTGTGACGATGACTCACATAATTGCCAGCGGTCGTGTTACGACTGCTAAAGGATTGTATTGCGTCACTATTTAACAGCCCCATCCCAAGATCTTTGTTGTCCTCATTCACATTTGATTGTGATAATAGCTGACTAAAATGGATCAAGGCGTCCTCTGTCCATCAGAGCCGTTTCCCACCCGAATTCACTACCAAGCAACCCTGTGCATGTGTATGTGTCAGAAAGCACCAAAGTATTGACTGAAAAGGATACGGTACTCAAAAGGATACAGGTGGTAGGGTCTTCCGGATCCCTGTTCACACGATTTGATAGTTGTGAAGTCAAGTTTAGACCTTCCAAATGATACAACTCTCTGACTGATAAAACAGGCAGAGAGATGGATCACTGGAAAGGGCGTGGGTGAGGTATAGGAAGTCAGCCTAGAACAAAATAAAGTATCATAAGAAACTGCCCCAAACTGAGTATGATAGAACAGAAAATGACATGAATGCACACACTGACCTTAAGTCTAGGGCAGAAGAATCCAGCAGAAGTCTCTTGAGGAAATCCAAAGGTAGAACAAACGACAAGGAAGGGAAGATTAGTAAGGGAGACTTATCCCGAACGGAACGAGGCTCGCGCTAGATACGGGTTGATGCACCACAGGATAGCGTCCAAAGTACAGTTCACTGTCACCTTCCAATTATCCTTGAAAAGCTTCCTTCCCACGTAGAGAAAAGTATAGAAATGAATCAATCCCCCTGTTAATGTCACATTTGCAGGAATTGGAAATATCGCCCTTTTTATGGTATAAACAAAGTACACGCGGTTCTGCACAGCCGCGAAGAAAATAGCGTGCGCGTGCGGAAATACACGCGATTTAGGATTCACGCAGTCCAGGCCAGCTGCGTTTGAAGACAACGTGTGCGTGTGGATTTACACGCGAACAGGATTCATGCAGTCCAGGCCAGCCGCGCTTGAAGATAGCGTGCGCTTGTGGGTTTGCACGCAAACAGGATTCACGCAGCCCAGGACAGCCGCGTTTGAAGACAACGTGCGCGTGTGGATTTTACACGCGAACAGGATTCATGCAGTCCAGGCCAGCCGCGCTTGAAGATAGCGTGCGCTTGTGGGTTTGCACGCGAACAGGATTCACGCAGCCCAGGACAGCCGCGTTTGAAGACAACGTGCGCGTGTGGATTTACACGCGAGCAGGATTCACGCAGCCCAGGACAGCCGCGTTGGAAGACAACGTGCGCGTGTGGATTTACACGCGAGCAGGATTTATGCAGCCCAGGACAGCCGCGTTTGAAGACAACGTGCGCGTGCGGATTTTACACGCGAACAGGATTCATGCAGTCCAGGCCAGCCGCGCTTGAAGATAGCGTGCGCTTGTGGGTTTGCACGCGAACAGGATTCACGCAGCCCAGGACAGCCGCGTTTGAAGACAACGTGCGCGTGTGGAAGGACACGCGAACAAACAGCTCCAGGAATCAGCGTGTGGCGGAAAACACGCTATAGAAGGCCCAAAAAGTAGCTGAAGTAACCTGCAAGGATGCAGGACGGAGGTTAAAGCGACACAACGCCAAATGATTCGATCAGAAGCAGCGAGTGAAGTTTCCACGCTGCTTTTATACGTAATGCTGTAGTTCACGTGACAAACAGAATACACGTGAAGTTAGCGACGTGAAAAGTGCAAAAGTCGTTTTCCCGGCAACGTATCGAACAACCGCCATTTGGAATAGAACGGTCTAGCTGTTCTACGAGCGTAGGAGGCAGGACCACGTCCGGCATGCATGACAGTGCCATCCCCCAAAGGGGCAACCTCTCCCCTTCTCGTGTGAAAACGCTTCAATAAAGCAGGAGCATGCATATTAGAAAGAGGTTCCCAGGACCTATCTTCGGGACCATAGCCCTTCCAATCCACCAGATGAAACGGCCTACCAGAACGTAGCCTCATATCCAGTATGTCCTGTACCTCGTATTCATCTGAACCCCGCACAGAAATAGCAACAGGCCGTACAGGCAATCTAGTAGCTTCAGAACATGGCTTAATGAGTGACACGTGGAATACGGGATGCACTCGCCATCGTTGAGGCAAAGCTAGACGGACAGCAGCCGGATTGATTACTTGGAGCACTGCATACGGACCAATGTATTTAGGCAATAATTTCTTTTTGCCTGGAATTCTCAAGTTCTTAGTGGACAGCCATACTTTCATACCAGCCTTGTAGACAGGTGCAGGTACTCTGTGAGCATCGGCATAGAACTTGTCGCGTCTTTTAGCCTGCTCCAGTTGCTGCTTCACTTTCCTCTGTAGGTTCTTCAGATCACGAAAAGTACGGCCTGCGGCAGGAGTATCCAAAGACAAGCTGGAATCCAAAGGTATTGATCGGGGGTGTTGTCCATAAAGCGCATAGAATGGTGAAGTTCCTATGGCACTATGATAGGAGTTGTTATAGGCGAATTCTGCTGCCGGCAGGACCTTGAGCCAATCCGATTGGTACTGTAGACACAAACACCGCAGATATTGTTCCATAGTGCTATTGACTCTTTCGGTCTGTCCATCAGTTTGAGGGTGATAAGCACTGGACATTCTATCATCAATCAGTAATGCTGATGTTAGTACTCTCCAAAAGCGTGACGCAAACTGTGAGCCCCTGTCCGTAATGATTACTGACGGTAGACCAAAGAAACGAAAGATATGTTGAATGAATAGGTCAGCCAGAACAGCAGCGGTTGGTAAACCAATACAGGGAATATAAAGAGCCAATTTAGTGAAATAATCCACTACAACCCATATGGTATCGTACTCCTGGTTTGGTGGGAGTTCTACCACAAAGTCCATAGATATCATGTCCCATGGTTTGTTAGGGACAGGTAGGGACTGGAGTAAGCCCACTGGTTTACCAGGAGTGTGTTTACATTGGATGCATACAGAATAAGTCGATACATAATCTATGACATCTTTTGACATGGATGGCCACCAGCACCATCTTTTGAGCAGCTCTAGTGTTTTCTTCCGTCCAGGATGGGCTGCGATCAAGGAATCATGATTCCACTTGAGTGCTTTATTCCGCGTTGAAGAAGTCGGTAGGTAGAGCACTCCTTGTGTGAAAGGTAAACCGTTATGTACGTCCAGATTCATATCCTGGATAACTTGTGGATGTTTTTTCACCCACTCTTGTACTTCGGTTTTTAAGGATGGTTGAACAGAACAACTACATATTACATGATCTGCCAACAACTGATTTTGTACTTGTGCTTCGTCCTTCGCCTCTTCACCCATACGAGACAACGCGTCCGACTTAACGTGTTCTCGGGCAGGACGATATGTGACCTGGAAATCGTATTGGGCAAAAAAGACATGCCATCTGGCCTGTCGGGCCGTAAGGCATTTCATAGATTTGAATGCTTGAAGATTTCTATGGTCCGAGTACACCAACACCTGATGTTTGGCCCCAAGAAGATGATGACGCCATTCTCGGAAGGCATCCTTGATAGCCAGCAATTCCCGCTCAGTGACTGTGTAATTTCGTTCATATGGGGTAAGTTTGCGAGAGAAGAAAGCCACTGGGTGCTCCTCCTTGGTTTCTGTGCAAACTTGTGAGAGTACCGTTCCAGTAGCGACACTGGATGCATCCGCTTCAACGATAAACTGGCGGTCTGGATCTGGATGTTGAAGCACGGGTGCAGTGGTAAATGCTTCCTTTAACTTTTCGAATGATGCTTGGGCATTCTGGTTCCAACAGAAAGTAACTTTGGAACTAGTTAAAGCCGTCAAAGGAGCTACTGTTTTGGAGAAGGAATGAATAAATCTGCGATAAAAATTCGCAAAGCCTAGGAAAGACTGTAATGACTTGACATTGTGCGGAATAGGCCAATTCAATATGGCCTTCACTTTGGAACGGCTCATTCGAGCACCTAGATTGGTAATGTCATAACCCAGGAATTCCACTTCCTGTGAATGAAAGACGCATTTCTCGGCTTTCACAAAAAGAAGGTTCTCCCTGAGTCTTTGTAGGACTGTAGAAACGTGTTTGACGTGTTCCGAAAAAGATGATGAATAGATCAGAATATCATCCAGATAAATCACCACGATCTGGTCCATTATATCCCTGAATATATCATTCATGAAGAATTGAAAAGTGGCGGGAGCGTTGCACAGACCAAAAGGCATCACCAAATACTCGTAAAGACCATACCGTGTCTTGAAAGCGGTCTTCCATTCGTCGCCTTCACGAATGCGAACTAAATTGTATGCTCCTCGCAAGTCCAATTTGGTGAAGTAACTGGAAGTACCTAATTGATCCAATAGAACGTTTATCAGTGGTAAAGGATATTGATTTTTTATGGTGATGTCGTTAAGTGCCCTGTAATCAATGCAAGGCCTTAGATCACCCTCTTTCTTCGGAACAAAGAATAGAGGAGACGCAGCAGGTGATTGTGATGGCCGTATGAAACCCATCGCTAAAGCTTTGTCGATGTATTCTTTCAACACAACGTCTTCTTTTGGAGTCAGCGAATATAAACGACCTGTAGGGATTTTGGCACCAGGAATCAATTCAATTGGACAGTCATACTGTCGATGAGGAGGCAATTGTTCTGCCTGGCCTTTATCAAAGACATCAGCGTATTCAGCGTATTTGCATGGTATGGTAGTGTCGCTTTGATGTACCACGCTGATAGTTGAAACTCCCCCCATAGGGTCTGAAAGACCCTTGTAGAAAACAGCCGTTTTCTTACTGTCAGGCCATTGTGTTTCGGCTGTTAGTTGATTGAATCGGGCAATGTAAGGCAAAAGAGGTTGATTGCCTTGTTGTAGATTAAGGAACTCCAGATCCATGGCTTGAGTAGAATAACGCATGTCAAAGACTTTACTCATTGCAGCCAAGAGATCGTCACAGTCGTACAACAAAGGGCTATTTGTTTCCAACAAAGGGTTAGCCCAAGCAGCAGCTGTGCCCCCTAAATGGGAAAGCACGAATGCTGCTTTTGTGGTTAGGTCAGGAAAAGATGTAGGACGACAAAGAAAATGGAGTCGGCACTGATTAACGAAGGTTCTATAGGTTTTGGGATCACCATTGAACCGTTCCGGAGGGGCCAAGGGAAACTGAGTGGGCATAACCACATTAATAGTTTCCTGTGGGGGTGTCATAGTCCCAGATCCAGATGCAGTGGCCATTGGAACCTGTGCTCCCTGAGGACTACCGTGCATGGCGTCTTGCATTACGTCCATACGGTGCCGTAACATGTCCTGTGCCGTAACCATCTCATTTCTCAAATCGCTGATCAACTGAGTCAAAACAGCTAAAGGATCCGTACCCTCCATGGCTTCTGATTCTGTCACAAAGCACCAAAGTATTGACTGAAAAGGATACGGTACTCAAAAGGATACAGGTGGTAGGGTCTTCCGGATCCCTGTTCACACGATTTGATAGTTGTGAAGTCAAGTTTAGACCTTCCAAATGATACAACTCTCTGACTGATAAAACAGGCAGAGAGATGGATCACTGGAAAGGGCGTGGGTGAGGTATAGGAAGTCAGCCTAGAACAAAATAAAGTATCATAAGAAACTGCCCCAAACTGAGTATGATAGAACAGAAAATGACATGAATGCACACACTGACCTTAAGTCTAGGGCAGAAGAATCCAGCAGAAGTCTCTTGAGGAAATCCAAAGGTAGAACAAACGACAAGGAAGGGAAGATTAGTAAGGGAGACTTATCCCGAACGGAACGAGGCTCACGCTAGATACGGGTTGATGCACCACAGGATAGCGTCCAAAGTACTGTTCACTGTCACCTTCCAATTATCCTTGAAAAGCTTCCTTCCCACGTAGAGAAAAGTATAGAAATGAATCAATCCCCCTGTTAATGTCACAGTTGCAGGAATTGGAAATATCGCCCTTTTTATGGTATAAACAAAGTACACGCGGTTCTGCACAGCCCCGAAGAAAATAGCGTGCGCGTGCGGAAATACACGCGATTTAGGATTCACGCAGTCCAGGCCAGCCGCGCTTGAAGACAACGTGTGCGTGTGGATTTACACGCGAACAGGATTCATGCAGTCCAGGCCAGCCGCGCTTGAAGATAGCGTGCGCTTGTGGGTTTGCACGCGAACAGGATTCACGCAGCCCAGGACAGCCGCGTTTGAAGACAACGTGCGCGTGTGGATTTTACACGCGAACAGGATTCATGCAGTCCAGGCCAGCCGCGCTTGAAGATAGCGTGCGCTTGTGGGTTTGCACGCGAACAGGATTCACGCAGCCCAGGACAGCCGCGTTTGAAGACAACGTGCGCGTGTGGATTTACACGCGAGCAGGATTCACGCAGCCCAGGACAGCCGCGTTGGAAGACAACGTGCGCGTGTGGATTTACACGCGAGCAGGATTTACGCAGCCCAGGACAGCCGCGTTTGAAGACAACGTGCGCGTGTGGATTTTACACGCGAACAGGATTCATGCAGTCCAGGCCAGCCGCGCTTGAAGATAGCGTGCGCTTGTGGGTTTGCACGCGAACAGGATTCACGCAGCCCAGGACAGCCGCGTTTGAAGACAACGTGCGCGTGTGGAAGGACACGCGAACAAACAGCTCCAGGAATCAGCGTGTGGCGGAAAACACGCTATAGAAGGCCCAAAAAGTAGCTGAAGTAACCTGCAAGGATGCAGGACGGAGGTTAAAGCTACACAACGCCAAATGATTCGATCAGAAGCAGCGAGTGAAGTTTCCACGCTGCTTTTATACGTAATGCCGTAGTTCACGTGACGAACAGAATACACGTGAAGTTAGAGACGTGAAAAGTGCAAACGTCGTTTTCGCCGGCAACGTATCGAACATCCGCCATTTGGAATAGAACGGTCTAGCTGTTCTACGAGCGTAGGAGGCAGGACCACGTCCGGCATGCATGACAGTATGCTGGACATGTTGATTCACCCCATTAACAAGCCATTTGGCACAAAGTGCGTTGTGATCGCTCGCATCATTAGTACTAATATAAAATGTTTGCATTATGGACCCCAATGCCATATTTACATAAACATAATCAATTGTCGAGCAGGACTTGCCTTTAAGGCATGTAGGGGCATGTGGAATGTCAGATGAAAAAACCCCATTCAACATATATAGACACCTATGTTTTACAAGACAATTCCACCGCATAAGTCTTTCACTGGGTTGCTTACCCTTTTTTGTAAAACAATATGAATTTAGATCACCGGTCAAGATGACATACGTGATACTGGTCTTGCGATATCAGGTCTAATAAGCTGTTCAAATCCCTGAAGAAGCACTCATCAGTGATTCCGGCCGTGTTCCAATACACATTAAGAATTGCCTGAAAGGCCCTTAGATGTCTCACTTTGATCAACAGCATGAACCTATTCGGAGATACCCAAAAACTAGAAGACATCCCATTTTGGATCTTAACAGCTATTAACAGACCAGAGGTAGGTCTTCCCAGAGAGGCTTTCGATGCAGGATTTAAATGGACCTCATGACCATCCCAAAAGGGGGCTAGAGTCAACCAGGTCTCTTGAAAAAGAACAATGTCATATTGGTTCAAATTGTTCAGATCGTTATTCAATAGATGTTTGCAGCCTCTTGTATTCCAGCTCAAGAGGGATATTAGATGCTGCGAGAGAGGAGATCCTAGTTAATTCGACAATTACAGTTAATACACTCACAAACACATGTTTTAACCAATGATTGAGACCCCCTAGAACCTCTGACTTCTTGAGGTCTGTTTTTTACAATTTCCACTTGGGCCTGCAGACTAAGTGATGCAGTGATTCCATTGTCGTCAGTACATAATGTAAAGCCTAAATCATGTAATTAACCCTTTGCTTGCTATATCACATTTTGAACCACCCTTGATTGCATCCACAATCTTACAGCATTAAGATTTCTCTTGTCAACAAACTCTACCAATGTTAAGTCGGAGGACACTATGTCCTCTAGTGGCTGGATGTCCGAAAATATTGCCATTACAGCTCTATGATTCAAATCGAATTGTGTGCTCGGAATGGGCCTACACTTTAAAATAAGAGAACATAAAGCAGGCCTCCTTCTTGCATTCGAGCTAACCCCTTTCGGCTCCGTTTTTTTTTGGATTGACCACCTCAACTGCCATTTCTTTATGAGATTCAGCAGATTTCTTGGGGTGCAGAGCATTTTCAATAAGAGTTACAATAGCTTCAGAAAGCTCAATGGGGATCAAAGAGGGGGTAGTAGACTTGGAAACACCACTTGTGATAGATCGAGGCTCCGAGGGAGGCAAGGGAGTCAATAAGGAACCAGAGGAAGGGGCGGAACAAGTAACTAATTCCCTGTGTTTAGGCAAGCTTACACAGAGGGACTTGTTAGCTGAAATTGGAAGGGTAGGTTTAACACATATTTCTAAATGAGGAGGAGTGTGGCCAGTCATGTATGTATCAACAGCCCTTCGTATTTCAGCTCTGTGTCTCGCCACTTCACTCATCGAGTCCTCTTTTAGACTCTTATTAAACACAGGGCCTTTTTTTGTCTTTTTTTTGTTGGTCTGAGCACTGGTCAAAGGAGCAGATTCCACAGACATCGGGTGTGAGATCTCTCTCACTAAATCATTTAAAGGCGGATATGATAAAGCCTGCGCCGGACTAAACCCAGTGAGACTGCTTTTTTAATTTGGCCTGATTCAGTAGCGTATATTTCTTCTTGATGGCTTTGGATACTGTGATTTTGGTTTTACTGGGCAACAAAATCGCTTTGAAAATTGTTTTGCCACCGCCTTCCTCGCAATCTTAGGAGCAGCTTGATTTTTTGGTAGTTTAGGAACATTGTGCAAGCCCAAATGCAAGCCGCCTCGAGGATTACCACGGGTCAGCGGAGCATCCAAAGCTTTGGGCACAATTTTGGATTGGGTAAAGATTGAATATAATTCTTTAGGCTGGATGAGCAACACATCCAACAAGGGCTCCTGTGGGGAGGGAGCAAGGAGCAAAGGGGCCGACAATGAAGGAGAATCAATTGGGTTATCATAGATGATCTCTTTAAAGTAAGGGAGGACACCCACCGATGCACTATTGGAATTTGCTTGGGAGGAACACAGGAAGGACTAGTTAGAGCATCTCTCATTTGTTTGACAATCAATAGAAGAAACAATTATTTTGGAGGGGACAGGATGAACACACAGCATTAGCAATTGCTTATTCCTGACTTCCTCTTCCGTTTGCAAGGTCAGAATCTTTTTTAACATTTCCTCTTGAGTCAATAACCTACGATCAAGGACATTATATAAGTTACCCAGAACTTGGAGGGCCGAGTTCATTGCCATTAATGTAAAGTCAGCCTGAGGAGCAGTATTGCGTGAATGCAAGAATGTATTAGTACAGTGTGAGTAACTACAAGCAATGTCAGGCTGAGAATGCATTGCCATACTGATAGACTTGACAGAAATGCATGAGACCTCAGAGAACATTACTGGTGAACGGGAAAGGTTATCAGACAAACACTTGTCTGAAAATACAGAATCATCAGGATCGAGATCAATTATTGCAACATCACCAGAGGATAAAGCAGAACCAGAAACAAAGGCCGGTACATTGGGAAACATTTCTGAATCGGCAATGACTCTGGTTGAGAGAGCAACATCTGGGATGAAAACTGTGACTTTGGCAGCCGATTCCAAAGTGCCTAAAATGGCAGTGTCAGTTTGGGACATGTTATTTAGGTGTGGTTTTGAAGACCGCACAGGAACCACACAATCCTCTATGATAGACACTGGTGACAAATATTTCATAAGGACAAAAGTGGAAGAGGGGGTAATTGGCATATTGCTGACACTTGGTGTAACATTACATGCAGAATTCACCTCCCACAAGTTTCTGGCTCTGTGGGCTGACAACAAGCCTTTGCAAAACAAGCGGAAGTCCGCATTAACAAGACAAGACCATTACTCTTTCCACCAACAGGTGTAGAATATTCATGATTCAAGGTTTGAGAAGAGCGGGCAGGGCTCACACTCAGGGACAGTGGAGCAAGCATTGAGGGCATGCCAGTTTTAAGAGTGGGCGGCATCATTGTCATGGGAGGGTATGCCAGTTAACACCAGGCGAATAGCCTCACCGGCAAAATAAAGAGTATGGGAATGCTTCAGGGGCTTAAAATCCTCTCTAATACTACACCTTGATGATTACGACCACAGACATGCACACAGAACCTACCAATGCCCCAGCACACTGCACGCCGCGCACTACGCAGCAGTCAACAGTACTTAGCGGTACTTCCCGGTGCGTGCGCTGGTGCTCTGCTTCATGGGTATAAATAGAGCTGATAGAAAGTAGATGGGAGGGACAGAGATCCAGAGGTGGGGCCACCAAGCCGAAAAAGTGCTTGGAGAACACAAAAAAAAAAAAGGACTTAGCAACTCAACTTCTAGTGAAATAAAGAAAGCACAAACAGTCAGTCCAGTTCAATTCTGTTCACAAGATCACCTTTGTTCTTAAGCCCTCAGTTGTCGCAGTGATGAGAATCCTCCAGGGATACTGCCGACAATGCCGCTCAGTGCAGCGCCAAAGAATCCAAACTGAAAAGCACCACGCAACAGTCAACAGTACTTAGCGGTACTTCCCGGTGCTGTGCCTCTTAATATAGTTGGGAATGTTGGCAGGGGGCTCCCACTCTGCCGACCTGGGATGGATGAGAGAATCTGGGTCAAAGACCTCGCCCATCTCTTCCTCATACCTTTGCCTTTTTCTTTTCTTGGCAGCTTTGTATCTTCTAAGGGGGGGAGGGGCTCAGTGATGAGTACACTCGTTCCTCAGAGCTTTCTCTGGATGTTTCGTTCTACCCTTCCTCGTCCAATTCCTCAGAATTGGACTCCTCATCTGTGTACCCTGTGCCCCTCCTTTCCCACGACCTCACTCTTTTTGACCACTCCTATTTCTGTGTGGTGTGCCTGGGCGGGGGGTGTGGTTGCTGCGCCTCTTTCTGGCTTTCTTTCTTCCCCCTTGCCACTCATGGTATCTGTCTGGGGCCTCTCCTCTCAGGAATTGCATGCCCTGAGCGAATGATATTAAGTCATCCACGAAGCTCCTGTCTTGGGCCAATGAACCTAGGTCTGCGCTCTGTACCCTCTGTACTGCTTGTCCCCTGCCGGGCTCAGGCCATTTTCTGCTGGCATAGGGCTCCTCGTAGTCCTCAATGGAGCTGTGCATTTCTGGCACTCTGGTGGGTCACCACAGGGTTCTTGGGCCTGCTCCCTTCAATGTGCAGCTCAATGTGGGTCTGGGGTTTACCTTTTATGTTCAGTTTTGTTCAGTTTTGCTTCGGTCTGTGGCCGTCTGCTGTGCTGTGTACTTTGTGCTTTCAGCTACCCTTTCTCTGCTTATTACTGTAAATAATTTGCTCTGGGAACAAGATATTATCCACATCCAGGTGGCACTAGCTCTCCTCACTCAGCTCGTTTCACTCTTTCGAGTGCTGATTATTTGTTCCCTGCTCTGACGCAGGGCCTCCCATTCCATGCTCTGTTATTTCCCTGGCTTTATTTCACCTGTGATAATACGATGCCCTCAGGGAGCTCTCTCTGTGTACCTTATTGCGGGGTGCTCTCATAAAGAAATGACCTTGGTCCGGCTCCGGAATTGCAATCCCGTAGCGTTGTGGCACCGGACCTTCTCCCAGCCGGTTGCGCCTTTTGTTCCAGGAGTTTTACACGGAAAAGTTCTGTCGTAAATCTTCCTTGAATTCTACTGGCTTGCGCGATTAATCTAATGTCTTATTACAAATCTTTCAAAAGAGGAGGGAAAAAGACATGGAGAGAATGTTATAGGAATGGCAGTGCGAGGATTGGCTGACCGTATCACATGTAACAAGTTAACATATCAAAACTGGACTACAAAAAAGTACAATTTCTTGAGAAATGTAGTTCTTTATTTGTGTTGAATTTTTAATATATTTGTTGATGTTATAATGCTGCTCGAATAAATAAAGAAAGCATAATCCGAGCCTCTGGTCTTGAAAGTAGAGTGTACTGTTTGGTTTTGGCTACTAGGTGGCAGTAAAGCACCACATATAAGCCTACATTATTGCACTAGAGTACAGCTAGGGAGAAATGGCATATGAGAAGAGTCACCATTCGAGCCCCCTATGGGGGCTCGAATGGGAATGGGGATGGGTTTTTTGAATGGGGACTTACCGGGTCCTCCAAGGTTGGAATGACCCGGTAAGTCCCGATTCAAGGAACCTGGACCCAGACACAGGGTTGGAGGCGGCCATGGCGCCAATAGCACCATGGCTACCTCCAAACTCGTAATGACCCCCAATGACTTAATTTGAGCAGTAAATGTTCTTCTGGTGTAATAAAAATGTCTTAATCAGGTCTGCCTTCCTTCACTGAAGTCCAGTTAAAAACAAGCATCAGCAAAACCAACAGTTTTGGCTTGTGTATTAGGCATTTGCCAAACACTGCTATTACATGCCTAGGTATTTGCACCATTTTACGGTTGCTACCATCGTTGGCCAGTTAATACCACTCTGGTGTTGCCTGAAAATGCCTTTGCAATGCATACACAAAAGGCAAAACATTTGGTATTGCCAATTCCTGTTTCTTCCATGAAGTAGCCACATTTAGGAAATGAGCCAGGACTATGCTAGAAAGTAGATTTTGAGTTTTCAAAGCCAAACAGCTTTCACTGTCCTGACATGTTTCTGTAGTCGCTGTCGGTCATTACATTTTAAATAACCCTTCTAAATGTTTGGTGAGAATGAGTTTGAAGTTGTTGGTGGTGCCATGTTGCTTAGTAGTTCCTTAAGTGCAGGCTGTTATGCATTTCTATGTAATTTGGTTGAAAGTAAACGCCCTGAGCCCTTCTGGGGCTTCGATAGAGATAGTGCCTTGTTCCCTATGCATCACGCCTGTCCTGCATTTGGACAGTTAAGAGGAGGAGGACATATTTTTGAAAAGAATTGATAAGGGCCTAAACAACTATAGTATAAAATCTTATAATTTGAAAGGTTTCAAATAATAGTAACTTCCATTGTGGTGAGAGCGCGTAGTCCCTGAAAAATCATATTTCAAGAAAGGGACCAGGTTTGCTTGGTCCAGATGTAGAAGAATATCTTATGAACATTTACTCTGCCCATATATAAGGTACCTTAAATTGGACCAATATTAGTAAAAGTTCAATATTTTCACTCGGGTTTCAAGAAGCACACGATGCAATAGAGGAGTTTCAAACACTTGAATATGACGTATCTAATCAATTATTAGGGATCCCGAGGAAGGACTTCAGCTCAAAACAACCCATATAGCTATCATTTATTTATATAACTTCATTGATATACTGTATATGAAATAAGGACAAATTGAGAAACGCACATTAGACTGTTTAAAAATCAGTTCTGACAGATATTAAACATACAATTCTGTGTGATGATTCCCTATAACCCAGCGATGGTCGTGAGCACATTCTTTCTTTCTCAGTCTTTGCAATCATATATTAATGTTTAATCTTCCACCATGTCTTCCCTCATCCAACCATTTCTCTCTGATATCCCCAAATATCTCCATCAGGCCCTCATGCTCCCTACACAGGCTGACGAGTGAGGGGTCATAGTACAAGAAGGATTCAAAATATTGTTAGATTCATGCCAGCCCTGTATTGCCCTGTATGTCCTCCACACCACCCACACGTACTAAGGAGCCCTTCATGCCTCCACGCCAGCCCGCACATTGTCTCTCTTTGTCGACTAGTCTTTCCATCACCAGTCACCCACAACCCACCAATGTCTCCCCCATGGCCCACTTATATTCCCCTTTCAATCTTCTATGTCCTCCTACCAACCACAAATTTCCATCATCCCTCCATACCACATGTGTGATTCTCATTGTCTAACCATTGCCTCCTCATTTATGGCCATTCGCGGACTGGCCTATAAGGTAACAGTGCAATTATCGAACAAAAAACCCAAATGCAAGTGTGGGCCAGTGTTTTGGGTTCAAGTGGGCTGCTTCTTTGGCCAATGCGGGCCAGTTTGATGAGTTGCTTCACTATGCGGCTAGTAGTTCTTACCATTGTTGCTGGATAAATATTCCTTACATTGCACAATTTGCATCACATTTTATCCAAAAACTCCCCCTTGAGTACTATACAAACAGTCTGTCATAAGGAATGAATTGCCATTTGCTACTCTGGGCCACATTTTCATTGGTGCCCCAGACAACTGTATGCCCCAGTCCGATCCTATTTTGGGCCTTGATGCAGTCCCATAAATGTTGGTTCTCTATCCTTCCCTCTGCTACCCCATGACTGCCCCATAATCTCCCTGTCTCTCGTGTCACATGTAGGCACTCACCGGAGTAAGTCTGTCCTGTCCTGTCCTGCCCTTGTTGGTCTATAATCGCATTATGCCCATACATTGAACATTTCTAATGCAGCTGTACAGAGGCAATGCTGCAGTGGTCATATTTGTGTCTGATTGCCTGAGCGTAAATGGGGTTGGGAAGATCAGCAGGGTCAGTTACATGCAATGTAATACTATCCATTGCACTTTGTTTTTGACAGCTCACTGAAAATGAATGCTTCCTCATGTTAATAGTGAGTGATACCGATCACATAGGTCGAGCTACCAAAATGAAAGCATGCAAAGACACAATGGGGCTCATTACAAGTCTGGCGGTAGCCGTGCTGGTAAACCGCAGGCTTCCGCAAGACCCGTAGTGTATTACCAACGCCGGACTTGCCGGAATTACTGGGGCATTACAGCCCCGCTGGTCCGGTAAATCCGGCGCCAGGTACGGTTTTACCAGCACCCTTGATTCCGGACCAGCAAACTTGTAATGAGGGCCATTTTCTTTTACGATACTCAGTGTTGATTAATAGTTGTTGAACATATGTCCACAGGAATTGCAAACAATGATGCACAGGTAGCAAAGGAAGCCTTTCACTGCCCCCAAGTGAATCTTGAGCTGTCTTGTTGGAAGGTATTGAAATAATTAATGATTAATGATACATTGGGCAGAATGTAGGCACTCCTAGGATTCTGAGATACTCATATAATATGATATTTGTATATAGGGCTTCATTCACATTCCCCCACATTCTAAGCACCATACTAATAAGTGTTACTAATGCCAAACTTATAGACGCTTGGCTTTCTGACCTCAAGGATGACTTCAATCTGCCAGGATTCAAACTGTGACTACAGGTTTCACACGGATCTCAGAAGCAAGCGCTTAACTCACTGTGCCACCTTTCCTTATACAGAAGAATTTTTGTGAGTTGTTTACATGAAGAATGGCATTCTCATTCCATAGTAAATGTTAGGGTTGAAAAGAAAGTAGCAAGTAGAACTGCACTCTAAACTTACGCATGTTTATGATCAAAGAAATGGGAGGCACAAAGGAAAGAACTAGAGAACCATTGTTTAGACAGATGACTCAAAGTTCAGAATAAGGCCTTCAGTTTTCATTTTGCTACTGGTATGAGACATTGGCCTCATTACGAGTCCGTCGGTAGCCTGCCGGTGCTACCGTCGGGTTGCCGCTGGACTCGTAACATGGTTTTCGCCACCTGAGATCCCGGTGCCACAAGTGGCCCGGGATATCAGGCGGTGGAAAGAGTCCATTTCCATGGCATGGGATTGGGGACATGGATGCACCGGCACCATTGCTAACTGTGCCATTGCTTCTGTGACAACTCTGCCTACCGGGGCCGTTACGCCTGGCAGGTCAGACCTGCTGGGTGCAATGGCCCAGGAAGACAGACTTGTAGTGTGGCGGTCCGGAAAGGGTGCCTGTACGGTCGGTGTGACTGCCACCCTTATTTCTGGACCGCCACACTTGTAATGAGGCCCATTATCCTTCAACTACGCATGAATCCTTATCAGGTATTGTGAGACTAGACTTAGAAATTCCGATTACTCATCTAATCCTACTGATGGAATGCAGATGATCGCTCAGGCTGACGGAATGCATTACATCAGCCAAAAGATTAAGACCATGGTATAGAGAAGGGGGGCGAGTAAGGGTTTCCACAGTAAAATAGAATGGGTTTTTTAACTTCCAAGAGTAGGACTGTGAATTGATCTGTTCACTAATGCTGGACCAGTGATTTAAGGGGAAAAGCTCTAAAATTTTCGCAAGTAAATATCTTCTTGCCACTAAGTGAAAATTAATTCTGGTTTAGAGGTTTTGCAGGGTTTGAGCGTCTGAAGAAGGTGACTGTTTCCTTTTGAGATCCAGCCCCCCACTCTTTATAGATCACTGTGGACCTGCTTACATAAGTGAAAATCCTCCAGGGTAATGTGTCTGGGGACCTCCTTGTGCACCAATCTTGCCAGTTTTCAACAAGGAAAAACCCTTCTGCAGCCCTGATACAAGACTCTGCGTATCTACCCTTCTCTAGTGTTGGCGTTGTTATTGCCTCTGAGTGAATACTGCAGTTGCTTTCGGATCCTCATACTGCTATCTGCAGCCTCGATTAATTGCTTTGCTGGTGGAGGCTGTGGAACTGCAGACAGCTAGTGACTCTCTTGCACAGGGAGGTAAATCCATTTCAGAATTCAGGTTCAGGAACCAGAAACGGATGTGTTGTAACTGATTAGAGCAACAAGCTAACAAGGTTACTTAGCCCACCCTCCCAACACACAACTTCTGGTTGTTTTATGCTCATTAGGTGGACCTCCTGATTTTCTATGCTTTGTTGCTCTCTCCCGTATGATCGCTGAGTCAAAAAGAGGAATTTACAAGTAATTGAATGACAGGAAGGTCAGCTATTTTTGAACAGAGTTTGCAGTATCACTTTTTTGAGCATTTTACCTCCCCCTCTACCATGGGTGAAATGCCAGCATATTGCAATTTAACACAAGGTAGCTTTTTCTGGAATATTTCACCCAGAACACCTCAATCCTATACCCAGTCAATTAAACATTGTGCCCTTACCACATGGGTTGAATGTCTACTGGTTAGATGGAAAGAAATGTAGGAGATTCAGAGGGTTTTGGGGAGAGAAGACCGCAGAGGATGGAGAAAGAGAGAGAGAGAGCCGCGAGATGCTGGGGGAGTCGGTGGGGGGGAGAGAGAGAGATCCCAGAGGTTGGGGAGAGAAAGACCCCAGAGTTTGGGGGATAAAAAACTCAGAGGTTGAGAGCAAGACCTCGGAGACTGGGGAGATTGAGAGACACGAGAAGTTAGGGGGAGAGATAGATAGATAGATAGATAGATAGATAGATAGATAGATAGATAGATAGATAGATAGATAGATAGATAGATAGATAGAGATAGAGAGAGACCCCAGCGGGTGTGGAGGTCGAGGCTCAAGAGGGAGAAGAACAGGAGCCTGGGATAAGAATAGAAGGGGGAATCACCAGCACAAAGATGTGGTGGAAGACAAGGGAGAGAACTGGTAACCGACCCATAGGAGAGGAAGTGGGGATTACACCACAAACAGAAGCGGTGGGAAGAGTAACAGAGGAGGTACAGAAAGAAGGAAGACACACAGGGAAGGGGGCAGCAAGAAGGCAGGAGGGAAGTAGAACCTCAAGGAGGAAGGCACAATAGAGTCTCGAGAAGAAGAAGATAAGATGGGAATCCTGGATATGAAGAGACCGAGATGGAAGGAACTGCAGTGTGCCTTATATCTGCTGGACCAGTGAAATTGGGAGGAAGTACAAGCATGTGTTGAGATGGTGATAGGAGTCCAAAGGAAGGACAGAGTAGTGCTGATCAGGGAGAGCCTTAAGAAAGCCTTATTTAGAGGTAAGAGAATGACAGCCTGGCGGAGGGCTAAATTTAGTCATGGAGCCCTTGATTCAGAGTTAAAAGTCTTTACCCCTCAGAGACCCTAGGTCATCTACCAAAGGCTGGGCAGGGACCCTGAAGACTATACTAGAGAGAACTCCAACCGTCTTTCCATTGGTCGCCCATGTTAGGAATGTATTGGTGTGCAAACTTATGACAAAAACATTATTGAGCCAATAAATCAGAAGACAGCAGTTGTCGGATTCGTGTAAGGAAGTGTTGAGGGCATTTGACCAACCTCCGACTTTGAATGACGATCATCCCCCAATGAATGCCAGGAGAGGGACCTGGACTTTGAAATTGTGAATTTCAGAAACAGATTTATTGCCCTCTTGTTCCCAGCTGGAGGAGAGTCTACATAATGTTATTTAATTGTCATTTGTCATAACTCAAGGAAACATTTTAATGATATTTGTTGACGTTGAACCCCTTATCTTTGCCACTTATAAATAAAACACCTTACACTGACACTTTGGTATATGTGTTTCATAGATCCCTACTCAGCTTCGTGACTATCCCTACTCTGTACGTCACAGATTTCATTGATACACTGCCTTAGTGGGAAATTGAGTTCCTCTATCAAGTTTGTCATGTTTGTATTGGTCTTGTCCATCCTTCATTTGCATGACATTCTGTCCTGTAGACGTTTGACCTGTCCGTCTGCTGAACCTTAACCAACCCAGACGAAAACTTTGGCCACAATGATGCTGCCCCCTACTGTATATTCAATGGCTATGCCCATAAATACTACCCTGAACCACACTGTGGCCATAGGCACTTTCCAAGGGGCTGGGGTGAGTGTAGATGGAGGGGGAGGTGTTTACCATTGCTGATATGCAAACCAGATATGCAAACCAGGGTACAAACCATTGCGAGGCATTGACATGACATAAATAGATGTGGTGAAAGCAAGCAGTGGGCAAACCTGGGAGAGAATGTAGCAGGAGTGGGGTAGGGTTGTGGACTTGTGGATAATGGCTGGATGGAGTAGATATGATGTTGAGTGATAAGGGTGGGAGGCTGTGAGGAAAGTTAGTTCTAAGAATGAGATTGTTTGTTGCAAAGTTGTTGTAGTGTGGCTAAAACTACGAGGCAGGAGAGTAGGGCTTGGTGTAAAAACAGGACGGAAGGGAAGCAGAATGGGTGATGGAATGGCAGTGAGGGAGAGGAGAAAGGATAATGGAAGTAGAAGGAAGGGCGATGGAGACAGGCATAGTGTAGGATGGTAGTGGTAAGGCCTATGCAGGCCAGCAGAGGAGTAGAGAACTGAGGTCTGTGAAGTGTATATGATAGCTGAATGCCAGGCAGCGAGGTGACAATGTTACACTGCTAGGAAGTTTAATGGGCGCAGGGTATAAAAGCCCAGAAAGGCTGCACCTTTCTCCAAGGATGGTCATTTGAGAATATAAAGGGGAAGTTAAAGGGCTGGGATAGGCTAATTTACGGTAGTCAATGGGACTGTAATGGTGTGACCAGTAGTATTCTATAGCAATCTGAGGTGCATATATGTCCTAGCCCAGGGGGTCAGCGACCTCTGGCTCTCCAGTTGTTTTGGACGACAACTCTCATGATCCTTCACCATTGACTAGACTTAATAGCCCTGCTGGGAGTTGTAGTCCAAAACATTTGCAGAGCCAAATGTTTCATACCCCTGTCCTGGGAACTGGTGGAAGGCACATCTCATTGGTCAGCTGTGGTGCATAGATGGTATAGGAGACTGGCTTAGTGGGCCTTAAAAGACCGCTTGCAAGAGTCCTCACTAAGGGGGCATGTAGTTGGTGGCTATAGTTGTTCTTTGAATGTCGGAGGAGGTGTTAGGGACAGGAATGTGGGTGGGTTTTATATTTATATTTTTGTATACATACTCTGCTAAAATCAAAAGGTGCGCATATCTGCCCAGTATCAATCCCCTTGCTGATTCAAACTTCGAGCACACTGTCTTGTCTCCACCCCTCCAATATACAATAAACTGTAGGTACTGCAAAAAAACAGAAAACCAACAAAAGAAAAGAAAAAACCTTTGCGTAAATCCAATTCCAGAAAAACAGTTTGAGCAGTTAATAAAGCTAAGAGATTGCAAACATTAGAATTTGTTTTGCCTCTCTATCTAACTACACAACTTGTGTGTCTTACTTCTAATGTTGCCACATGAATTCAATCAAACAGTTCAGGGGTCTACGTAAGGCTCTAATGTAAATGTGACAAAAGCGCAGCCCCTATGGTGGGAGAATCAATTAATCACGTGGGGCTGTAAGTTTCCGCGGTCTTGTGTGGATTTGCCCACCTTCCTCAGGACCAAAACTGAACGTGATTGGTGACCCCTGAGGAGAAGAAAGGGGAAGACAAAACAGAAAATCATGCTGTACTCAAACCTGCATCTTTTGTATTGCCCCACTGTAGTGAGCTGAAGTCTCATGTATTTAAGTGTATTCACAAGAGTGCGAATCAGAAATAAAGTTACCTCATGTTCCCTTCACCCATTCATTCAAACATAAGGTAATTAAAAAGAAGTGAATTCTAAAAGCAAATGTTAGGGTTCTATGGGGGTACAGAATGAGGCCAATGGAAGTACTGTGCTTACCCGGGCAGGAAGCGATATTGTATTATTTTGTATTTGAGAATTTTGTATAGTGCAAATCCGTGAAGGAGGCGGGCAAAAAATTGCATCTGGACGCAGATGGTAATTTCGCAAAGAAAAAAAGTGACATAAACTGCTAATATTTAGACAAAAAGATACGTTTTCAATTTTTTTCTGAATTCCAGCAATGATTTAACATGCAGAGTTCATGTTCATGTTCAGAGTTTATAAGGCATTCCACGCCCTTGGCCATGCATGGGAGAAACTTCTATCGCCCCATGTAGCAAGGTTTGAGTGGGGGACCACCAAAGATTTTTGCTTGGATGAAAGCAAGCGGCGTTCAGGTTGATATGCTAACATTTTTGATGCTAGGTATCTCGGGGCTGTCCCTTGGATGCACTTGAAAATCAAACAAAGGGTTTTAAACAACACACTTGGTTGTACAGGCAACCAGTGAAGGTCTCTACGAGGTTGCGAGATATGTGAGTGTCTTGGCAGGGAGAAAATTAGCCTGACGGTGGAGTTCTGAGCAACCTGTAGGCGTTGAATTTGTTTCTTGAGGATACCCATGAGCAATGCATTACAGTAGTCGAGCCTTGAATTAACCAAGGCATCAACCACCATGGGACGATCTTTAGGCAAGATCAGTGGTAGTAACGGTTTTAGCAATCTAAGCAGATAGTATACAGATTTAACTGTATCATTGATCTGGCAGTTATAGCTTAGATCTGCCTGCTAAGTGCTACCAAGATTTCTTAATTTTGAGGTGAATGATATCAGGCCTCAAAGAGCTCAGGGAAAGTCACCTGTGCAAGAGTTGTTGCCAGTTTATTTTCAGAACCAAACAAAATGATCTCGTTTTTGTTTGGATTGAGTTGGAGTTCGTTCGCAGCCATCCAGCTCTTGATTTTAGTTGTGCAAGCCAACACTCTCTGTATAGCTTCCGTAAATTCCGTAAGCTGCACATAGATCTGCGTGTCGTCGGCGTAAGAGTGGTAGAATAATCCAGATTCGGCAAAGATTTCCAACAGAGGGTGAATGTAAATATTAAAAAGTAATGGTGACAATGAAGATCGCTGAAATACTCCATATTTGACTGCCAAGAAGTCTGAAATAAAGGTCCCCAGCTTGACCTGTTCAGATTGACCTTTTAAAAAGGAGGTAAACCATTGCAAAGAATAATTTGAGACGTGGGCTGTGGCAGAGAGTCTTGAGATGAGTATCTCGAAATCAACTTATCAAAGGCAGCCGAGAGGTCCAACATAACTAACATGCTAATGTCACCCTCATCGGCTACCTTTAAGATATCAACCCAGACTGACAATAATGCTGTCTCGGTCCTGTGTCCCGGTCTGAAGCCAGATTGATACAAATCCAGAATACCCTGTTCTTGCAAGTGAACCTGTAATTGGATCGAAACAATCTTTTGCCGGATCTTGGCCAACCAGGATAAACCTGCAATAGGACGGTAGTTTGAGTAAACCTTAGGGTCTAAAGTATTTTTCTTCAACAGAGGTGTGACATAAGACATCTTTAGCTCCCTAGGACTGCAACCTTGTGTTAGGGAAGCATTTTTAATAATAGCCAGCACAGGTGCACTTAGCAATTCCTCATTTTCTGGCTAAGTATGCAGGAATTGGGTCGTAGTTGTGGTTGGTAGGTTATAATTTGGAAATGAGATTGAGAATCAGGTCCAGTTCCACCGGTTTAAGGTCAAACTTTGAACATGTATGATCTAACTGAAACCCCATATTGGTATTCAAGTGGATACTAGGCACTGGTGAGGTTTCCCGTTCAATGTTTGCTCTGATCAAATCATTTTTTTCTGTAAAAAAGGCATTAAGATCATTGGCCAGAGGTAAAGAGGGAACAAGGCGCGAATAAGTACAAAGAGGGCAACTAAAGTTTTTTACCATTTCAAAAAGGGCCTTAGGTCTATTTAGAGCTAGACCTATTTGTTTTTGTAGGCAATCTGCTTTAGCTACAACAATGCGCACCCCCGTATCTCCTTAAGGCTGCTTTGACCTCAAGTAGATCTGCAGGGGATCTAGTTTTTAACCATAGTTTTTCCCTACGATGATATTCTTTTTACTTCACCCTTAAAGACTCACTAAACCACTGATTTTTCCTACAGCTGGATTTTTTTGTACGAGTAATGGGAGCCAGCTTATCACAGTTTGCTTGCAAGCAGGTCACAAGATTGCTGTAAACTCAACACACCCTGAGTAAGCTGGAAGGACTTAGAACACATTTAGGTCCGAGCTTCTCATAGTATCCATTTTTATCTTAATGCGTGTAAGCTGAGTGCTATGGGCAGTGATTTTTCCTCTTTGTTTTGACTCATTTGGCATAGCACATTTGACCAAAAAATTGTTAGATCATGATAAAGGTATATTCATATGATGAGGTATTGTCTTGCCTCTAAAGATAACTAAATCCAAGCAGTGGCCTCCTACATGAGATATGGCTTTAGTCAGTAGAGAAAAAGACCATGTGAAAATATAATATCCTTAAGCTGCAGGTATTCGGCATTGTCTAACACATTGCACCAGATGTTGAAATCGCCCAAGATGATAACATTTTGGCAATGTAGGGCTTCTGCCCCAAAGTAGCTATCCATCCCGTGTAAAAAAAAAAGATCCCATTTGGCCTGGAGGTCTATAACAAAACACCAAATGAAAAGAACAATTGGGGGATGTGTGTAAAATACATCTTAAAATCTCAGACTCTGGGCGAGTCTCTAAAGTTGAGGCCTGCTCGGGGGCTGGCTTTGTCAGAGAGGCGTGTATCTCAACCAGAGTCTGTGTTTTGAGATGGTCCTATTTAGGTAATTCATTATGTCTCAGTAGGGGCCTAATTCAGATATTGTTTTATTAATTCTCAAGCAAGCCGCACTCCCCGCGTAATGTTGTGTTTATTCATGTTTAGAACACACATCTGTTTTTTTGCTGCATTAATGAATTAAAAACAACCCTTTTGTGAAAAAAATTAGCTTTATTTCCTTTATGATTAAGTCTGAAAAATCACAAGAACCCTCCACTTTTGCTTGTTGTTTCCAGACCAATGCACTGCACACAACTCACCAGTGAAAACATTTCTTCATGTATTGTATTCACTGAGGGTAACAGAAACGTTTACAAGTAATTAAAAATCAACAGGGCAATCCTGAGTTAAGTAACAGGGGGGGAAAGGAGCAACTGACCTGTGGATGAATAACTGCCCTATCTATCTACCAGGGGCCAAAAAGACATTACAAACAGTAGCCGAATGGGACTGGATATATTGAGGTTACCCAGTGCTGTGGGATTAGGTTCATATTGGTCAGTGAGAGGATTAATTTGAGTATAGGTAGAGGATCAACTTTCTTGATTGAAGAAGTCAGGCTTTAGAGAAGATTTGAACGAGTCAATGGTAAAAGTGTTTTTCAAGTGGGCTGGAATTGAGTTCTAGTGCTGTGGGGCCAGAATGGAGAAGAATGGCGGCAAGAGGAGGTGCAAGGTGAACAGGGGATGGCGAGATTAGGGCATGAAGTAGAGCGAAGGGTGCACATACTACACTAATGGGAGATAGTGCTAGCTAGGTAGAGAGGGCCAAGCCCCTGCAGAGATTTGTAAACACGCATTCAGAATTTAAAAAGGACATTTTTTCATGGAAGTGTTTGCAGGCATTGTTTGGAGGCGCAGGAAGAGCGGGGAAGACTGTAGACGATACGAGTGGTGAAGTTGAGTATTTCTTTTTCAAGCGGGAAGAAGGAGTAGGGGAGGCCAAACGAGATGCTGGCACTGAAGTCAAGGCACTAGAGTACTAAGGTCAGTATGAGGGTGTTGGTGGAGTTGGTAGGAAGGGTGTATTTCACTGATATTAAGCAGGCTTATATTTGCTGCAGTCACGGTAGAGGTGGCACAGTGGTGGAGGATAAGGTCCCTCTCAAAGAGGACAGTGCCTTGAGGGAGTGGGAAAGTACGTCCGTGATAACGAGATAGGAGAAGGAAATAGAGGAGGGGCAGTGCAGGCAGGCAGGTAGAATATGTCAGTCTTTGAATGGCGAATGACAGAGAGACAGACAGTTATGCGAGCAGAGAGGTCAAGAGTAAACATATGGAAGAAGAAGAGTTGCATGTTGCCTGCAAAGAGGTGTCAGAAGAATCCAAAAGGGAGATTAGTTGACAGAGGGAAGAAGTATAGAGGGAAAATGGAAGGGGGCAAATAATAATATTGTATTTCTTATATAGCGCTACACACCTATATATCTCAAAGCGCTCAAATAACAGAAGACATTATTAGCATCGGTAACATAGCTCAGTGGCGATGTGCTCGTTTTGGAAGCAAGACGACGCAGAGCAGCACAGGTTCGAATCCCAGATCAGCGCTTAGAAACCTCTTTGGTATTAAGCGCGTTATGAATATCTAATTATTATAATAAATATCCTCCCGAGTGGTACTCATTTTATCGACCTCAGAAGAATGAAAGGCAGAGTTGACCCTGCTGGGATACGAACCTGCCAGCAGGGTGCACATAGATACCGGGGGTGAGTGCTTAGCTTGCTGTGCTATCTGACCAGCTAAATACAGACAGGCCGATTCATGGAATGAATGTGCGCTGAAAAAACGTGTGCAGTGCAAGTGCGATTATCGCATAGAAAACAGCGCACATCTATTCATGGAAGTCCGTGCACGCGCAAAATGTGGGATGTGCGCTGAAAAAAACTTGTGAAAATGTGGGCGTCACGGGGGAAGTACAGGAGGCAAGTGCGCAGAACGCCCACACGCTCGCCTACAACACGTATTAATGGAATGGAATAGGGAAAAACAGCGCACGGGCAAAGACACGCACAGGCCCATACATGTCCGCCACACAAAAGCAGGCGGTAGCGTCCCTGCGCAGGAAAAAAATGTGCGGCAAAGTTCTACACGCGCGAGAAGTTCCACACGCGATCGGGCCTGGGGGAGCGTGTGCGTGTATTTCATTGGTGCGCGAGAAGTTCCACACGCAATCGGGCCTGGGGGAGCGTGTGCGTGTATTTCAGAGGTGCGCGACAAGTTTCACACGCGATTGGCCTGGGCGCGTGTATTTCAGAGGTGCGCGAGAAGTTTCACACGCGATCGGGCCTGGGGGAGCGTGTGCGTGTATTTCAGGGGTGTGCAAGAAGTTCCACACGCGATCGGGCCTGGGGGAGCGTGTATTTCAGAGGTGCGCGAGAAGGTCCACACGCGATCGGGCCTGGGGGAGCGGGGTACGTATATTTCAGGGGCTCGCGGTGGTTTTACATTAGATCGGGCCTGGGGGAGCGGGGTACGTGTATTTCAGGGGCTCATGGGTGGTTTTACACGCGGTCGGGCCTGGGGGAGTGGGGTACGTGTATTTCAGGGGCTCGCGGGTGGTTTTACACGCGATCGGGCCTGGGGGAGCAGGGTACCACTCACCGTCTGCCTTGCGTGTAGAAGAACGCGTAGCCAACACTCACCCGCTGTGAAGTAATAGCGTGTGAACCCCAACGCCTGCAAAACACACGCACCGCACCCCACGAAAAGCAACGCCCGTGCGCGATACGTCACAGACGCGCATACGCGCTAAGGGCCTTTGGTCCAATGGAATCGCGTATGCGTGCTGACGCGCTTACGCGCTAAGGGCCTTTCCTCAAATTACACGCTGACGTTCAGAATTTTCACGTGCCAAATCACTCCGTATCAAGCTGGCCACGCGTAAGCACACGGAAGACCACGCTCCTGCCCAAAAGGCCGAATTACTGCCCCCCAGAGCCCCGAGCAGCCTCCCATGAGCCATCTGCTGCTGCCTGCCTGCCTGCTGCCACCGTGCCCTGCCATTTGGTGCCTGCACATCAGCCACCTGCAGGGGTCCAGTTGCTGTGTCCACCCCTGCTGGAACAGAACACTCCCGACTGGGATACCATCGCTCCACAGCCCAGCCCCAGGACCCAGTTGCCCACCCACGCCTGCCTCGGGGGTCGCCATTTCGGGGCAAACACCATCTAAGACCACTGGCGACCCCCAGTCAGAGGGGCAGAGGGCCACCAGCTTCAGTCAGAAGGAAGTTGGTGTCCTGGTGGAGCTTGTCCTGGGGCATTATGATGCACTCTTCGGATCACCACGCGCCGACAAGGAAGGACGGGACAGGATCTGGGACGACTTTGTGGTTGCCATCGACGCAGAGGGGGTGGCAACCCGCAACATCAAGCAAGTCAAGAAGCGCTGGGAGGACTTGAGGTCCAGGACCCTCATAAAGGCCCGGCGCCTCGTGGAGGGGGGCCGGGGCAGCATGAGTACCATCCAGCTGTGGGTCCTGGAACGCGTACGCCCAGCGCTCCATGCCCAGATCCTTGAGAGGCAGACCCGTCTGGAGTCGAGCGGTAAGTGGCCAAGCATTGCTGTGTGAGACAGGGCATGTTGCAGTGTGCTGGTTGTCTGATACTTGCCTGTATGTGTGACATAGGCCATGTACACGTGTGTGTGTGTGCAGGGACATCATGGTCATGCATGTGAGACCAGTAATGTGTGAAGCACACGGTTGGTGTATGTGTTTAAATGCAACATGGGGAGCCCTATGCGGAACGGGCACATGAGAGCATGCCAGTCTCTGTTCCTGGACATGGGTGGGGGTGAGGGATGGGTGCTGATGCCATGTACATGTATGGTGTCCATGTCTGTGTTTCTGACCTGCGTGTCTGTGACTTGTGAATGCCATGGATGCATGACACATGTCTGTGACAATGTTCAGAATCACTGATGCAGCCTAGTTATCCTTGCATCCACTGTGTCTGGAGTGTACGAGTCCAGATGGATGAAAGTACGTTGAAGTGTGTGCATGTGATAGGCATGACCCATGATGCATGTGAGTCCAAAAACAACATTGTATGCTTCAAGAGTCCCTTGGACATGTTTGCTTATGTCCATAGCATGTGCCATGCCTGTTACTGCATGTGTTTTGCCTGCACTGACCCATGTGTTGTGGAGGGACATGATGGAAGTGATCTTTGACAGTGCCACTCATCTGCTATTGCTTCCTGTCTAGGGGACCATTGTACAGTACCCTGATGCTTGTGTTCTATGTCTCCCTCTACACAGCGCAAAGTGAAGAAGAGGGCGGAGACGGCGCTGTGGGGCTAAGTGGCGGGGATGCCCCCACGGCTGCAGCGGAAGGGGTGGGTGAGCCCCCACAGGGGCTTGCAACAGCGGAAGACGGTGTGGAGCCATCCAGGTTGGTGGTTTCCACAGAGGAGGAGGAGGCCGCTACTGAGCCGCACATGGGGCCTGGTGGGGGCATCCCTGCTGGTGCAAGTGGTGCAGTCCAGGGGCAGGAGGCAGCACAGGTCGCCGTGGAGGTGCCTGTGCATGTCACTGTCCCTGACACTGTGACTGCACCACCATGCACCAGCAGGGATGCCCCATCCCAGGCCCGTCTGCAGGTAGGGGGATTTCCATGTCATCTGACTCCCCTCCACCTGCGGACGAGGGGACCCCTGGCCGTATGGAGAAGGTCCTGATTGGTGTCGCGTTGCGCACGGCTGTCATTCGTGATGAGGTGCGTGCTTCCCGGGGGGAGCACGCACGTCATCACGGAGAGCACCGTGCCAACGTGGCCCAGTTGGGAGCGGTCATGCTCAGGGGTCTCGTACATGTGTCGGGCACTCTGGCGACCCTCTCCTCCTCTGTGGAGGCTATGCGCCAGTCGTACTCCATGCCGTCTTCCGGCCCAGATGCCACAAGGGCCCCCTGTGGACCTGCCCCGACCAATGCAGCCACCTCGGTGGGGATCCCATCCCTGCCACAGTCGGGAGTCGGAGGTCCAGCAGGGGTGGACACACCAGCAACTGGACCCCAGCAGATGGAGGATGTGACGGCATCATCGGGCAGGGCACTTGCACAACGGCGTCGGTGGATTCCATCAGCCTGGATGCCGTCGTGCTGGCACAGGCAGTTGCGTCGGAGGCAGCGGCAGGCTCGACGTGGGAGGCATCATGGCTCGGGGCCATCAACATCAGGGGTGCAGGCATCGGCCGGAGGGCAGGAGAACCCTGGAATGGGAGTGGCTTCTGTGTGGGAGGAGTTGGGCCAGCAGATAGGTGTGGAGCGGCAGCGGGCAGAGGAGGAACGGCTCACAATGGACAGGGCGGAGAACTCCATGCGGAGGGCGCTGAGGCGGGCTGAGTGCCTCGAGGGTCTTCGCAGGGAGTTGGAGCTGGACACTGCATTATCCCTGCGAGACCTCGGGACCAGGGAACATGCCTGCCTCCAAGCCATTGAACAGGAGTTCGATGATGCCCTGGCCCATGACAACAACCAGTGAGCCGTCGGACTAGCCCGCTGCCCTTGTAAATAGTTATGTAGTTAGTGTTGGGTTTCCTTTGCTTTTTTATTTATTTTGGACCTTTTGGACAATGGACCACATTTTTGTATATGGTTTTTTTTATTAGGTAGTATTTTTATATATGTTTCATTTCTTCAGTTGGGATCATGTACCCTGGATTGTTTATCTGTATATAGTTGACTGTTGGATTTGAGTTTTTTTTTTGGATTTACCCATGGAGCAATGGTTTTCGGTTTTGTTTTTACCTTGGATTTACTTTCTTGAACTGTGACTTTGGACACCTTTCCTTTGGATTATGATTTGTGGTTTTTCTTTATTTTACAGACATGCTGCTTTTGGTTTTTGGTTCCCATTGTCATTTGTTTATTTTTAATTCCATTTATGCTGCTTTTAATACATTTTTTTCATCAAACTTCAATGTGTAGTATCATCTCATTGGTATCATGCATATCATGATATGGGTTTTGAGATTCACTGACACCCATTGGGTGTATGTGAGGGACATGTGTTCATTTCCAAACTTGCAATTGGGGTTCTATCATGTTATTGCCATTTCTAAGTGGGTGGATGCAATACTCGGGTGGTTGTTTGGTATTTGGAGGCTGACCATAAGGGCCAGGGATCTAGATTGTGATGACATGATGGCTGGGGGACATGTGTGGGGGCCTGGTGGAGGGTGCCCCGCAATGCTGGGGGTTGGGGGTTGGGGGGACATGAGTGGGACATGAGTGGGGGCCTGCTGGCAGGTGCCCTGCAATGCTGGGGGGTGGGGGTGCAGGGGGACATGTGTGGGACATGAGTGGGGGCCTGCTGGCAGGTGCCCCGCAATGCTGAGGGGTGGGGGTGCAGGGGGACATGAGTGGGACATGAGTGGGGGCCTGCTGGCAGGTGCCCTGCAATGCTGGGGGGTGGGGGTGCAGGGGGACATGAGTGGGACATGAGTCGGGGCCTGCTGGCAGGTGCCCCGCAATGCTGGGGGGTGGGGGTGTAAGGGGACATGAGTTGGTGATCAGTAGTGCAAGGAGACATGTGCCTTTGATGGGGGGCATGCCCATGTTGGGTGGGCTGCCTGCGGGACATGACCAGGGATGTAGGGTAGTCCCCTGTGGTGTGGGCTGCCTGCAGGGGCCGTGGAGGGTGTACAGGGAACACCTGGGAGGACCCACACTGCCAAATCACATGTAGGACTCCCCGGCACCCCTGGAATACACGTACCCAGCCCAATCGCGTGTAAAACTTCTCGTGCACCCCTGAAATACACGCACACGCTCCCCCAGGCCCAATCGCGTGTGAAACTTCTCGCGCACCCCTGAAATACACGCACCCAGGCCATACGCGTGTAAAACTTCTCGCGCACCCCTGAAATACACGCACACGCTCCCCCAGGCCCAATCACGTGTGAAACTTGTCACGCACCCCTGAAATACCCGCACCCAGCCCAATCGCGTGTGAAACTTCCCGCGCACCTCTGAAATACCCGCACCCAGCCCAATCGCGTGTGAAACTTCCCGCGCACCCCTGAAATACACGCACCCAGCCCAATCGCGTGTAAAACTTCTCGCGCACCCCTGAAATACACGAAGCCAGGCCATTTGCGTGTGAAACTTCTCGCGCACCCCTGAAATACACGCACACACTCCCCCAGGCCCAATCGCGTGTGAAACTTCTCGCGCACCCCTGAAATACACGCACACACTCCCCCAGGCCCAATCGCGTGCGAAACTTCTCGCGCACCCCTGAAATACACGCACCCAGGCCATACGCGTGTAAAACTTCCCGCGCACCCCTGAAATACACGCACCCAGCCCAATCGCGTGTAAAACTTCTCGTGCACCCCTGAAATACACGCAGCCAGGCCATTTGCGTGTGAAACTTCTCGCGCACCCCTGAAATACACGCACACGCTCCCCCAGGCCCAATCGCGTGTGAAACTTCTCGTGCACCCCTGAAATACACGCACCCAGGCCAATCGCGTGTGAAACTTCCTGCGCACCCCTGAAATACACGCACCCAGCCCAATCGCCTGTAAATCTTCTTGCGCACCCCTGAAATACACGCACACGCTCCCCCAGGCCAAATCGCGTGTGAGACTTCTCGCGCACCCCTGAAATACACGCGCCCAGCTGAATCGCATGTAAAACTTCCCGCGCACCCCTGAAATACACGCACCCAGGCCATACGCTTGTAAAACTTCTCACGCACCCCTGAAATACACGCACACGCTCCCCCAGGCCCAATCGCGTGTGAGACTTCTCGCGCACCCCTGAAATACACGCACCCAGCCGAATCGCATGTGAAACTTCTTGCGCACCCCTGAAATACACGCACCCAGGCCATACGCGTGTAAAACTTCTCGTGCACCCCTGAAATACACGCACACGCTCCCCCAGGCCCAATCGCGTGTGAAAACTTCCTGCGCACCCCTGAAATACACGCACCCAGCCCAATCGCGTTTAAAACTTCTCACGCACCCCTGAAATACACGCACACGCTCCCCCAGGCCCAATCGCGTGTGAGACTTCTCGCGCACCCCTGAAATACACGCACCCAGGCCATACGCGTGTAAAACTTCTCGCGCACCGCTGAAATACACGCACACGCTCCCCGAGGCCCAATCGCGTGTGAAACTTCTCGCGCACCCCTGAAATACCCGCACCCAGCCCAATCGCGTGTGAAACTTCCTGCGCACCCCTGAAATACACTCACCCAGCCCAATCGCGTGTAAAACTTCTCGCGCACCCCTGAAATACACGCACACGCTCCCCCAGGCCCAATCGCGTGTGAGACTTCTCGCGCACCCCTGAAATACACGCACCCAGCCGAATCGCGTGTAAAGCTTCCCGCGCACCCCTGAAATACCCGCACCCAGCCCAATCGCGTGTAAAACTTCCCGCGCACCCCTGAAATACCCGCACCCAGCCGAATCGCGTGTAAAACTTCCCGCGCACCCCTGAAATACACGCACCCAGCCCAATCGCGTGTAAAACTTCTCACGCACCCCTGAAATACACGCACACGCTCCCCCAGGCCCGATCGCGTGTGAAACTTCTCGCGCACGTGTGTTCCCGAAACCTGTAATACACGTTACCTGCTTTGCGTTTGCTGTTTGCCAGTCCGGGAAACTGGTCCAGGGTTGGCTCAGCCCATTGCGATGGTTTTGCGAACTTGATGGCTTTTCCTTGCACAAGGGCGTTCTTGGGGGCGTAACTGGCGCTGCTGCAGGGTCACTGCGCCACTCTGCACCACGTCTGCTTTTGGAGGCGAGAATCCATGAATACGCTGTGCACGGAAATTGATTTTATCGTACGCGGCTGGTGCAGACATTCGCACGGGCACGCTGTGCGCCAGCCGCGTGCGACACTTTTGTGCGAATTTCCATGAATTACCCTGAGAGTCTTGTGTGTTGTCAACAGGCAATCACAGGTGGCGGTAAGAGACAGCGCAAGCCAGAGCAGTGTCCGGATCTCAAATTCAAAGGCAGAGTTTCTAATGGTGAGAAAAAGTTACAATGTTTGAGACGTAGATAATGGAAGACCGGTAGAATTACGGCTACAAAATCCTGATTGGAGAATGTGGAGGAGCTCATTAAAGTCTAGGTTGCAGGATATCCTATTGAAGGCAAGGCCTTAAAGGATATTAGAATATTTTGTGAGTAGAGAAATGGTCTTGTAGTTGGCCTGATTGTTGGGGTCAAAAGGGGGCGTCAGTAGGATTGGTAGGACAGTTGCCACCTTGAAGCAGGTTGGAAAGACTACACGGGAAAGAGAGAGGTTGAATTGAGAAGAGACGTAGGAGCAAGTAATGGGTGCAAGCACCTTGACCATCTGCAGGGCAAACGGGTTGGCAGGGGAGGAGAAGAGATTAGTAATCCTAAGGAAAAGAACCAATTCACACAGAAAAGCAGGGAGAAGGAGCAAGGAGAGAAGGTAGTAGTGATTGTTGAAAAGGGGAAAAGATGAGGCAGAGGGAGGGATAGGAGGGTATTGAGCATGTCACATATTTAGTCAAGAAGTGAGCAAAGTCAAAAGCATATAGGGAAGATGAGAAAGCATATAGTTGAAGAGGGGGCAGCATGGCCTGTTGTATGTAGAAGAGTTCAAGATTAGTTTGGTGAAGTAAGATGATATAACTGAGTCAAGAGCCAGGGTAAAGGAGAGGGGGGCATTCTTTAGCCCACTTCCAAAGTTGGGTTTGCATGTCAGTTTTATGGAGGCTGATCTGAGGGGTGACCCAGGACTGAGGATGGGCATAACATAGGTGACAATGTGATAGGGATAGTGGTGATCAGAGGGGGAGTGGATTGCCATTTTAAAGTCAGAAAACACCTGCTCAGTAGAGGAGGCCTGTAGAGTAGCAAGAGAGGGCAAGATGACTTCAATTAGGTGAAGGGCCAGAGAGTTAGGTTTCAATGTTCGGTTAGGGATAGCAGGTATGGGAAGGGGAGCGAGTAGGGTGGGTACAATTAAGTGGATGATAGAATGATTGGAAGGGGAGGGGTCAATAATAAGATTAGAGGTGCAGTGTGAGGAGGAGAGGAAGGCAAGGCCAAGAGAGATACTTTAAAAGGGATTGGGTAGATTGCGAATTGAAGAGAGGGAGTGATTTCATAGGAGAGAACTGAGATCAAGTTGATGGGTGAATAATCTCCAAGTCCTTCTCCAGCTTAAATCCGTTGTCAAAACACTGACACCACCACGTAAGCGCCATTTAAAGTGCCCTTGACTCCTTACCAAGCGTGTTCTTTTCTTAATAACATACTACCTTTTCCCAAGTGAACCCAGGCTTGGCTTGATGCAAAAGACTCAAGAAATGTTCCGTTCACATGGTTAGCACATCAGTTAAGCGCTGGCCTCTGCCATGCAGCTAGCCTGAATTGCAATTTTGAAACCTGCAACATGCCCAACTCAGTCCTTCATTCTTCTGAGGTCAGTAAATGAGTACCATTAAATTGGGTAATAATAACACCAGTTATTACAGCACACAGAAGAGTGAATAATCCAGAATTAAACAAATGATTATTAATAATCCTCGGCCCACCATGTGCCTCCCCATTGTCAGCACATTTATTCTCTTCCCTGGGGTGTTAGCAACGTGAGAGGCACATGCTGGGATGCCCCTGATAGTGATAACATCCTATCACCCCATTAAATGGCCTCCTAGTCATCAGCCCCTGCAGCCTCCACACCCCAGAATGCGGCCCTATCTCATTCAAATGTGCCCCCGCATGTGGGGATAGGTGCCTGCTCTGGGACTGGTACTGCTATCTTTGGAATGTGGTGTGCTCCAGTCTCCAGGTGCTGGAGCTGGGTCACAGTGTCAGTAGCTTGGTGTCTATTCCAGTACTGAAGGATGATTTTGGTCTGTAGGGGAATAATGCTTAACTAGATCACAAACAAAACCCAGGATTGGAAATGTAATGATGAGAAGGAGCCACTTGGTCACCCCACCTCTCCTATCTCACACTCCCTATCCACACATACAATCAGTGGCCTCACTCCAGACACACATACAACCCTGTTGTATTTTGTAACTTGGGACAGCCGCTGGTATCTGTAGTATCCTTTGATCTGGGACAGTGGAGGTTGATGAACATTCAGGGCTGCAGCTGCCAATAAACCATAGGACATGTCATATATGTTTGCTGCTGACCCTGCGTCTCCTGCTTAAGCTGTCACGGAGTTCCCCCCTTCTCACCTGAGACCGATCCTTGCTGGACTTCGTGGGCGGTGTCTTCTTGCGGTCAGACCTGGACTTGAAATAGGCTGAGTGAGTCTCTTCTGACTCCAGTGTGCGTTTAAGATTCCGGGATGCAACAAAGAAGATGTGCTAATGTCGCACGAGTCCAGGAAGCAAGAGGAAAAGGGAAAGGGGCAAGGAATGGAAGTAGAAAAGCTAGGAACCAGGAAAGCAATACTGCGAACTACGGAGCACACGCCTGATCGCTACTTGGCAATAGCATTGAGAAGTGCGAAGCCGCAGGGGTGCGGTCTATTAGTAGAATATGTTACGTCCAATGTATAAACCGCGGAAGGCGTGTCACGCTGGACGGCCATGTTGGGAGTGTCAGGGAATGCAAGGCCCATTGCGATAAGGACCAGGAAGACCAAAAGGGGCGCATCCTGTGGGTCATGACATAAGCATGTGGGCAGGCCCTTTATTATTTAGGCAGCGATATACCCACTGCATGTGTTTGTGTGTGTGTCCATGTGTGTATCTGTGTGTGTGTCCCTGTGTCCCATCCCCTCATACGAGAGCCAATTGGGACATGTGTAGTTAGAGACAAAATCCCTCCAAAATCATAATTGGCTTACCCAGCATCATGTTCCTTTGAATAGGAAGAACTGTTGGCTCAACATCATCACAGTCTTTCAGCTTGAGTCACAGTCCACTAGTTTGGATGGTGTGCAATGGTGGCAGAATAGAGTGTATCTGGGTTCCTCACTGCTGGATCCTCGAGCGAGATCTGGACTGGTGATCAGTTCAAGCTCTGCATTTGCTTTGCCAAAGTGACTGGGAATTAAGTCCTAGGAATCGTCAGTTCTGAACTTGTGGTCTTCTGCCTCCAGGCTTTCATCATTTGTGTTAGATACAGAGCTCTACTACTCCCACTATCCTTCTTCAAGCCATTTGAAATGGGTTATGTCTTGGGTTACTGGTTCAAATGTTCCTTGTGCTCTAACCATAATATACAGTCTGTGGGTGACGATGAACAGTGTGGTTTTAAAGGGTAGGGTTGTTTTCATTCGATTATGCCTTTTCTTTAAGAACAACGTGGCAATGACCATGTTGTCGACTCTTTTTTTCGCAGTTTGGCACACATGACACAGGGTTTTGTGGTGATGCACCACACCTCTATTTATTCCATGTAGATATCCTTGGGGGACCATGAGCGGTATTGTGGTACCCACCACGCCTCTACGTATTCCATGTGGATATTCTTGGGAGGCTATGAGGAGTGAGTTAGGATAGTTGCGAATATAGGATGGTCTTTTATCAGTAACAGAGAAGAACCCCTCTGAGGGTGTCAGGTTTGCTTTAATAGTTATGCAGGAATAAGTAAATTGAAATGTTCTAAGTCACCAGGGCAAACATTGTGGGCATATTTACACTGGGCACTGCATGTAGAAATGGCCACCACCCTGTTGAAAAAAGTGCGGCTGGTATTGGCCTGTGCTACACCCCTGCCTTCAAGGTTCTTGTCCCTGTACTCAATGTAAATGAAATAATGTGGAGGGTAGTAAAGGTTTGCTTGAAGAGTGATCCCATTGAAGTCACTGTCAAAATGACAGTGCAGGCTTTTTTTAATAAGAAAAAAATGAATCCATGGTGCATGGCCTTGGTATCCTCCTTTGAGTCTATTGCACAATTCCTCCTCACACCAAACAAACTCCTTGCCACTCACCCACCCCTCACAACCTGCAAAAGTGGCCATTGCAGCATTGCATATGGTGGCACTGTGGGCACTAGCATTAGCGGTTGGCATCTGCAGTGAGAGTGGTTCGATGTGCCAGTAGCAGCTATTGGAAAATGTTTGTACCTTGGCACTTTACGCATGGGTATCCCCTATAAACAATGGGTCGTCCCAAAAGCATGGGTTAAGAGTTACAAAAGAGTTTGAGTAGGAAAGTTGTATTGTGTTTTATTGTTGACTAAATTCCTGGTACATTGAATTGGGATTTTCAATCAATTTTAAAGGCCCGAACAATCTTAAATATGACAATTTTCCACAAAAATGTTTGGAGAGTATATATCTTGGCTGGTTGTGCCAGTAACGTGCGCTACACCCTATTGTTTAAGCATTTCATGAGTCATTCAAATGTTTGCACAGTCCACATCAGTGCTTTTTATTCATGTACTCGATAACAGCCAACACGTGTTTCGACCTATGGTCATTCTCAAGGCTGTTCAAAGTGCATTACAGAGAAAAAAACAACAAACAGACAGTAACAAACAAATCTATCCCACATAATTCACATGAAGCAATTAGTACATTCACATTGTATCACATGATGCGCATTCATTATGCAAGTTTTATACCCATGATGGATCAATGGTTGGGTTGGAGAAGAGCAGAAAGGAAACAGAAAATGGGGTAATTCCATTAGCAAATGTAATATCTTTGGGCTGGTAGTGTTAATTCTGATAAACAGTCCGTTTTGACCTTATCCCTGGTCCCTAGTAACAGTCCAATTGCGCCAAGTAGACGCCACCACTTTGGTGAATTCCTGAGTACCACCTGTGGAGCCGTGGCAGTGTTTGGGCCTAGTCTAATGGGCTGTCACAGTGACGTGTGTATAAGAATTCCAATTTGGCATGCAAGTGACCGTGGGTATACTAACTCAAGCATACAGAGTGGGCATTGGCCCATTGAGTGGGTTGTGATGAAGGGCTGAGGCTCCAATGGACTAAGAGAGTGATGGCTAGAATGAGGGCAGGTGGCGCAGAGGGTTGGGTTTTAGGTGGACATCTAGGGGATTCCTGCAGTACGTCACCCACAGGAGTCAGGTTCTTGAACATTTGGGGAGGGAATCATTTATATTAGCAGTGATCTTTTCCATCGCCCAGGTTTCCCAGATTCTAAGCCATCACCTGTTAAGAATAGGGCCGTCAGGGATTTCCAGGATTGGGCAAGGGTTAATGAGGGTTAATGAGGCCTCAGCTACGAGCTGAGTGATTAGAGACCCTATATCCCCAGGCAGCCCATACTCCCTTTTCTTGTCGGTATCCCCTAATATTAATGTTAGTCGAGTTAGTTGAATAGCGCATCTGGTGATATCCCTGGATAAAATATCTTTCCAGTAGAATTGAGAGTGGGGGCAGGACCACCACATATGCTCCAGCGTGCCAGCGTGCCAGCCTGCCCGCACCGCCTCCTTTGTCCCGTGAGCATAGCTCAGGAGCAACGTGCTCGCCTTGGAAGCAAGATGACACGGAGCAACACAGGTTCGATCCCCGGGTCCGTGCTTAGAAACCTCTGGGTATTAAGCGCATTATAAATAACCAATCATATATCATAACACAGGGGAGAATACCCTGTGGAAAATGTATGAAGATGGTGCGGGGAGAGATACCATCAAAGCATAATTTTATAAGAGTTCTCTATGATAAGGGTGCATTTCAAGCTTTTTTAGGCCATCGACCAGATGCAGGACTAGGACTCAGTGGGGATTTCTCTTTGGAGGCCCCTTCGCCAGGCTAACATGTATCGTAGCATTTCCCACGGGTCAGATCTATCCAGCAGCTTGTACATGCTAGTGATCCTATATTTTACTGGCATGCCCTTGATAAACAACTCGAGGGCTGTGGGATTCCTAGCTCTGGCATGAGGCACTTCCTTGACTGTGATCCAATGTCTCAACTGGCAATAACAAAGCCTCTGCTTCGGTTAGGGAGAATTTTATCTCGAAGTCGTCGTAAAGAAGTGGACGGTCCTGATCATAGCAATCTACAAGGTGACCTATTCCTCCATTAAACCAGCGATTGAAGGCGTTGGGGCTCAACTATGGTGAGATGTCTGTGTTTTTCTGGCCTGGTTTCATCCACAGAGTCTGTGCACCGCATCCCAATAGAATAGGTTCATAGAGGTTGAGCGTTAGAGGGGCCCACCCAGTGTACGGGATTGCTTGTGCATGAATGGGAGAAAGCTCAGTAGGTGGTGGATACTGGACTGTTCAAGGAGCGGCCAGCCCAAATGAGCAGATGCACGCCCCCATTTCTCTATGTGCGCCAGTTGCGCTGCTAGAAGGTAATGCCACAATTGGGGACCCCCTAGCCGCCCATTGCCACGGAGCGAAATAGAATCTTTCGGGACACCCTAGGGCACTTCTCCCCCATATGTAGTTGAACAGGCTAGCTTGGATACCCATGAGGGAGGATCTGCTGATCAGAATAGGAAGACTAGTGAAGAGGTATAACAATCTGAGGAGGATGTTCATCTTTATCAAGTGTATCAAGCACAACAAGTGAGTTATTATTTGTTCATTTTACCCAGCTCGATTACATCTAATGCCCTGTGGATATTATCGTGCATGGACCTGTTGACTACAAATCCCGACTGGTCAGGATGTATGAGAGAAGGGAGGGCCATGAGAGTCTGGTAGCAAGGATCTTCCCGAAGATCTTAGCATTGATGTTCAACAAAGCTATTGGCCGGTATGAGTCGCAACTGGAGGCCAGCTTGCCTGGTTTGAGAAGCAGGACCATCAAGAATTCCGCCATTGTTTAGGAGACTGAGTTGGAGGATAGAAAACTGTTAAAGAGGATGGTCAGGGGGGATAGTTGATTTTTAAAGGTTTTGTAAAATCGAGCTGTGAAGCTGTCGGGCCTGGGGATTTGCTGAGGGAGAGAGGTGAGATGTCCTCCTCGACTATCTCTTTGGAGATCGGCAAGTTAATGGAATCCCAGTCTGCGTCGGATATTGGAGAGAGCATGTCTCTCTCGATGTAGGCGTTCTGTGTGGCCGCATCTCGTAAGGGATCGGCAAATAGCTGGAAGAATCTGTGCGTCTCTTCGCATTTCTCCACCTCACCGTACCTCAGCATCTCGGATGTGTACTTGAGCCTTATGATCCTATTTCAAGCACTAATAGCCTTTGCCTTTGGTAGCCAGTAGCATGTTAGCCTTGTTGCCTTGTCTGTAATATTCCTGCCTGGTTACAGAGATCACATGATCGATGCAATCTGCTAAATGGACTTCAAGATGGGACCTAGTGGACTCCTTGACATTGACGAAGGCAGAGGAGCAGGCGATCAGTTCACCTCTGAGAACCACTTTGAACACATCCCATATGGTGTTCCAGGATAGGTCTGGGGTGATGTTGGTGGCAAAGTATTTTTCTATCAATGTGTTTACCTCTATTCAAATGGTTGGGTCTCAGAGGAGTGAATCCTTGAGTTGCCAACGGGGTTTAGGGGTGGGTGAGAGCCTGTCTACCAAGAGATCTGCTGTCACCGGGGGGTGGTCCATAAGGTTCCTTATCCAGATATCAACCCTTGCCAGGGAGAGGATAAATGCTGGAGATATAAGGAGTAAGTCAAGACTCCAGTAAAGCCTGTGGACATGTTAAAAGAAGGAGAAGTCTTGCTCCTCAGGGTGACGCACCTACCAGGAATCCACAACAATCAATTTGTGGAGTAGATTGAGGAGGGCAAGGGCATTCCGAAAATCTGTCTGTGTAGGCTGTGAAGATTTGTCCAATGAGGGGTTTAGTGTGCTGTTAATGCCCCCGCCCATGATTAGCTGGCACCCAGTGAATTCAGAGTGCATTGGGCTGAATGTCTTGAAAAAGGAGTCCTGTGCCTGATTTGGAGTATATATCAAGGCAAGAGTGACTCACTGCCCACCTAGGCTTCCCTTAAGAAGGAGATATCAGCCCTCAGGGTCCCTATTTATCCTGTGCTTGGTGAAGGGGAGCACCTTGGATATGAGGATTGCGACCCATCTTTACTTGTTATGATATGATAGGTTATTTATAACGCACTTAATAACCAGAGGTTTCTAAGCGCGGACCTGGGGATCGAACTTGTGTTGCTCCGTGTCGTCTTGCTTCCAAGGTGAGCACGTTGCCCCTGAGCTATCCTCCCAAGACCATAGAGCTGCAGGATACAAAGGACTGAAATGGAAATTAGGGATATCTAGGGTAGAGTTCATCTTTTGGAAATAAATGGGTCTCTTGGAGGAAGGCAATGCTACACATTGGGTGGCTTAACACTTGGAGAATCATTTTTCTTTTACTGGGCAATTTAAGGCCCAGGTTATTGAGGGAAAGCAATAGCATGGAGGGCGAGGGACCTGGGACATTTGGGTAATTTGTCATGGGCATCGAGGTGAGAATAAGCTGTAGTATCCCGAGGCGAGTATAAGTTGTAGTAGCTGGGACAGAGCCTGTTGGTGTAGACCTAAGGGTAAGAGCTGCAGGATGGAGGGTAAGGAATGCATAGAACAACTGGGGAGAACTGGTGTAGTGGCCTTAGCCACTGGTTCTGAGCCAGCTGTAGGGTGCATCTCTGGCGAGGGAGGCATAATAACAGCTGTTATGGAAGTGGGGGTAATGCAGACATTCATTGAGGCACAGTCAGAATTTTGGGTAGACCATTAGCATGCAGTAAGTAGAATGAACATAAGGTAATGCACAGGCGTAAGGATTGCAGTGGAGGCCATTCTTGACCCAACTGCTAGTTGGTGGCGGGCAGACTGGCCCAGGTGGAGAGTCATGTTGGTTGAGGCTCTCGAGGGGTTGGACTCATGCTATCCTCCCTGGTCGGCCGATACTTCTTCGGGGGCCGACAGGCTCTTCATAATTTCTGACCCTGGGCGAGGGCGTCCGAGTCTCTCTCGGAAGGAACCGGGGCCTAGGATGGTCAGAGTCCTGCAGGAATTCCGCTTCCCTCAGGTCTGACAGTGCCCAGGTCTTATGGCTCCAAATGAAAAGGAGGGAGCATGGGAAGTGTGAGGCGTCAGAAATGAGAGGCAGTCACAACGTATTACCTTTCTCAACATTAGTCAGTTCATTAACAGCAAGGCGGTTGGATGAAGGCTTAACTTTCCCTATACTAACGTGAATGTCCCTTGCTTTGAAACTAAAACTAAAGCAGGATGAGCTTTTGTCTAAACTTAATCTGACCCTCACACGAACATACACAATTAAACAGTGCAAGGTAAATGTTTCAAAGTTCAACTCAACAGGAAAATGCAACAACTCAAATATATACCTTCAACCAAAACAATTCTTGTATCCAAGGGGTGGCTCCTTCGCCAGTATTGTTTCAGATAAACAGTTCACAAGGTTTTGTATCAAGACCAGTCTCTTGAAAGCAACACAAATGTCTCTTTTACCTAATACTTTCTTCAGGATGGCATACCAAATGTTCATTTCAGAACATTGGTTGGAATAAAGCAAAGAGGAAGTATTTCGTAGGATGGCAAAACAAAATGGCTTTTCCACAATATTGGTTAGAATATGATAACAGAAAGTCTTTCCTAATGTTCAGGATTGTTAAACAAATGTATTTTCTCCAATGATGATTCAAGTATGGCAAAAGGCAAATCTTTTCAAAGTTACTGGTTGACAAAAATGTTCAATTGAAATAAGAACTTAATATGACCAAGTCTTTCTTTAACACGCCAATTCAAAGTGAGTTTCCTAGTACACTCTCCTGCCAGGAAACTTCTCAACTGAAAACTCTTGATATCCTGGTTTACTCTCCTGCCAGGAATAGCTCTCCTTTGATTTTGTATCACATAGATCCCGTGGTGTACACTTCTGCCAGGTATCCCTTCTCAAAAAGGTCTCACTCCCTGGTGCTCTTATCAGGTCTCTTTAGTGAGGAACCTGAGGGCATTCTCAGATCTACTCCCCTTGGATCCTCTGCGCAGGTGGCCAGGGAAAGGCCATCACTTTTGGATCCTGACCCTGGGGGTGGAGAAGCGAGGGAGGATCACCTGGGTGGAGGGTCCTTTGGGGAATGGGAATGAGATGTTCACAGGCGAGACACAGTATTCAGCATTTCCCTTCTGGGAAGAGACCCCTATTGCTGAGGTAGTTATGGGATATTGTTACCCATGTCCCATTGACCAAGAAAATTAAGGGAGCTATCACCAGTCCAGACAGACCAGAAAGAGGGTGAAAAAGATTAGGGGTAAGATGGGTGAGACATGGTATCACCCTTTTCCCACTGACGGCCAACCTAACCCTCCCCCGACCTTTATGGACTATTACAAGCCAGCTCCACTCATTTTCCCATGTGACACTTGACAGTACTGAGACGAGGAAGAGGAGACTGCGAGTAATGCAACTAGGCCATGTCACCACTTTAATACTGGGACGAGGAAGATGCCAGCAAAGTATAGTTAATGTCAGGAATGTTCTCTTGATCATGGTCAGGTAAATCCAATTAGAAGTACACACCTGCACCTGTCAAAAACTTACAGGTGTATACAAGGAGACAAAATGTCCAGCAAGAGGGGAAACAGGGAGTCCTGTGGGCAGGAGACCAGCAGGTAACCTGTGTTCAGAGGAGGCAGCCGTGGTGGGACCTGTGGAGGAGCCAGGATGCCGGCAAAAAGCCCAGAAAGTCTGCCCAACCTAAGGCGAGTTGGGTCGTTAGGCTGTTGCAGGGGCAGGAGCCTCAGTGGTGAAGAAACCAGCTCCTTGGGCTGTGGGACTGCGAGGGAGAGTGGTACGATGTCTGCATCCAGAAGGAGCTAGCAGAGCAACCCGCGAGGACAATACCAGCCCTGAGGTTTGAGCGTGGCTTGCAGCAGCAGTTTTTCCACTACCAGCAGAGGCTGTGAGAAGCAGCACAAGGCACCACAGAACTACGCTGAAGACCAGTGAGTGTCGGGAGTGGCACTTGGCAGCCAGGGGCATTCCTAGCGGGTGGCAGAAAGGTCATGTTTAGCAAACTGAAGGAAAAACCTGAAAATAAACACACTAAATGCATATGAATACCGAACCAAATGGGAACTTGAAATTAAGCAAGTAACCAAAGACAGCTAAAGGGAAAGTGCCATATGACAACAGCACACAAGAAAAGGGCACCAGTGTGAAAGAGCGCTATATAAAGGTGGGACAAGAGTAAGACCACCACAAAGAGAACATTACAAACAAATGCAGTGTAGCAAGGCCAAAGAATGGCAGGGGGTGTGTGACATTCTCTGGTAGAGCCAGTAGGCTACTGAGGAGAAGCCAGAGAAGGGTGAATATAGTCCACAAAGCCAGGAGGCCAACAAATAGAGGGATCCTGGCTGCATGACCTGTGATGGGTGGTCCATGTTGTCTGACAACTGAGCCTAGATCGGTGAGCCCTCAACTGTCAGAACCAAAAGACATTGTGGAATAAACCAAGAAGGGGCACTGTCAGTGAATAGATGAGGCAATCAAGGAACATGGTCAGGCAGACCTTGCGTTGTGTTAAATCTTGCTGTTTGGAAGACTGAAAGTGGTATACTTGGCGGAGCCGAAGTCTTGGGGAAGGGAGCCCTGAGACACGAGGAGTTATACTTGTTGTCTTTGAACTGTCCTGCTTGGAACTTGGGGAAGGGAACCCCGAGGATTGTGTGGAATTGTGTTACCGTGAATGGGAAAGAGGTAATTCTGAGAATTTTGTGGAACGTTCTTGAACTTGGGGAAGGGGAAGGGGAGAGGGAAAGGGAAGGGGAGCTGAAATAGAAGCTAAGAGCTGGAAGAAGCTCTGAACTTTATGTTGATCACTATTTCTTTGATTATTGACATACCTACATACTGTTTAGCTTTAGTTGTGAGGGCAAGCATAGGTTTTGGATGCAGACAGTCTGTTAATTTGAACTCTTTGACTCAGAATTTCCTTAGTTTTTGTCACATTGGAAAATCCCACCTTAGTATACGGCAAGTTAGGCCTTCTACCATTCTGAAATTTGAGTTAATAAATTACTTTGTTTTGAATCGTGAATCTGTTGTTTGTGTCGTACTTCATGATGCCTTCACAATTCACATTCTTCAAACTGAAAACTCTGGAATCCTGGTTTATTCTCCTGCCAGGAATGTCATTCTTCTTTCAAAAAGGTTAATTACCTAATACTCTTATCAAACCTTTCTGCAACATTGATAATGATAATTATATGATATTTTATTTATATTGTGCTCATACACAAGTGTTTCACATTCTCTTTAAATGCCACGCAATTGTCCTCCTTCAACAACACATCTTTGTTGACTTCAGTTGTTGCTTGTGCCAATTTCCCCCATACTCACATCGCATTTATGAGGGGTTTTCAAGCTGTGTCTGTCAACCTTTCTTTCAACCTCTCTTTACTCTTGGCAATGCATGTTCCAGGTTTTCCCCAACTGACATCTCATGTCAGGATAATTGTGCAAATGTTGCCTCTTTATTTCTCTCCCAATCTCTTTTGCCTCTTGGCAATGTTAGTTCCAGGTTTCCCCCAACTGACTTCTTATGGCAGGAGAATTGCACTCCGATTGCCCCTGTTGTTCTCTTGTTAATGTCTTTTGGCTTAGGCAATGCTGGTCCCAATTTTCCCCCAACTGGCATCTCATGGCAGAACTGTAACATATTCATCTTTTCCTTTCAGCTATATTTGGTCAGTATTTAAAATTACTTTCAAAATACTTTCTCGCGTATTTGCACGTCCCGGGGCCCCCTTCGCTGCAAGGCTAACTCACCGGTTCACTGTGCGGATGCTGAGATGTGCTCGCAAGAGGCCAGTTTCCCATTCTGGGCACAGTCTCACTAGGTCCCCGCGTCGGCTCTACTGCCCTTCGCCACCAAGACCCACGCAGTTCGGCAGGACCGCATCTCTCTCGCCGTCTGCTACGCACCATCAGCTTTCTCTCTTCCGGAGTTCCTCTCCTTCGGTTACAAACACTGCAAAACTACTTCTGGCAAGCATCTCTCATTCTCCCCTATCACTCTACAGTCTTCCTTCTCTCTTCTTTGTTCCCCCATTAACAGGTGATCTGGGATTTAAATGTCCTACGAAGTTGACTACGTTGGTAACAACTAGACTGCACATTATTTTTAACATCACATTTCCTGCACATGGACTCCTTGCTCCTCTTCCTCATCTCAGTACTTGAGGAGTTGGGATTTGGAGTTGCATTTAAAATACTATCACCATAAACATCAGATGTTTCATATTTTCTATGTTCACCCTGTACACTTGAAGACTGAATAGGTTTTTGAGTGGTTCTCAAGGTTTTACAATTAAATGGTTTTGAATAATGGCAGCAAGCTATCAAAAACTCCAGAATTAAGGGATCTCCCCACAATAAAGTCACCACTTTGCCCTGCCAGCCATCGCCCCCATGTGATCCACCCTCAGAATACCACCCCCACGGTCAGGGTCATGATCAGAGCGACTGGCTTCCCCTGGCCACATGGGAGGAGACTGTAGGCTGGGATTAGTGATGACTCCGCAGGATTCATCACAGAAGCCCAGCAATATTTGCTATTCCTTTCGGCGAGCCAGGAGTTTACAGATTTGAATGTTCATCGTTCCGCTAGGGTAGAGAGAGGGCCAGGTCCCGAAACAACTGGATCTTGATGTAGCACAGTTCACCCTTGAGGCAGGACTGTCTCAATACCTCCTCCTTGACTTTGAAGGAATGCACCCTGGCGAGGACGACCAGGATCATGTTCTTCAATTTTTGGACAGCTGAATACACCCTATGGGTGTGGTCCAGGATTATGGGCTCGCCATCTGGCGGAGAGTGGATGGATTCGAAGAGGCTCAGTTTGGGATATGAATAGGAAATCCCCTGACTCAGATGTTGTTTCTCCTGGCATTATTTTCAAGATCGGTCTGTTTTGCCTGGAGTTGTTCGGCTGCTGATTCCAAGGTGTCAATTCTTTTTCTCAGTTCCACCAATTCGTATGACTGCTCGCAGGTTGTGTCCTCGAGGTTGCTGCTCTTTTGATCTGCACCCAGGACCCGGTTGTCCAGGGTCGTGATCTTCTGGCACATATCTGCCATGCTGGAGTGAATTTCACTTTTAATCTCTTGTAGGAGGCGTTGCAAATCCTCCTTGGTGGTGGGGGCCTCCACCTGGGGCGATTGGGTATCCTGTGTGTAGATTTGTGCTTTGGTCCTAAGTTCCTGCTTCTTCCCTTTGTCCGTAAACTTGCTAGGTTTGCCTTACTTGGCCATGGTAAAGATAAGGTAATTGCTATTGCTAGTGAGGGCGGGACCCAGGCGACAATGGCAGCCAAGCAGCAGGAACCCATGGGTGGGAGATTCGGAGGTCTGTTTATTGCATGCTTGCAAGAGCAGGGCTAATGCTGATCCGCCTTGTGGTGGTCTGGCAAATTCCACTTTGGGCGATGGGGCATGGGCTGAGTCGCTGTACGGGCAGCCTGCCTGACAACAGGTGGTCCCAGTGGGTGCCTCTATACCCTATCCAGACATTGTTGCTGTGCCAGGGCTATGCTTGGCCACACCCCCTCTCCAGGGCCACTGCCACAGGTGCACCCCATATCTGAAGGTCTCCTCCCCATCAGTGGGAGTGATGTGCAGGCTGTGCTGAGCCCCCAGAGGATGAGACAGGGGCAGGCTGCGTCTCCACTATCAGCTACGTCAGGAAGGGGGACGCTGTTGCCCCTGCTGGCTCTTTTTTCAGACTCCCCTGTGCTCGGGTGGAGTGAAAGGCATGAGCCGAGGCTCCCAGGGCTTATGATGGTTGGTGCGGTCAGCACACTCCATGTTGAACAGTCCCCCATCCTCAGAGGGTTATAAGGGTGTAAGTGTGGCAACAGTCCAGTTGCTCTGAGGCGGAATCTGCCTCCTCCCTGGCTCCAGGCTAGTCCCCCGGGTCAGGGACATCCCCCGGGTGCCTCCCAGGCTGAGGCCTCCTCCTCTCAGCTACCTGGGTGCCACATGTGCAGGTAAGGAGATGTGGCCAGTAGAACCCCCGGTCACCGACCCTCCCCCCTGGATGCATCCAATACGGGTACAGTGTTGATGAGTAAGTGAGGCGCCCCCCACCTCCAGGGTTTCCCAGCGGATTTCCCGGGTTGGGTGATGTTCCGTGACATGGATTGTGCTGCCGCCGAGTTTAGCCTACTCTCCTCTCTTCCGGCCTAATGGTCTGTGCTCTTTGGCACACCAGCTTGCTGGGTTGGACCGTGGTCGTTCGGGTTCCCCTCTGGGGCTAGGCTACCACTGGGCGGGTGTTAGGAGGTCAGATTCCTGGCTCTATGCTCTTTTGAGCACACCTCTCAGAGCTTTACATGAGTGCGACGGTCATGTTAGCCACGCCCCTGATTGACATATTTTTATTGACATCTAAAAACAATCGCTTATACCAAGTTATAAACCCATTAGACAAACGCCTTCCATTTTTGTAACGTAAAGAGTTTGTTTGAAAACTGTGAGAACATTTAAATGAGTGGAAGGTGTGGCATGATATGGTGGGTTCAGTATGGTACTGTTAAATACGAAGAATGGGGCCTGCACCAAGAAGCATGCTTCATAAATATCTTTGTTGCAGCCTCATATTATTGTAGAAAGTTGAAAACTCGGTTTTGTTCATCCCAGAGCCACAGATGTCGTGCTTGGATTAAATGACCCTTACCTTTGTCTTTTTCTCCTCAGTCAAAACTTGCTGTGCGATGTCACCATTGTAGCAGAGGATGTGGAGATCACAGCACATAAAGTGGTTCTGGCGGCCTGCAGTCCTTACTTCCATGCAATGTTTACAGGTATTTATGTCATTCACTAATATACTGGACCAACGCTTCTCACTTTGTTTTAGAATGTGGAGGTATGCCCTAATCCAAGGAGTGAAAATGTACCTGGTGAAACACCCTTCTGAATATGCAGGCCTCCTGCCAAAAACACATTGGGGCTCATTATAAGTTTGCAGGAATCCTGGCAGTAAATCCAACAGGATACCAGCAAAATGTATTTCCGTTACTGCCACATGGCCTGGCAGAATTACTGCTGGATTACAAGTGGCGGTGGCACAGTAAATCACAATTATTTCAGAGATATTGGACTCTATGGCGCATTTTTGCCGGAATTACCATGCCGGTAATTCCGCAGTGGTAATTCCGGCACAATTTGGTGGTCAGATGGCAGATTTACCTCCAGCTCATACCTGTAGGTGAATCCTCCAGCTTTCCACCAAACTTGTAGTTGGGCGGTGCAGGAATGAGGTGGTATATGGCAATTCTTGTAATGTGTCTAGTGTAACATATCTGTCTTGCCTCTGTGTTTGATACTGTTTTTGGTACAATATCTATGACCTGAAGACTAGGCGTTTGGCACAAAGGACAAACCGATATTCCACTTTACCTGTCTGATAAAGCCTGGTTGCATTTCTTTGCTAGGAAAGTAATTGTGACTATGTCGCTGCTTTTACTTGCATCACATTTGTTCTCCCAAACCTCATCTGACATGCCTGTAGCTCTGCTGTTAACTGACAGTGTAATCGTTTAATGTGAAGTCATACATCCAAATTGCCACGTAGCGTCTTTTCTTTTGCAGTTGGTCAGCTGGTACAAGTGGATCTAGGTCATGTGACCTAAGCCTCACCCACCTCCTAATCACTTCCAATTTTTTGGCACTTCTTGTGTCTTCCTCACCTCTTTCTTTACCTCCTTAGCTCTTAGAGTCTAG